>NC_083722.1:31340000-31715000 GCF_028564815.1 Eubalaena glacialis | reverse complement strand
TCCACTTTTCAGATGAGGATACTGAGATTCAGCAAGGTTATTACCCAAGCTGATGAGAGAGCCAAGATTTCAACCCAGACCGAGTCTGTCTAATACCAGTACCTATCGATGGTAACTCTCTACTATTAATCCACACAGACTGAATAGCAATGAATGAAAAACTCGGACATGACATTTCTGTGGATTTCTGGGACAACCACTGATCACTTGGGGTTGCGCTTCTTGTAATAACAGTTGCCACTTTTGTGAGCACTTATTATGTATCAGATACTATGCTAGGTTTACGATCTCATTTAATCCTTAGGACGACCCTACGAAGTTGGTACTATTATTACCTCCAGGTTAGGAAATTTAGGCTTAAATAAGCTATTGCCTTTTCCTGAGTATTCTGTGAATAAATTCCTATCAGTTAAATGCCTAATAAAGTGCTAAATTAATAAATTAGCAAAGTTCTTTTTAGACCAGCTGGGCTTAAACTCTACACGCGTCACGTTCCTATTCTCTGCCACTAGGTGACGTCACAACCAACCGCAGCACTACATTCTCTGCCAAGAGCCACCGCCGATATCTCGCGAGAGCCATGGCCTCTTCCAATCTATTTTGGGCATGCGTGCGGCGAAGGGCGCTTTGGCTTAGAGTGGTTTGATGATTTTCTGTCAGTCTTCCTAGAGTAGAGCTTTAACAACAAAGCACTTATTTCCTTTCAGTCGCTCGAGTTCTCGCGAGACTTGCTACTCATGCTTCTCCTCCCCCCCCAACCCCGCCTTGCGCCTGCGCAGAGCTCTTCAAAGCAGAAGGTTGCGCTTGGAGGAAGTGACGGCTTTGGGTGCTGTGGCCGCAGCGCCGTTACTACTTCTCAGAAGCTCCACTCGGCCGCTTGCCGAGACACCCCGCCGCCAAGATGCCTCGAATTATGATAAAGGGGGGCGTGTGGAGGAATACTGAGGTAAGTCCCCTTTTCCCGCCGTCCGCTGCCCTCCGCCCCTCCGGCTGCTGGTGCGCAGGCGCGCGGAGGTCGGGGAGGCGGGGAGGTTGCCTGCGGGGTCTGCGTGGGGGGCGGTGCGGCGCCGACCCTCGGGGCCTTTACCTTGTGCCCGGTCCTACGTTATCTGAGCACCTCAAGGACGGGGACTGTGATTTAACCACTTGATTACCTGCCGGGCACTCGTTAGGCCCTCAGTGAACATTTGTTGAATTGAGGACGCGCCCTCTGCCCTGGTGGAACTCACAGTGTGGAGGGAGAGCTAGGATAACCGCTAGAGTCGGTCTTTGGGGCACCCCCGTTTCTCAGCCCAGGCATCGTGCCTCTCTCTGATATTCAAAAATGAAGAAGTGCTGTGGCGACAACTTTGTTTTTTTCTTGACTTCCTTGCAGACGGGAAGCAGTTTGAGTGCCAGGTTCAAAGTGCCCGTTTATGCCCGCATCCCTGCGGTCGTCTGTTATCAAGGCATAACTTGTCCGCCCTCCCGTCAGATCCCAAGGCCTGTGTCTTCCTGTCATTCCGCTTCAGCTTGGATAGAAGCCAGATAGGCCTACAGTAGTCTCTTTGCTTCCAGAAATGTAGTGGATCATGCCATTGGTGAGCCAGAGAACAGTAGAGAATGAATAAAATAGAAACGAGGTTTTAGTGGAGTTGGTGTTCATAGTGCACTGAATTTGTCAGTTTCCCGAGAACACCATATTTTTTCATGCTCTGTGTCTTTTTACATCTTATGCCTTCTTGAAATATCCTCCCACAGCTTGGCATCTTTCTGACCTTCCTTCAAAAACCAGTCCAGAAACTCCTCTGGAATTTTTGCCTATTCATCCTGTAAAAAGTAGTTGCACTTCCAGTGGTCTCATGACAACTCTTTCATCCACTTGTTATAGTTTGCTTTGTCTTTTTGCAAGCATCACATCTTTCTGTGTGATGCTGGGAGGGTTTCTTAACCTCTCAGAGCCTCAGTTTTCTAATGGGGATGATAATAATACCTACCTGTCTTGGGGACTAAATGAGTCACTACATTTGGAACATTTAGAACAGGGTCTGTCACATAGTAATCTTTTAGTAAGTGCTAGTTGCTATTTCTTTTCCCCAGTAGACAGCACTGCAAGAGGGCAGGACCAGATCTTGGTATCTGTAGAACCTAGCACAGTACCAAACAAAATTTGCTTGGGAAATTTTGCTGAATGGATCTAGTAGGGTAGATAACTGTTGTATATACTTCCTTGAAGTTGTGATTAAGTATAGCAGTACTGCAACAAAGTTACACATAAAGTCAGTGAGAACCTTGCCTCAGCTTGCACAGAGGGAACCAGGCTAAGTTGGAGAAGAGACGACTTCTGTGGGAGAGACAGATGTACAAAAATCAAGTAACAGCAGGATTCCTATGATGTGGCCCAAGCCCTGCAGTCTTTGAGTCTCTGATGATAGGGGTGTGGAGTGGCTCATGTATGAAGCATGTAGCTCAAGTTCAATGTGGAAAAAAGCCTAAAAGTAAAATGTCCCAAGTGCGTTCATCTATGGCTCTAATATCCCTGGTGTCTGTGATTTAGCTTGCCGGGCTCTCCTGGGATTGGTGAATTCCATATTGGAATGGATGCCCTGGTGAAATAGTATCTAGAGACTGGGGGAGTCTGGAGACAGAGTTGACTGGTGAGTTAGGGGGAAATACTTAATTCTTAGGTTAGACCTGAGATGTGGATTCTTGGGTCAGAGTTGGGGTTATGGGACTGAAGAGAAAATGCTATTCGTAAGCTGGAGGCAGGAAGCCTGGGTTAGAGATTGGATTCACCTGAGTCTTGACTTGCTTCTTGAGGGCTGGATGTGTCCTATTTGATTCTCTTTCCCTAAGTACACAAGACCTGGTACAAGGTTGGTGTTCAGGGAATGTTTTTTGAATGAATGAATAAATGAATGAGCCATATTCTTTTGAAGAGAATAACAGCTACACACTGTACCCACTCCCAATTATTGGACGGGATAGGGAAGGGGTTGTGTGTAAGGGAGGGTAAGATGTCCTTCTAAGGGAGTTCTTTTTTTTAAAAATTAATTAATTTTATATATTTATTTTGGCTGCATTGGGTCTTCGTTGGTGTGCGCGGGCTTTCTCTAGCTGCGGCAAGCGGGGGCTACTCTTCGTTGCGGTGCGCGGGCTTCTCATTGCGGTGGCTTCTCTTGTTGCGGAGCATGGGCTCTAGGTGCACGGGCTTCACTAGTTGCGGCACACGGGCTCAGTAGTTGTGGCTCGCAGGCTCAGTAGTTGTGGTGCACGGGCTTAGTTGCTCTGAGGCATGTGGGATCTTCCCGGACCAGGGCTCGAACCCGTGTCCCCTGCATTGGCAGGCGGATTCCTAACTACTGCGCCACTGGGGAAGTCCCTCTAAGGGAGTTCTTAATTTCTTGCATTTCACTGATTCTGGCTTGCTGTTTTTTTATTATTGTAATGAAGTTTTGTACTTTCTTTTTAAATCTAGGATATATGTGTGTTGATATCTCTCTTTCTCCATAGCACAACTCTGTTAGAGTTAATTTTAATTTTGTTTTTTCTCACTTGGAGTTTTGTGATTGAATACACTGTTTGTCTTCAACAATTTTTAGGATGAAATTCTGAAGGCAGCGGTAATGAAATATGGGAAAAACCAGTGGTCCAGGATTGCCTCACTGCTGCATAGAAAATCAGCAAAGCAGTGCAAAGCCAGATGGTATGTACCAGTTAATGAATGGAAAACACGAAACGACCTTAATTATGATGAGGAAAATGTCATTTCTTTGAACCTTACCAAAGAAAGCAGGCATTGTGATATAACAGAAGGTATGGAGTGGGAGATGGGAATTTAGATTTAAGAATTAGCCGTCATTTGCTTCCTATGTGATCTTAGGCAAGCCATTTTCTAGCTCCTCTTTCCTGCCACTATTTTCTCCCAACTGGGGATAATACTTGGCCCTAACTGATGGAGATGTGAGGCTCAAATGAGCTAATGTTGTTTGAGAGTGCTTTGTGAAGCATGAAATAAAACTACTTTTAGGTACAGATGGACCCTAGCTTATAAATGGATTGTATTCCAAAAGTTTATAAGTGGATTGTTTTAGAACTTACTTTCCCAAAGAAATAAATGATAAATAATGGTTAATTTTCTAGGCTAGCTTACAGTAGTTGAGTTTCCTCATGAATGGTTGAAACATTGTATATTTGCTTCCTCAGAATATAACGTAACCCAACATTACATCTGTGGTGTCCCCTTTTAAGTCACAGGGTGGTGGACATATTAAGTTCTTTACATGTATTTTTGGCATGAGTGATCTGGCCCCAGCCCTGACCCACGTGGTACTAGGATCATATTTTGGATTGTATAAGAGTGACCTAATTTCCTGGGCACCTGGGTAGGGGAAAGGATCAGAATGTAGAGATTGGCCCACAAAGAGGAAGATGGTCCTCAGCCTGCATAAGTGGTTCTGATTTCTGCTTCTGTTAGTGGAGCTAAGCTCCTACCGCTGTGTTTGGTAAGGCTTATATATTGTTTGCAGGCCTCTCATCCAGCTAAGTAGACTGGATGGAAAAGGTGGGTCAGGTGGAGCATGAGGAAAGACAGAGCTGACATAGTAGTTTTACTTAAATTAAAAAACCAAACAAATACAATTTTGAAAAGCATTTAGTGAGTGTAAGTCAAATGCCTAAAGAAGTAAGCCAAGGTGTTGTAAGAAATCAAAGCACCAGAAACTACTGTGAAAACTAGAAACACTATGAAAATATGAGGTCGTTTTGTCTTATTTATAAATGCAAAACCTCTAATAAAGTGTAAGATGAATGAAAACAATTGGTAGTTGAGAAGGAAGGCATATGATCATGTTTCAGTCATGTTACCTTTCTTAAGCATTACTAACCTTGCATAATTAAAATACAGTAGAATTTAGTGAGATAGGGTATTTGGAATGGGGTAAGTTTAACCAAATAGGGAATATTCTGTTGTAAAAAAAAACCCCAGCTTTTGTGATTGAAGGATGAGAGTTAACTTGCATTTTTCAGATACTAGAAGCCAGTATGTCTATTACGTAAGGAGGATATTCATGCTGGGTGACTGATTAAGGTATAAAATGATGTCTTTTTAATAGGTATGAGTGGCTGGATCCCAGCATTAAGAAAACAGAATGGTCCAGAGAAGAAGAAGAAAAACTCTTGCACTTGGCCAAGTTGATGCCAACTCAGTGGAGGACCATTGCTCCAATCATTGGAAGAACAGCTGCCCAGTGTTTGGAACACTATGAATTTCTTCTGTAAGTGAATCTCCAAAAGCAGTATTAAAATGTGTGTATATCTTCTGAATGAGGCTGAATACACTTTTAGCATTTTCTGTCCTTAAACATTAGTTACAGATCTGAATAAAGCCAGAGGAGCTAAAGCTATTGGATTGTATATTCTAAGTCTCGTGTGGTTGATGAAGATTATGTCTCCTGTTATATACTTTTTAAAGGAATAATTAAAAAATATTATACAGGGACTTCCCTGGTGGTCCAGTGGTTAAAACTCCATGCTGCCAGTGTAGGGGGCCTGGGTTTGATCCCTGGTCAGGGAACTAGATCCCGCATGTTGCAATTGAGAGCCCACATGCTGCAACTGAAAGATCCCGCATGCTGCAACGAAGATCCTGCGTGCCCCAACTAAGACCCAGCGCAGTCAAATAAATAAATAAATGTTAAAAAAAAATTATACAAATCATACATGTTCATCATAGAAAATCTGGGAAAAAAATAGTGAAAAAGCAAATGAAAATCACCCATAGTCATACTGCTGAGAGTTAACCATTGGAACATCTTGGTTCTTCACTAAAAGCTTTTTTGTGTGGCTCTGCTGCATTCGTGATTTAGGGAGCTGCTTGGATCCTGTTTCATGGTGAATGGAAACACTGAAATTAGAAATTTAAAACCATCTCTTTCAGATGAAGCAATAGTAGAAATGTTTTATTTTTGTTAATGCCCATCCGTTGGGTTTTTCAAAGAAAAGGGTGCCAGCACTAGGGAACCTGGTATTTCTAAGACTAAATGGGTGGTAGTGTGACTGATTACTCTGGGCTCATTCCTAGGGATAAAGCTGCCCAGAGAGACAATGAAGAGGAAACAACAGATGATCCACGAAAACTTAAACCTGGAGAAATAGATCCAAATCCAGAAACAAAACCAGCACGGCCTGATCCAATTGATATGGATGAGGGTAAGTGTATTTTTGTGAGGAATTTATTTCTTTGGTAACCATAGTCTTCTCAGGCCTTCTTTTAACTCTCTTAGTTCTTATCTAAACTCCTCTGACTTTTTCGAATTGCGGTTCTGTCTGTAGTTGTTACTCTAAGTATCTTTCCAAGTGTGTCCAACCGTCTATCGTAGAGTAATTGCTCTTTTTGGATAATGTCCCTTTATCTTTTGATGTTTCAATTCATTTAGTAAGTTAAGCAGTGTGATATTACTGGACATTTCCTGGTGGCTAGAGGTAAGCTCTTTAGGATTCTGTGTTCTCATTCCTATTCCGAGGAGAGAGGCAACAAGTCAGGATTTGGGGATCCAGTGCTCTTATTAACTACTTTTTTGACTTCAGACAGGAAGTTTGATCTTCTTGAAAGGGCAACACTACAATACCATGAGGGAGACTTATGATGCCTTTTTGAGACATTGAATCAGGAATCAGAGGAACTAGATTTTAATCTAGTTTAGTGCCATGTCTGCCACTTATTAGCTATTTGACTTTAGATGAGTCATATAATCTCTCTGAACTTTGGTTCTCTTTCCTGTCAGATGGAGAGTAATAATATCTATCTTACTTCACAGGGTTGTCGTGAAGCATTCAGTGAATATTTGTTGAGTTTTTAATTTAAAAGTTTGAAGGTAGTTGTTCCCAAAGGCAGACTGTGGCTAGGCTGGCTGCATCACTGTCACATGGCAAACTTTAAAAAATAAAGGTACCAGGGCTTCCCCAGGAGGTCTGCGTCAGTAAATTGGGGGGGGGAAATGGAGGGTAATCCTGGAATCTGAGGGTTTTTTTGTTTTTTGTTTTTTAAAGTTCCCTTGTGATTTCATTGGACACCCTTGTGTAGGAATTGCTGTAAGGTATCAGTAATGAAATTTGTTCTACTCTGGGGAGCTATGGAAAATGTACTGGAGGAGAGAAATAGTTCTGAGGAAAAAAATGAAGGAAAAATGATAATGAAGATTGTCAGTCCCCTTATAATTAAACAGTAGTTTTTACAATATTTCACAATTTGTGCTGTGCCAGATAGTTGATGATAATGAAGGATATGATAATTATAGCCACTGTTTAATGAGTATTTGCTAGATGCTTTACCTATTTCTTTTTCCTTAGTTCTTCTCAACATCCCTGTGAAGTAGGAATTGTTATTCCCATTTTATAAATGGTGAAACGTTATTATCCAGAGTCACATAACTATCCAGTGGTGGGCATGATTTTTTTTTTTTTTTTTTAAAAATGGATTGCAATTTGAAGTCCACAGTTCCTATGGTAAGAATTTTGGTAGGAACTTTATAAAAATTTATTTATTTATTTATTTTTGCTGTGTTGGGTCTTCGTTTCTGTGCGAGGGCTTTCTCTAGTTGCGGCGAGTGGGGGCCACTCTTCATCGCGGTGCGCGGGCCTCTCACTATCGCGACCTCTGTTGTTGCGGAGCACAGGCTCCAGACGCGCAGGCTCCAGACGCGCAGGCTCAGTAGCTGTGGCTCACGGACCCAGTTGCTCCGCGGCATGTGGGATCTTCCCAGCCAGGGCTTGAACCCGTGTCCCCTGCATTGGCAGGCAGATTATCAACCACTGCGCCACCAGGGAAGCCCTGGGCATGATTTTTAACTTAGGTTTCTCTGACTTCAAAACCCAAGCTATTTCCTTTATGCTGCACCATATAATGATTATATTGATGGGTTTTCTCATCTTAAGCACTAGGGTATGTCTCTCACCTTGTTTCTGTTGGAGAAGTTAGTTTTTGTTCTCTTTATTTTTGCAGATGAATTGGAGATGCTTTCTGAAGCTAGAGCCCGCCTGGCTAATACTCAGGGAAAGAAAGCCAAGAGGAAAGCGAGGGAGAAACAGTTGGAAGAAGCAAGGTATGGTTGTTTTCCATCTACAGTTGAACAGATTAGTCTGTGCATCCTTAGGCCCAATAAAACTGTGTGATTTATCAACCCTGTTGGGTGAATGATAACTAGAGTTGTCTAATTCCAATTTTGCTAATAGTCCTTAGTTTATTACTGTGGAAAAGTCTTATATATATTTTCCTAACCATTTCAGAGCAGTTATAGGAAAAATACATATTTAAAAAAAGTTTTGTAAGACATGGCAGAAGTAATGCCCGGGTATAGACATACATGTATGTCTTGTTGTGTTGGATTTGTTCTGTTAGCATGGGGGAGCTTCATTTGTTGTAGCCATCTTGGCGTCAGATGGCTGGAGGACACACGGGGCTCTGGGACTGTGGTGTGACTGCCAATAGTTACTCTCCTTGATTAGTGTTGGGCAGGCACCGGCTGTGAAATAGGAGACTCAGCTGAACGTGGAGGGAGTTAATGAGCCTTGAACCACATTTTAGGCTGTCATAGAAATTTGTATTTAAAAAGTGAGTGGAATTAAGTATTGCCCTCTATTCAAGGTTTTCTCCACTTTCCCCTCCCTTTTGGTTAGATCCATGGTTGACATCATTTCTAATGGCCTAGAAACCCAGATGAAGTGGGTAAAGGGAAAACTTGAACTTTATAAGAGCTTACTAGCTTTTGGAATTCAGGCATTGGAATAGCCTCCCCAGCCTCCACAACTACCTTTTTTGGTCCATAAGCTGGGAAGTATTGATACTTCCTGACCTAATAACTAGCATTGTGTTGATGGTTTCCCCAGTAATGGCTGTGAAGTGCCAGATCCTGGGATGGAGGATTCTTCTATGCCAGAGGATGCTTTTTGGCATAGCTGGCCAACCACTAGCCCAGAATAGTTACTTATGATGGGAGTATGACTGGCCTGGGACAGTAAACAGAAGCTAAGAGGAGGTTCTAAATTTTCTGCTGAGTCTTAGTCATCTTTCTGTTCCGTATACTATTTAGGGTTAAGTAATGTGAGTAAGGTAAAAAAATTCACTTTTCCATTTTTTTCCATGGTGGTTTGGGGACCAAATTGTTTGAGCCTTTTAACCATGTGGATTGGCCCGGGGATATGGCAGGTGTATACATGAAAATCTCCAAGTATGGTTGGTATTGCTTGCTTTAACAAATACATTTTTCCAGATTTAAATGTACCCTACACTTTCTTGTAGATTTTCTTGTAGAACATCTTTATAACTTGTGCATATATCTTTTTTTTTTTTTAACAACTATTTTTTAAAAAAATTAATTAATTAATTTATGGCTGCGCTGGGTCTTCGTTTCTGTGTGAGGACTTTCTCTAGTTGTGGCAAGTGGGGGCCACTCGTCATCGCGGCGCGCGGGCCTCTCATTATCGCAGCCTCTCCTGTTGCGGAACACAGGCTCCAGACGCGCAGGCTCAGCAACTGTGGCTCACGGGCCCAGTTGCTCCGTGGCATGTGGGATCCTCCCAGACTAGGGCTCGAACCCGTGTCCCCTGCATTGGCAGGCAGACTCTCAACCACTGCACCACCAGGGAAGCCCTTGTGCATATATCTTATAATTAACTAGATTGGTGTGTATGCAGAATGTACTGCAGGACTATGTACTTTAAATGTTAAATTACAGATCTGTTTTATAACTTAAAGCTTTTTATTGATTATAAAAGTAATAACACTTTTCCTACAAAATACTAGTATTGTACTATTTTCTTTTTGGGGCATGGTTGATACAATGCTGTATAGCTTGGTTATATTCACTTAGCATTATATTGTAAAGGTTTTCTAATGTTATTGGAAGTCTTTATTTTCTTTATTTAAAGAATAAAATTACTTATGAAATGTGTCCCTTCAAACCTTTCTCTTCTCAATATAGATATACGTTTATGTGTACTACACATACAGTAACATTTGTGTAAAATTAGATCATACTGTATAGACTGTTTCGATGAGAAGTTAGCTCTTAATCTTACTGGGGTTCCCTTGTAAGTGATGAATCGTTTTTCTGTCTCTGTTTTCAAGATTTTCTCCTTGTCTTTGGCTTTCAGCATTTTTAATGTAATGTTTCTGTTTGTGCATTTCTTAATGTTTATCTTACTTGCAGTTCGTTGAGCTTCCTGGACGTGTAGGTTAATGGTTTTCAATAAATTTGGGAAATTTTCAGCCAACGTTTTATTCTCCTTTTTCTAATGTTTTATTCTCCTTTTTCTCTTTCCTTTTGATATTCCTACTGTGCATATGTTGGTGCACTTAATGGTGTTCCACCTTTCTGTGAGGCTCTGTTCATATTTCTTCATTCTTTTTTTTTCCCCCTTTTCTTTGGATTGCATAATCTTTATCCATCTGTCTTCATCTTGGCTAATTCTTTACTTCGAATCTGTTCTAGTGAAGTTTTCATTTCAGCTTTACACTTTTCAATTCCAGAATTTTCCATTTGGTTCTTTTTAATCATTTCTTTTTGTTAATTTTCTCTATTTGATGAACATTTTCATCCTACCTTCCTTCTTTAATTGTGCTTACCTTTTGTTCTTTGAACATATTTGTAATGTCTCCTTTGAAGTCTGTCAAAGCTGACATCTGGTTGCTCTCACAGGCAGTTTCTGTTGCCTGCTTATTTTCTGGTGTGGGTCATGCTTTCCTGTTTCTTTGCATGTCTCACCTTTTTTTGTTAAGAACTGGACACTTTGGATGATATACTGTAGCAGTTCTGGGTACTGTGTTGCCCCGCCACCCCCCCCCTCCCCCGTCCACTCCTTGTTCCTGTTACTTGCTTACTTACTCCTTTAGTGACTAGCTGGATTGTTTTAGTGAAGTCTGTTCTCCCCATCCCCCACCCAGAAATGTGAAGCTTCTGATGTTGCTCCTCCTGGGGACACAGTCTTGGGTGTGCCCACAGTCGCCTTGGGATGAGGTGGTTTTGACAGGACTTTCTTTGACATCTTCTTCCCTGGCTACACCCAGCTGTTAAACTCTACTAATTGCCAGCTTATTGCTGTATTGTTTTCAACAATGGCTTGAGGCATTAATTGCTCCACAAAGTGTTCCAATCAAATTTCGGCTCCTTTGAAGGGATAGTTTCTGAGGTCAGTGTTTGGTAGTTGTTCTCATCCCAGGAGGGCTTCTCCCACTTTTTGAAAGAGATTGATTCTCTCTGGCAAACTAGTGGGCCTGCAGTTTAGCTGCATCTCCAAAGAATCTGTCAGTTTCTTCGCAGTTGCCTTTCACCAGACTTCCACTGTTTTTGAGCGTGCCCTGAGGCCTGAACATCTCCATTTCCTGTTGCAAATGAAGTCAGTTTCTTTGGGGAGAGTTTGGAATTCTCTGTTCTATCCAGGGGCACTGATGTACTTGTCTTTGAGTGGCACCCCCACTTTAGGAGCTGCGTGTTCAGTGTCGGGGGTGGGGGTAGGCAGCAGCCCCAGGTCCCCTAACCCTGACCCTGACCCTCATCCCACAGGCCCAGGCAAGGATCCTTGGGCTCTAGTATTCTCAGTAGCACTGTGCCCAAGGTAGAGCCCCTGGGCAGAAGAAGGAAGCCCCTCCTTCTCAGTCACTCTTGTCTGAACTTAGCCTCTGCAGTGGCTTCCAGGAGGCAGGATGAGAAATGCTGCTGTCCTGCCCCTCCTGGAATGAAAGCCAGGGAGCTGGAGGGGAGAGAGAACCCTGTGTTCTTGGCTGCACCAAGTGTGGAGTGGAGTTTCTGTCTCCCTGAGCTGGGACAGGGGAAGAGAAGAGGGAGTGGGTCTTGATTTGAATACTACAGGCTCTCACTTTTCTTATCGAATTTTTGTAGATTTTCTTGAATAAACGTTTCTTCATTTGCTGTATCTCCTTTAGGATCCCTTCCAGAGACTTAACTTTTTTTTTTTTTAATAATTTTTGTCAGTTTTGCTGGGGAGTGGGTTTGTGAAATTGCTCCTATATACTTTTTTATAATTTGATTTTTCTCCTCCTTAATATTCTGAATAGCTTTTCTAATCATTGAATCATTAACATTTTAACATCTTGGGAAAGTACAAAGGAAAAAGTAAAAAATGAAATTCCAACCTCCTGTGTTTATCACTGTTACTGTTCGGGTGAACATCCTTCACATCTCCCCATGCACGTATTCACTGATAGATATGCATATAATTTTACATGTTGCTCCATAACATGTAAACTTTATAACATTGTTTTAAACAGCAGTGTGTCTTGAGCATCTTTCCATGTCAGAGTAGATTTACAGATTTCTTTCTATCTATTTATCTATCTATCTATAGATTTCTTTCTATTTATCTGTATTTATTTATTTATTATTTTTGGCTGCGTTGGGTCTTCGTTGCTGCACGTGGGCTTTCTCTAGTTGCGGTGAGCGGGGGGCTACTCTTCGTTGCGGTGCGCGGGCTTCTCATTGCAGTGGCTGCTCTTGCTGCAGAGCACGGGCTCTAGGCGTGCGGGCTTCAGTAGTTGTAGCACGTGGGCTCAGTAGTTGTGGCTCGCGGACTCTAGAGCGCAGGCTCAGTAGTTGTGGTACACAGGCTTAGTTGCTCCGCGGCATGTGGAATCTTCCTGGCTCATGGCTCGAACCCGTGTCCCCTGCATTGGCAGGCGGATTCTTAACCACTGTGCTACCAGGTAAGGCCCTACAGATTTCTTAAAGGTCATTTAGATGGCCGTATAATATCCTATCTTATAGCTATGTTATAAATTATTTTAACTAATTTCTTATTGTTGGATGTTTAGGTTGTGTCTATTTATCTGCTTTTCTGAACAGTGCTTGGTAACCAGTCTTGTAGCCAAGGCCTTGTACATGTCCCTATTTATTTCCTTAGGCTAAAGGCTGAAGAGTGAAATTGCTGGGTTAAAAATGTAAAAAAGTTAGGGGTATTAGTGTGTATTTCCAAATTCTCTTTGGGGAAAGCTGTACCACTGTACTTTCTCATTACCATTGTGAGAGACTGTCCACTTTTTGCACCCTTGCCATTAAAACAAAGCAAAAATTGAATGCTGTTGATTAGATATGTAGAAATGGTACTTGATTTAATTTGTGATTCTTTAATTATTAAAGTACACTCTGTCATTTTAGCTATTTGCATTTTTTTCCTTAGTGAACTGTTTATTTCCTTTTGTTCTTCCTTTCCCTTGGGTACATTTTTTAAAAACTTGCTTAGATTCTTTATGTCTAACCATTCCTAATACTAAGTGCAAAATTTTTTCCTATTATTTGCCTTTTAATATTGTTTTATGATTTTTAAAAAATGGTGCTACAGGGATATAAATTTTAAAATTCAAAGCTGTTGATCGTTTTTTTCACCCTTTATTTAATTTATATTAAGTGAGTATATTCCCATCCAGAGATTAGATACCTATTTACTTATAGTTCCTTCTGGCTTTTCTCTTTGCTCTAGTGTATGTGTGTACCTTTAAATCAAAACTGGAATTGATTTTGGTGAACGGTGTGAGGTGAGGATTTAAATAAATATTTCTTCCCCAAGTGACCGGGTAGTTTTCTTAACTCTGATGGATGATCCATCCTTTCCCAATGGTGTATGATTTTGAAGATGATTTGCGTTCTCTGTCTTCAGGCGTCTTGCTGCCCTCCAAAAGAGAAGAGAACTTCGAGCAGCTGGCATAGAAATTCAGAAGAAAAGAAAAAAGAAGAGAGGAGTTGATTATAACGCTGAAATCCCATTTGAAAAAAAGCCTGCTCTTGGTTTCTATGATACTTCTGAGGAAAACTACCAGGCTCTTGATGCCGATTTCAGAAAGTTAAGACAACAGGATCTTGATGGGGAGCTGAGATCGTAAGTTGCCTTTCCGTTTTTATAAGTGGAAAAGTATAGTAGTAATTTTTTGGAGGGCCAAGTATTATCCTTGTCAGAGCCAGATATTTCTTAGTTAGCACAACGTGGTTTACATAATGCTTGTACTTATTTAATGGATTCACCTTTCTGAGAAAACCAGTGACACTGGCTGTAACGTTTTTAGCACAGAACACTGTTCGAAGCTCTCGAAATGTCAGCGCTTGGCTCTTAGTTAACTGTCTACTCAGAATCACAGTCTTAACATTTACGTACCTTTGGGAAGAGGTTAGTTATTTTACTAATGGCCTGAAGGAATCTGTCAAAATCTCTTCTGCTGCTTCTTAGTTTTTTTTCTAGTGAAAATTTTATCTTGTTTTTCTGGGGTTTTTTGGCCGCGCCATGAGGCTTTGCGGGATCTTAGTTCCCTGACCAGGGATCACACCTGGGTCCCGGCAGTGAAAGTGCCGAGTTCTAACCACTGGACCACCAGGGAATTCCCTCTTGTTTTTCTTAAAATGAAATTAAAAGGAAAAACATTACCAATGCATTTTTAAATCTTTTCACTTAATGGCGATTAGTAGGTATATTTATAAAATGTCTTAGAATACAGAGGATTTTGTTTATTTCTAGGGATTTTTAGAGTTTTTAAATTGTTATATCCGAATGTTGTGGGGAGAACCTTTTAGGATTGTCAAAGATTTTTAGTTTTCTACTCCCCCAGTGGCCTTCCATTTCTGTTGACATGAATTGTTAGTAAACAACAGATGTCAGTCACTGTGAAACAGGATTTTCTTGGATGTACTCCGTTGTATTTATTTTTCAAATTAGGACCTTGCTTTAGGTAGTCTCTACAAATAAAGAGATTGAAGAAAAAATAGTCATTTGGAAGGAGTAGACTAGATGGAAGAAGAGGATGACATGCAGAGGGGGAGAAGGCATTCCTGGTCCTTTAAAAGATGGCCTTGAGCCTGGCTTTAGACCCTAACAACTTTCTGGTGTCATTTGTCAGGACTTAAATATCCTTTAAAAAAATTTATGAATTAAAAAAAATCATAGCAAACAATTGAAGAATAGTTTTAAAGGAAAACTTTAAAACTCACGTTTTAATTCTGTTCCCTTCATTTAATTGTTTCCATTTTTGTATACTTCATCATTTTCCTATGTACACACACATATTTTTACATGAACATAGTCACAATATAGGAGTAGTTTTATGCTTTCTTCCATGTTATATGTAACATTTTGCTTTTCATAGTCTTTATAGTTACATAGTTTTAATATTTATTACTTAAATTACTTAGTATATCTTATTTTCTTAATAATTCTATTGATATTGTAAGTCTGCATTCCTCTTAGTATAGTGGGTAGGTAATGGTGTAGGGAACAACTTAATGTATATTGTTTTGTCTTTTCGTCATAATTTTATTAGGAATGGGATTATTTCGTTCAGAGCATATGACTATTTATATGGCGTTTAATGTTGTTGCCTGTATGTAACTTTAAAAAATCTGTTCTCCACCTTGATCCATGACAGTGAAAAAGAAGGACGAGATAGAAAAAAAGACAAGCAGCATTTGAAAAGGAAAAAAGAATCTGATTTACCGTCAGCAATTCTTCAAACTAGTGGTGTTTCTGAATTTACTAAAAAGAGAAGCAAACTAGTACTACCTGCCCCTCAGGTAATCTGATAAAAGCAGGTTTTTCATTGTATGAACTCATATGCTTACCATTTATCCAGCAAATGTTTGCGGGCCTATGTGCCAGGCTTTTGCTGGGTGCTTGGTACCTTTAAGAAATATCAGGCCTTGAACTGCTCATATGATGGTTTAGTAAGTAGTTGTCAGCTCTTAGCAATTTTTCAGTAGGCTAGGGCTCCAGACCTCTTTTTTGTAGCTGATAAAGGTGGTATTTGGCCTTGTGGACTTCAGGCCACTTTCTTTTAGGGAAGGTTTTGTTGTGTCACACCTTCTCTTTTTGAGACAATAGCTGTGAAAATCAACATGGGAGTTGTGGAGAAGAGAAAATTCATTCAGCTTATCATAGGCTCTGTTCCTTTGAATTATAGTTGGTCAGAAACATGGGGATTTTGAATAAGCTCTTGTTTTGTTTTGACGAGTACAGCTCTGTATAATTGGACAGTTAAATGGAGCAGAGGGATGGATTTAGGAGGCTTGAACAGCTTCTTTCCGCAAATGAGTGCCCTGGCTGCATCAATACAAAATGCTTGGGCATAAACATAAAATAATTTTGTTAGGTGCTGTTATTCGTAGTAGTGATATTTCTTAAACTGTAATTTTTTTTTAGTTCTTAGGATGTTTAGTTTGGTAAAATTACAAGGATAACACCTTTTGATTTTCTTAGGGATATTGTGGCTTTGTGGACTCTGTGTGATATTTTAATTGGTTTTTAGTACCCACCCTCCCCCCAATTGATAAATGGTTTTGTATAAACACTATTATTTTATGTTCTTGATTTATAAATATTTTGGTTTGAAAGAATTTCAGTATGGAAATACTGAAAAGGAATTTCAGTATTTGCAGCTTGATTCCATGTCACATATGGGATTCCACCCCCCTCCCCCACATTAAATAGGGAAGACTTTTAAAACCTTTATTATGGAAAGTTTCAAACCCACAAAAAGTAAAGAGAGTGCTACAACGAGCCCCTGTGTACTCATCACACAGCTTCAGCAATTCATCTTCTGGAATGTGGAAGTTTTCAGCTGTGTTATTCTCGGTTAAAATATTGCTACTGTGATAACTGTGTCTTTAGATTTCAGATGCAGAACTCCAGGAAGTTGTAAAAGTAGGCCAAGCAAGTGAAATTGCACGTCAAACTGCTGAAGAATCTGGCATAACAAACTCGGCTTCCAGTACTCTCTTGTCTGAGTACAATGTCACCAACAACAGCATTGCTCTGAGAACACCACGAACACCAGCTTCCCAGGACAGAATTCTGCAGGTAGGCTGCCATATGGTAGAGTGAACCTTTCATTTTGTTTATTGTCCTTAGAAGTATTATAAAGGAGAACACTAAATGGTTTGGTTTTGTGTGTTTTAGGGTAAGCAGTTTGAAACAGTCCTGAATGCATAGCTGCTAGAGATTTCTGTAGTAGGGAAGCTAAATCCTGTCAGTAAAGCATAGCATTTAAAAATTTCACATTGCCTAGCAGTCCTGGAAAAAAAATCAAACACGTGTAATCAGTAATTTTTAAAACTTCCTTGTGATTCCGTACTTAGCTTGGCATAGACTGCCTTCAGTACTATTTCCCTCTCTCTCCTTAGCACATAGGGTGTACAGCTCTGTGTGTTCTTTAGGGTGTCTGCATGCCAGAGAATAGACAAACCTAACAATACTACTGAGTCTTTTAGCAGTCTTACATCTCAATTTTCTAATAGTCAAATATAATTTTAAGGTACTGATTCAGGAGTCAAATAGTCCTGCAAGACTTTGTAAGAAAAACAGTGCCCCTCATTGCTTGCTCTCTACAGGCACCAGTGATAGCTCTTTGTTTTTACCACCTTACTGCTAAGACACTTGTTACATTTTGGTTTTATTTTCAGTTTTAGGTACTTTTCCACCAAGGATTTGAACATCTGGCTCTCTCACACCTTCTACCTCTACTGTGCATACACACTCTTTCCATTTTCCTATCTTCCATTACAGTTAATCATAATTTTGGTTAGCTCCATATTTATGGTTTACCTTATGACTACGTAAACTGCATTCATTCACTACGTAAACTGTGGGTCAAACTGCACTTGACCCACAAAATGCCTTATAATTACTGTGCAGTATTTTGTTTTTCTTTGAATTAATACTTGTTTTATTTAGTTGCTAAATTTTCTGATTACTTAGCACACATTCAGTTCTGGACTTTATACTAACTGTAAATCTCCTGTAATCTGGTCACATTTTAGGTATTCTTACCTTTTTCAACGACTTGAAGTCGTTCCCAGAACTTCTGAATGTTCTAGTCTGGACTGATTACTCTTTAGATCTTGTTACAGCTTGTTCTCTTGCTTTCCCTTGACTGTCACCCTAGAAAGTCCCTTGGGTCTCCTCTTTCTTGGCTCCCATGTCTCTGGCTTTTTTGGTTGACTCCTTTGTTGGTGAAGTGTATCTGTCAGTAGCTTTCTGAGGAAGGTTTCATGGGAGATGGAATTTTTAAGACCTTGAATATCTGTAAATTACTGTCCTACCCTCTTATCTGATTGATAGTACCACAGGGTATAGAATTCCAGATTGAAAGGGTTTTTGTTCACAGTTTTGAAGGCAGTGCTCCAGTGTCTTCTGGCTTTCATTGTCGCTATTGATACGTCCTGTGCCATTCAGGTTGTTAATAGGAAACCTGGTTTTTTCTTTCTCTGGAAGGTTATATGATCTTATCTTTTTCACATGCGTGTTTCTTGATGTGGGTCTATTTTTAACCACTGTGCTAGGTACTTGGTGGTTCTTTTAATTCTGTAGACTCATGGCCTTCAATTCTGGGAAGTTATTTTGAAAATTAAAAAATTTCCTCCCTTTCATTAATTTATTTTGCTACTTATTACTCTCTGGTTTTCTGTCTTAATTGACTTTGATTTCATTGCTAGGAGATTTTCTGAATTTTGTCTTTTTTTAAAATTTCTACCGTTATATTTTTAATTTCTAAGAGCTCTTTTTTAAATGTGTTCAATTTTTAAACGTCTCATTTAATTAATATCTTTTTATTCCTCTGAGGCTGTTAATGATGGTTTTGCTTTGTTTTTATAAGTTTTCTTTTTCCTGCACAGTGTTTAAGTTTCGTTTATTTGTTTTGTTCTCTATCTTTCATATTAGATATTTCCTCAAATACCTTTTGATCTTGTTCTTTGCCTATATCTAGGGAATAAGGGTAGGGCAATTAAAAGCTGACTAGACACTCCTTGGGTGTGGGTAGGACCCCTTGACTCCAGACTTTCCTGTGGGCTGAACTGGCTGGGATGTTTTATTGGGGAGATTTCTTTTAAAATTGTTTTATTTTTAAAATGTATTTATTTATTTATTGAAGTATAGCTGACTTACAATACTGAATAAGTTTCAGGTGTACAACATAGTGATTTGATATTTTTATAGATTATATTCCATATAAAGTTGCTGTAAAATATTGGCTATATTCCCTGTGCTATACATTACATCCCTATAACTTATTTATTAGGGAATTCTTATTTATTTATTTATTGGCTGCGTTGGGTCTTCGTTGCTGCGCGCAGGCTTTCTCTAGTTGCAGCGAGTGGGGGGCTGCTCTTCACTGTGGTGCGCGGGCTTCTCATTGCGGTGGCTTCTCTTGTTGTGGAGCATGGGTTCTAGGCACACGGGCTTCAGTAGTTGTGGCACATGGGCTCAGTAGTTGTGGAGCATGGGCTTAGTTGCTCCGCGGCATGTGGGATCTTCCCGGGCCAGGGCTCGAACCCGTGTCCCCTGCATTGGCAGGCAGATTCTTAACCGCTGCACTACCAGGGAAGCCCTATTCCAGAACTTCTGACATGCTACTGTTAGGTTGACAGAAGGAATGGAAGTATTGAATTCTGCCACAGCTCAGTATTCATTTTCTCTCTTGGTTTTCATTGAGAAAAATGTATAAGAATTCTGCCTGTTTCAAGATTTGTGTAGTAGGATCAGAAGAGAGGAATTTGCTCTTCTGTCTAAACTGTTAAAACATGCTTCTTTATCTTCTTGTTAATCAGGAAGCCCAAAACCTCATGGCTCTGACCAACGTGGACACCCCATTAAAAGGTGGACTTAACACCCCTTTGCACGAGAGCGACTTCTCAGGTGTGACTCCACAGCGGCAGGTTGTACAGACTCCAAACACAGTTCTTTCTACCCCATTCAGGTATTGTAAATAAATAACTGTTTTCTGCTTTAGAAAAACTTGAATCCGAGGACTTGGACAACATGTTTGCTTTAGAAATGCTGGCAGAGAATGGAAATAAGTGTTTAACTTGCTTTTTGATTTCTCCTCACTCATAGTAGCAAATAACATTATAGTATCCAGGAAATAGTCAAATACCAAATGGAGCTTCCTTTTTTTTCAGGGTTTCTGGTGCTATCACCTCGTTTCTGAATACTTTTAATCTGATTTAAAAGAGCAGATCAATCCATTGTTAATGATGATTTGGCGAATTTTATAAGAATTCTAAGCCTTTTTATGTATGTATTACTGTTGCTTTTCCCCCAACATTTTATTATGAAAATTTCTAACATTCAGAGAGGTTGAAAGAATGGTAAAGCAAGCATCCATATACTCACCACCCAATTCTCCAGTTAATATTTTACAGTGTTTGCTTTAATCACATATCCGTCCATCAATCTATCTTATTTTTAATACATTTCCAAGTAAGTTACAGGTATTAGTCCATTTCACCCTGAACACTTCCTCGTTGTGTATATCATTAACTAGAGTTCAGAGTTCAGTATTGGTTTATACTTCTTTTGTTTTAAGCTACTGTTTTTAAAGAAGAATTTTTAAGATACAAACATTATAGAAGCAATTTGTATTAAAATGGAATTTGAGCTTTTAAGGTTAGAAATATTTAGGGTTTACTTTTAATTTTAAAATATGTCCTCCTACTGGTTGTTAAGTATATGAAGACTGTTACAATTGCACATGACAGCAGGATCAAAAAACATTGGCATCCAAAATCTTATATAATATTTAATTGCAAGGCTTGCAAGAGAGCCTAATCCCTCTTTCCCCGTGGGTGTCTCATTTCTCAACTAGATTGTAAGCTCATTGTGGGCAGGGACCATGTCTTATATGGTAACACTTCACCTCACCTCTGGGAACAGCTCTCTGGCAGCACCACCTGTCTGGAACACAGCCAAGATACAGGAAGTAATCAACCAAAAAAAAAAAAAAAAAGGCTTTGAACAATTAAACTATAAGGTGCAAAGTCTATGGCTTTTATTCCTAAGAGAGTTTCTTAGACCTAACTCAGAGCTATTCATATTTAGATGTGATTCTAAAAGCCTGGTGTTTGGTTTCCAAACAAAATGTAGAGGGAGGAAGTATTTCAAGTATGCACATCTATGATGATGATGATGTGATAGCCAACAGCTACAGGCAGGGAGGAGACAAGTGATAAGTTGAAGATACTGAACTCAAAAGGAGTCATTTGGGATCTTGATTGTGGTGGCCAACCTCTCTGCCCACTGTGTGTTCTCAGACACCTTGATGTGTCGAGAAAAGGTTGTGGGACTTCCCTGGTGGCACAGTGGTTAAGAATCCGCCTGCCAGTGCAGGGGGCATGGATTCGATCCCTGGTCCAGGAAGATCCCACAAGCTGCGGAGCAACTAAGCCCGTGCGCCACAACTACTGAGCCTGCGCTCTAGAGCCCGCGGGCCACAACTACTGAGCCCACGTGCCAGAACTACTGAAGCCTGCGTGCCTAGAGCCCGTGCTCTACAAGAGAAGCCACCGCAACTAGAGAAAGCTCGCGCACAGCAACGAAGACCCAATGCAACCAAAAATAAATAAATAAAAAAAATACATTTATTAAAAAAAGGTTGAAAAATGTTTGGTGGACCTAGTTATTAATAAGGTAAGAAAATATCAGATGTAATGACTTTATTTGAAGTCATTAGAATAAATATACTGTGTGTAAATACTGAGTTAGCTGAACCAAACCTTTATTTTAACCTAGAGGTCTAACTAAAAACCAGGTAGGGAGATGGAATTTCTGGAATCTTTATTTCTTTTCTGTTTTCCTTGTAAAATAATTTATGTGAAAAACATTTGAAAGCACGATCCAAATAAAATTGGCACTTTCATTAATTGGAATTTCTGTCTTTCTAGAACTCCTTCTCATGGATCTGAAGGGCTGACTCCCCGGAGTGGGACAACTCCCAAACCAGTTATTAACTCCACCCCGGGTAGAACGCCTCTTCGAGACAAGTTAAACATTAATCCCGAGGATGGAATGGCAGATTACAGTGATCCTTCTTATGTGAAGCAGATGGTACATGTCAATTCCCTTTTAGTATCTTTTTTTTTTTTTAATTATTTATTTATTATTTAGTTTTGGCTGTGTTGGGTCTTCGTTTCTGTGCGAGGGCTTTCTCTAGTTGTGGCAAGTGGGGGCCACTCTTCATCGCGGTGTGCGGGCCTCTCACCATCGCGGCCTCTCCTGTTGCGGAGCGCAGGCTTAGTAGTTGTGGCTCACGTGCCTAGTTGCTCCGTGGCATGTGGGATCTTCCTAGACCAGGGCTCGAACCCGTGTTCCCTGCATTGGCAGGCAGATTCTCAACCACTGCGCCACCAGGGAAGCCCTATGGTTGGTCTTAAGGTAGGGAAGAAATGGAGATAGAAATTAAACAAAATCTTGTTTCAACTCTGAAGTTAGGGGTCATTTTTCTAGAATTAAAATTAGGCTAATTACTTTTTAGAAACTCTTACACAATATTAGTTGCGTATTTTAATGTGTATGAATTGAGAAGGACCAATTTTTTTCTACAGGAAAGAGAATCTCGTGAACACCTCCGTTTAGGGTTGTTGGGCCTTCCTGCCCCTAAGAATGACTTTGAAATTGTTCTACCAGAAAATGCCGAGAAGGAACTGGAAGACCGTGAAATAGATGATACTTACATTGAAGATGCTGCTGATGTGGATGCACGGAAGCAGGTGGGTGATGACTGTTACATGTCTCAAGATCTCTACTTAAAAGTTCTTTCAGTATTAAAAAAACTTACACTGAAGAAAATTACTTACATCATTAATAATATTCACTCATATAGTTCATAATATACTTAGAATATCTTGATAGGTATTCTTAAAATGTATAATTATATGGATAGCCATTTAAATATCCTGTCAAATTCATTATGCTTCTTTAAAATACATATAAATAGTCTTTTAGACATTGCTTTCACTCTAGCCAAGAAAAGATGTTATTATCAGTCTTAAAAACAAGTACATCTTGGATTGGTTGAGTAAATGGTTTTTCGTCAGTGTAAACTAATAAAAAATGTGGCTTTGGATATGTAGCATGCGTCAGAATAAAATTAGTAACACCTTGTACTAATATATTTTCTAGTTAATTACTTTCTCATTTGTGCATAACAACCAGGTGATGTAAGTAGGGTAGGTGTCAGCTTCATTTTAGAAATGAGGAAACAGGCTCAGGTGAATTAAGTTAACTTTCTCAGGTCTTGTGGCTGGAAACTGGTGAAACTTGAACCAAAACTGAGATCATGTGACCCACTTCAGGCATTCTTGCTGCAGCCCATTTCAGGATGGTTTTAGAAACTGAATAATTTCCCGGGGTTGGATTGAGAATGGCATCAATGGAAATCGTTTTAGAGGGAAACCACATGAATGTGCTTTTTGGTGGGGAATAGATGATAATACTTTATGTGTTTAGTTCTCTTAGCTATTTTGAGTTACATTTACTCTCAGAACTGGTTTGCAGTTCTAATGTGTTAACCCACATTATTCATAATTTAAGAATCAGGAAACAACACATTCATTGGCTGGCTTTTTAAATTAAAAATCAGTAGCTTTTGAGGTGGAAGGGAAAGGTTGTGTTGCAGGAGGGATAATTGGAAGCATCCCCTCTACATTTAGGATTTGATTTAGGCAAGAAAAGAATGATTATCTGATGGAGGGAGCCATGTAAATCTGGAGAATGCTCCTGGTAGACGTTGGAAGTTCTTAGTTTCTACTGTAACAGGAGAATGAATAGGCTGATTAATTTTAGTGGCCTTATATTGCCTTTCTACAAACTTAACACAGATTCCTACAGCTTTAGCTCTTGAACATACACATTCTTACAGACTAAAGTGTTTTCAGCTTTACTGAAATGTGTCAAATACTGTATAGCTGCAAAAATGGTTTTTAAAATAATTTTTTAGGCCATACGAGATGCAGAGCGTGTAAAGGAAATGAAACGAATGCACAAAGCTGTCCAGAAAGATCTGCCAAGACCATCAGAAGTAAGTATTAGAATTTCTGGCTTAGGAAGTTTTAAGTTTCTTTTTATGTGATTGATGTTTTTTATATTATAAAGTCTATAAAATGACATTTCATCTACTTTCTGGAATATAGTAAAGCAGTTCCCAGATCCAATCTTTGAAATGCTTCACTGGTACAAATACGAATTTTAAAAATAAATTGATTGATGATTGATTGATTGATTGGCTGCATTGGGTCTTCGCTGCTGCACGCGGGCTTTTTCTAGCTGCAGCTAGCGGGGGCTACTCTTCGTTGTGCTGCGCCGGCTTCTCATTGTGGTGGCTTCTCTTGTTGCGGAGCACGGGCTCTAGGTGCACGGGCTTCAGTAGTTGTGGCTTGCAGGCTCTAGAGCACAGGCTCAGGAGTTGTGGTGCATGGGCTTAGTTGCTCTGTGGCCTGTGGGATCTTCCTGGACCAGGGCTCAAACCCGTGTCCCTTAAGTGGATTCTTAACCACTGAGCCACCAGGGAAGTCCCCAAATAAGAATTCTGAAGAAAAAAAGAAAATAATTTCTTTTGAAAATGTAAAACTGCTTTAGGCATACATCGGAGATATTGCAGGTTTGGTTCCAGGCCACTGTAGTAAAGAGAATGTCAGGCAATAAAGCGAGTCACACGAATTGTTTGGTTTCCTTGTGCATGTAAAAGTTATGTTTACACTAAACTGTAGTCTTTTAAGTGTGTAGTAGTAGTATGTCTAAAAAAAAAAGTACGTAACTTAATTAAAAACTACTTGATAGCTAAAAAACGCTAATTATCATCTAAGTTTCTGAGCCTGAGTCGTAATCTTTTTCCAGTAGTAACATTAAAGATCACAGCTCACCATAACAAATAGAATAGTAATGAAAAAGTTTGAAATATTGCAAGAATTACCAAAATGTGACACAGACACAAAATGAGCAAATGCTGTTGGAAGAATGGTGCCAGTAGACTTGCTCAACGCAGGGTTGCCACAGACTTTCAGTTTGTAAAAAAACACACTACCTGCAAATCACAGTAAAGTGAAGCCCAGTAAAATATGGTGTGCCTGTATTTAATTCATGCTAGTAGAACTAATAACGTTAGTATGTTGCAGTGACATGTTTAATAATTGTACTTGTTTTAAAATTTTAGGTAAATGAAACTATTCTAAGACCCTTAAATGTAGAACCACCTCTGACAGATTTACAGAAAAGTGAAGAACTAATCAAAAAAGAAATGATCACAATGCTTCATTATGACCTTCTACATCACCCTTATGAACCATCTGGAAATAAAAAAGGAAAAACTGTAGGATTTGGTACCAATAATGCAGAGCACATTTCCTATCTGGAACATAACACTTATGAAAAGTTTTCCAAAGAAGAGCTGAAAAAGGTATCATTGAATATTTCTGTCTCAAGATTTAAGTATTTGTTAGATACCATGTATCATGGACAAACATTAACATATTTTCCCTTATTGATGTTCATAAGCAACTGAAATATATGGTTAAGAGATAAATATTCATATTAAGTGTTATGCAAAGGACATACCACCCCCCCACCCCTTCCCATGTTCAGTGGCAGGCCTTTATCAGATAAACACTGGCTTTGATGGCAGGGTGTTCTTGTCTCATGGGTGTATGCCTGATTGATAGTTGCTACAGTTGCTATTTTCTGTGTTTAACTCTGCTGTCTCTGAATAGGGTGGAATGCCTTTAATACTTAAACCTCACTTATTTAGAATACTATGAAGAAACAAGAATATATTAAAAATATTTACAGATTAAATCTTTCACCTATTCACAGAAAGGAAATATTCACTGAATTCATTCCCCTGACATGATTTCCCCCTACCCTTTTGGATAAGGAAGTAAAGAAATGTTTTGTCTAAAGTCTGTCCTGCCTCTTCCTCCATATGCATTTTATTCTTTCTGCTTTGACAGAGCAAACAGCTGTGATTGTGACTAGAAATCTGTACAGTGGCATAAGATAATAGAGTTAGTTTCATGGTTGGAAGCAGAGTGGTCATTAGCTTAAAAGTCTTTTTTCTTTAGTCTTTCGCCCTGAGGGGCAGTGATGGACCCATCCATTAGAATGGGCTAACTTGGGAGAAAACCAGTAAGGTTCCTTTGTCTGTCTTCTCTCCTGCACTTTCCCTCTCTCCTCTCTTTTTCTTACTTTCTCTTTTTCTTATTGCATACGTGATACATGTTTATTATAGGACTTTTAAAAAGAAAATAGAGAAAGGAAGGAGCGTTTAGATTTGTGTTTGCCCCTGATTCATGAGTAATTTTGACTTGCTGCCTTTTAGTAAGTGCCATGGAAGCTGTCCTCTGTTGAGTGCCTGCGCTTTGGCAGGCACATTCAGTCACCGAACCGGGTGAGAATTAGACAATGAACTTGATGCTTGAACAGTTTCCTCTTTTTAGAGTGAAAATATGAGGGGAAGATGGAATTTAGGAAATAAATTTTCCTAAATTTATTGTATATATGGAAACCTGAAATAAAGATCACGTTGTTGCTAATAGCGATTCTATAAGGGACAAATTCTAATAAATTTTTTGATAATAATGTAAGTAGTGCCTTGGAATTATTTGAAATGATTACACAGTAGTTTAAACATCCTCCCATATTTTATTTATCTATTTATAGTCCCCTTTGTTCCGAAGAATTTGAAGCAGCTATTTACTTAGCAGATTCTTTAGGGATGGTTTAAATAGAACTTAGCTGTACTCTCTCCTAATTATTATAAGAGCTGAATTTGTAAATTTTTACTGTGTACAGTTTCAGAGTGAAATACCATTTCTCTGATGATACAGTGCCCGATTTTCGTTAAGTGTGTTAAAATTGGTTTGTTTCCATTATTTCCCCTAAGAGGTATTGTTTAAAAGTATCCATTCTTTATCTTCTAGAGACTTGATTTTCCATTTTTTTGTTTAAATTTTTTCATATGCTGGTTATTTATCTTGACTTTATGTATTTTGGCCTGTGTTTATTTTCTGATGTTCCTGGAGTGATTGAAAGCTTTCTATAAAGCACAAAAAGTAATTGTCAGTTTTTCATGAGCCATGAAGCAAAGGGCTGGAAAAAGTTCATGTGGTATGTTCATGGAGTCTGTGTGTCTGGTGTTGGGCTGGCTCTTTGTGTATACTGTATCACTTAATTCTCATAACAAACATGTTAGGTATTATCTCCACTCTACAGATGAGAAATGGGCTCACAGAAGTTCAGCAAGTTCAGATAGCTACTTAAATGCTAAATCTGTGATTGGAGCCCAGGCTTGTCCAACTCCATCCTCATTCTGTCATCTTAAACCGTATCTTTTCTAGTGAACAGAAGCTGGTCTATGACCCATCATTATTTGATTTGTGCCTCCAGTCTTATTCTCTGGCAATGGCAGGGGCATTCTTTCAGATGAGAAAAAAGGCAGGTGTCAAAAAAACGCCTACTTCCCCTTCACCATACTGGGAAGTCCAGAGTATAGCGGGGGATGGTAGAGTGGGAGGAGCACCCGCACGCGTTGGTGCCCAAGCATTGGCTTGGGTGTGACCTTGCCTTGTCCGCTTACTAGTTTTGTATTTTTGAACAAGTGGTTTAACCTCGCTAAGCCTTAGTTTCATCAACTTTAAAGTGAGGTTAACATTGACTGCTTTGTAAGGGTGGTGTGCTGTTTGGACATAAAGTAGGTAAAACTTCTTAATTCAGTTCCTGGCACATAGGTAGGTATCTGAGAAATGGTAGCTGCTATTATAATGAGTGAAGGCAAAGGACGTTTACATTATCAGGGATGATAATGGATGCTTGGCTTTTCAGATCAACCTGCATTGACTTCTAGGCTTCTTAATTCATTTTGCTTAGGTATTATAACCCCCTTCCAAAAAAACAGTTAACCAGAGCTCATTGTCTTTGCCCAGAGGAGTAAAAACTAGTCTTTTAAAGCTTTCTGTTGATGGCAAGTATCTCTAGTACTCAAGCTTATTGTTGCTATTATTGTGAACAGGCCCAGGATGTTCTGGTACAGGAGATGGAAGTGGTAAAACAAGGTATGAGCCACGGAGAACTCTCAAGTGAAGCTTATAACCAGGTGTGGGAAGAATGCTACAGTCAAGTTTTATATCTTCCTGGGCAGAGCCGCTACACACGGGCCAACCTAGCTAGCAAAAAGGACAGAATTGAGTCACTGGAAAAGAGGCTTGAGGTTGGTATCCTTTTAAAATTCTAATTTAAATGTACTTTGATTGAAATAATGAACCAGATAATACCACTGGAGACAACTTCAGAAAAATAGATCTAAGGTAATTGTTTTCGAATTTCTTGAGGAAAAACTACACTGAAGTGTTTGATCTTCCTTGGCCTTCTTCATTGGTTTTTCAGAACTGCTGGCCTTGGTGATGAAGAGTGCCCTCCAAGTTGACCACAGGTCAATCAGAACCTTTTAGATGTGGGGGCAAAGAGCCAAGAAGTGAACACTGGTCACTCAGAAGAGTGTAGAGCAGTGCTAGAAGAGCAATGCAGTTCTCTCCAGGGGGGATCTCAGTGTACCAGGGAGCTTTCTTTCTGTAGCCAGAAGGGCACACTTACAGAACTTTGGTACCTTTCTGCTCATCCTCGGATTCCTGTCAGTTTGTTACGGAGAGAGCACTGAGCTGGATTATCCAGACAATGGCTTCCGTGATTTTTCATGTCTATGAAAATGTTGAAACATACTAGATGGGAGTTTCATGGCATGTGGTTTCTTAATATAGTCTGCATGTTTTGAATTCCAGAATCTGTGTATGCATTTTGCCAATGGTATGTAAATTGTGGTTCGCAGACCGCTAGGCTGCCTTGTGAATTCTTAATGGTGGTCTTCAGGGATGTTTCTGAGGCCAGGATATCTTGGGATGGGAAGGAGAAAGAGGTGCTTCAGGCAATCAGAGTGGCCTCGAATTCCGCTTATGTGATTACCAATTTCTCTGCAGAAAGTAGATTTGGAAATATTTTTATTTGGGGTTAAAATAAAAAAATAGTAAAATCACTTAGGGGTGTTTGGGGCTGTGTGGGGCTAGGGAAATGAACTGGAAAAAGCGATATCCTATTAAAATTAACATTTTTGATTTTACCTTTAAGGTCACATGTGTAGACACTAATGGTAATGCCTGTGCACATCTTTTATCATTTAGTGGGAAATCAGACTTTCTGAAGTAATTCTCATCTGGGGTGAAATTTTAGCAATCCAGTGCTGCTGGTTACTCTAGCTGTGTTACTAACTTCCAGCAGGGTGTGCTGTTGCTCTGTGTTTTAATTCACAAAGTCAGGGAAAGTAAAAAAAACATCAGTGGTTAAATTTAAGTTATATTTTCTGTTATGTAGGCTTCATTTCTTAAAAGTGGTAGTTAGCAGTGTAATTCTGATCTAAGGTCAGCATCATAATTGATTGGAAAGCTATTTGGAAAGCTTCCTGTAACACTTACACATAAATACTTAGGTCTCTCACTTAGTTTGAAAATCTCATTTGAGGTGGGTAAACTCTTTCTTCCTCAAGTGGTAAGGACATTTTGTGCTGTTTAAAATATAAAAAAAAGTTTTTCCCTAAATCTCATTTACTTTGTTGAGGCACTAACTTTCATGACAGCAAATAAATGTGTCACAAAGTGAGTGGTGCCATAAAGTACAGTAATTTTTATTTCTATGTTGAATTGGTCTTGTGAGTTTTGAAGGGAAAAATACAGAGAGAACCACTGCTGTTCTTTTGGAGATTTATTTGGGTCGTTTATAAGCAACCATTAAAAACATGTGGTTCTCTTTGTTCAGTTCAGTACCAGGAACTGAAATCTTCCGTTGAACTATTTTTGCTGAAGGATTGGTGATTTTGGAAGAATATTCATAAAACAGTCTGAAGTAATTTTTCTTTTCTTGACTCCTGGATAACTTGCTTTAATGTTTACCCAACTAGTTACTTTTAAAGTACACATAATCAAATCCTTTAATTTAGTAAACTATGCTTATTTCAAATGAAAGTTCATTAAATCTTTAAAAAGAAGAAAAGAGATTCAAAAACCCAAATAAACAAGTCCCCCATTTTATTTGTATTCATTCCCTAATTCAGAACTAAGTTTGTCTTAGCTTATTTTAGTTTTTGAAGACACAATTCTCCTGGTTTGAAATACATAAATATTTTATTTCAATTGTAATTCTTTCATCATTTCAGTTGATTGCTAAATTATAAACATTATTCAAAGTTTGTTGTGGGGAAGGAACTCCAGTTGTATTATATAAACTAAAGGCTGTACTTAAATTATCCTTCCACTCTTAGGTTCAGGGAGATATGCCTTGCTGTGCAAGCACAGTACACCATGGCTGCCAGTGTGTTTGAGTTTTGCTGCCATGAACTCTGGAACAGTGAATCTAAATTATGGCCCTATCACAGTGTATCAAGCAAGATGAAATCCAGCTTTGTCGTGGTTGGCGTCTCCTAAATGGATTAAAAAAATATGCCCCCAGGTTTATATTGGAGCTAGTCTTCGAGCCATTACTCCTGATTAATATTTGAAACTTAGAACTTAACCGAAAATCCTTAAGATACTCATTTAAAACTAGTAGAACCATCTCAGATTTTATGTAGAATGTTGTGGGTGGTACAAGGAATCTGTTAAATAAATAGAATCAGTGTAGTTGCAGGTCAGAAGTAAGTGGGAAAGACTTCTGAATTGTAACCAAGTCCATGTATTTTATTCTGCTTAGGAGGTAGAATTAATTTCAGGACCTTACCAGACATTCGTGTGTAAAATAAGGCAGCAGCTGCAAACAGAAATGACACCTGATATCAGAAAAGGAAAAGTTATAAAAACATAGCATGTTGAGGCCATTTAAATATGGCGGCAAAAAGCCCTGTTATTTGAATAGCTTTGAGGGTGTTATGGGTATATGGTAGGGGGGTAGAGTGATTGCTCTTTATAGTGATACCGCAGTTAATAAGAAAAGCTTAACTTCTGTTCAGTGTTACGTTTTTAAAAAACAGAAAAAGAGGGATGGCTATAACTGTAGAAAAATTTTCATCAAGAGGTTAAAAGTAAAAAGCTTTAGTACTTTATTTAATCACACATTTAGTGAATGTTACTGAGCATCTACTCTGTGCCAGCCCCTGTACTTGGCCCTGGGGATATAGCAGGGAACGAGGCAGATGAGCTCTTTGCTCTTGTGGACTTCACGTTAAGGGTTTTCCAGATAAATGGAGAAGAACCTCATTTTCCGATGCCAGATAAATGAGTCATTACTGTATTTGGGAAGTGCAAATAGAATTTGAAGTGTTCTAATTTGTTTCCACTTTAAGTGGAAATAGGAAATTGTCTGAAGACATAATTATTTTGAGTGAAATAATTTCCAGTAGGTGCAAAAGTGAAATGAAAAGTCTGAATTTAGGCCTGCCATTAAATTTAATAGTATTTGAAATAGTATCTAAACTGCTGTGTTGAGGAAGTTTGGCTGAAAAGTAGATTTTGTCATGTTAGCTGTAAAACTGGAAAGGCTTTCCTTAGAGGTGGAAACTAGGTCCAGGGGTAATACTTCTCCCTGTATTTTACTGGTACAGTCAATTTAGTCAAGAAATACTATGTAACATTGACTTCTTGGAAATAAAGTAACTTAAAGAACACAGATAACACATTTAAAATCCTTCTCAGTGTATTTGTAGAACTCTTTTGGGGACCCCTGACTTTACTGAATGGTTATATTTCAGCAAAATTGGCTGCACAATGGATCTCATTTTCTCAGTGATTTTCATTATAAAGTTAGATATTTTTACACAGGAAAAAAATTCCCTTAATACTTTAAAGAGTGAAAACTTAGGGTAGGGATTAAGTTGGTGGGCAGTTCGGGGTGGAGGGATTGTATGTTGTATCTCAGCAGGTTTGCGCTTATGTTCCCTTGTGGGTGAGTGGGTGTGTGTGGGGTGGCATGCGGTGGCAGGAGACAAGTCCCCAGTACTCTGGAATGCTCTCATTCTTAAGTTCTGCTCTCTGCCATGACCCTTAAAGGCATTAACAGATTTCTTGGTTGTTTCTAGCAAGAACTCTGGGAGCTGGACCAGAGATCTCCTATGATAAAACTGTGTTGCTTTTTTTATGCCTCAACGTCGAGTTGAATTTGTTTCGTGCAGTTTATGAGTTTCATTTCCTAACTTACGCAAATGTAAAATGCTCTCGGCATTGCTTTATTGGTACATTACTGTTCTTGGAGATGTGTTTAGTAAGGTTTTGCCTTATTGCTTAGCTTGCTTTGCAGGGATGCAATCTGATGGTTGCTAACTGATAGATGCTGACAATAATCACTAAATTGGACCTGCATCTCATCAATATAGAGATGGTTCACTGCTAAAACTTAATGCTAGTGAACAGTATAGAGATTAAAGGAGAGTCACTCATGGTCTCTTGTTTGCAAACATTTCGGTGGCTGAACCACATCTTTACTGCTATAGGATCATATTGTGGAATGATGGACTAGGAAGTGGAGCTGCCATTAACTATATTTATTTTAGGTATCCTGAAACCTCTTTTTCTAGTGGTATAAGGTTATATTCTGGGTCCCCAAGCAAGAATTTCAGTAAGGGATGCTCTTAATGTTTCTGAACCTCAGTGTAACAGACTTTAACTGAAGACAGTATTGGAGACCCAAGGATTATGTGTTTACTTTGGAATTACTTAAGCTTAGTAACCTTAACAAACTTAGTGAGTTTGAAAGTAACAATTACACTTTTATAAGTCCCATACAGCCCCCTTTTGTAATGACCCGAGGAAACACTTATGGTTCCACTGATTCATCTCCTGGGGACCATCAGTTTTCCATTGGTCTCTGGCCAGTCTTTTTTAGACAGTTTCTCTTCTATGCATTTAAAAAATAACATTTGTAGGCTTTTTTTTTTTTCTAAAAATAATACCTGTACTTTGTAGAAAATTTTAAATAAAAAAAAAAATAAAGAGAAAAGCCTACGATTCAAATGTAATCACCTTAAACATCTTGCGGTGTGTGTATGTATAAGATTAAATATGATAGAAAAAGATGAATATATGAGCATCTACACATATCTATGTGTGGGTGAAAGGAGGAAGGCCTTTAAAACTAAATTGGGATCATTTAATAGTATAATATTGTAAGTATCATTCAAAAAAAAAAATCACTTGCTCTCTTTTTAAAGTCTGTTGCAAAGGATTAGCTTTGGTGAAATCTGTAAATAATTATTCTAGTTACATTCTGCCCAACTTCTTAAAAAGTTGTTAAATAACCTTTTTTGCCCATAAAAATTTCTGAGATGTTTGTTTTCCTGTAGTTTTATAGCTTGTTAAGAATAAAAGAATTAGGAATTAAAAAATATAAGCAGGGGAAATGCTTTTCTCCAGTGTCAAACAAAATTCTTATAAGTGGCCTACGTACAGGTTAATGTCTAAATCAGGGAAGGAACAATGGGCAAATTCATTAATTGAGATCTTGTTTATGTGTGTCTAGAATAATTTGTTTTCCAGTGAACTGTCTGGTGACATTAAGCCATTTAGCCCCACAGCTTGACTTTCTTCAGGCATGTTTGCATTTCAGGGGCTGAGGCAGGGAGGACATCTGGTTTATTAGCTGTGGTGTAGCCTAATGTGTTGGACTTGCAAGTGGGACACAACTGCATAGCTTCATCTCTTAGTGACTCTGTGGCCTAGAGCAAGTTACTTAACCTCTCTGGGTCTCAAATTTTCTTACCTGTAAAATTTGGGTGTGTAATAGTTTTTTAGTCTCATGGAAGTGAGAGTTTGAGATAATGTAAGATTAAATGAGATACTGTGTGCCTGGCAGTTGGCAAGTTTTAGTGAATAGGAGTTCTCTCCCATGTTTCTTAGGTTCATATCATTCTTAGTGTTAGCTAAATTAGATTAAATTGATATTTATCAAGTTATTCACCTTGAATAACAGGCTGGGTAAGTTTTTTGTTCTCTGAATTTTGATGAATGTCTGAAATATGAGACATGGGTCAATTTTAGGAGAGAGGTTTGAGTAATACTTAAAGGCTCAGATTTTGTTTAATATAAATGAATTTTACATAATTGTGGATTTTAACATTTCATATGTACATTTTGGTATGTTGAAGTAGTTGACATAAATTTTAATGTCTCCATTATGTTTCATTGTACTGATGTTTCATGGTTTGTGGTGTATGGTCTTAACAAAATAGTTATCCTTTAGAGTAGATATTGAATTTGAATTTTAAAAAACCTTTTATTATGGGAATTTTCAAATACAAGCCAAAGTCGACTAGTGTAATGAGTCCTCACGTGTTATCACCCAGCTATGACAGCCACTCTTATTTCATGTTATTCTCCCTCTCCCACTGTTTGAAACAAATTCCAGACATCATATCGTAAAACAGAATTATGATGCATGAAATTCGTCAGCTTGGTCCCCCTACACATTTGTATTAGATATATTCTCATTCATCTCCTCTTGAACTTTATGCTTTCATTTTGGATGTAGCCAGCTTTAATTATATCAAGTGTTGCCCTGCTTTAAAATCCTAATAGTTATAGTGAACTTCATTTAAGATTATTAGAAATTTTGTGCTGATACATATTTAAGCACAAACTTCCATTATAATCATATTTGGGAGGCTTGTCTGGTGACACGTGAACAAAGTATTTAATCCTAATTCCATTACTAACTTTGTTAGATGTTTTAAGAAGACTTTAAAGTATATCTCTAAGTGCAGTTAAGGATTTGAAAAAAATGATTTTGACAACTTTTGGTAAATCAGCTATAAATGGCAGTGGTTTGAAAATCATTTTTTGGAAGAACTTTTGGTAAATCAGCTGTAAGAGGCAGTGCAAGCTCCTTAAGCCAATACTGTTTTGTTCAAAATAAGTTGTCCTGCAGGGCAGTTGCTAATGCTTAATTGTAGTTTTTAAAAGGGCTTAGAAATATTAATCTGATTAAACCTGAGTCTGGTTCTTCTCAATTCTGCATATTTTAAACAATAAGTTTTTATACTCTGTTGGTCTTTAATGTTGTTTCTGTGTATGAATGTGGGGCGGGGGAGTTGGGGCTGATTTAAGGTGGTTCTGTTCCATACATGCATGTGCGTTTCATGCTTGAGATTTATTGGCTAGGAAAAGGCCAGACGTTATAGGTTAGTTTATTTTCCTCCTAAAATGTATCGAGCAGTCATAGGTTGAGCATTTTACAAAGTACTGTGTGCAGATATCTTCCTTTACGTTTTAACGATCAGATGGCAGATGTAAGATAAGTAAGCTAAAATTGAATATTAAAAGCTGGATTCCATTTCTTCTTTATATTTTTATACTAACTTATATAGCTATTTGATTTTTTTCTGTACTTTAATTTTTTGGTATAATTTATTTCCATATTTGCTTGGAATCTTAGCACAATATTTGAGCCAGAAGACGTTAATAAAGCTTGAGCTAAATTAAATAAAATTGTTGGCATTAATAAAATTGTTGGCATTAGCAACTTTGCAGTTTTTAAATCTTTGGTGTTTTGGGAATAATAAATGACTCAACTGTGTGAGGTGAGGTAACTCCCAGATACAAGGTACCAGTCATACTAAATGTGCCTTTGATGACTAATTAAACACTTTCTGAGCGTGTTATGCTGTTATACCAAATTGGAAATTGGATTTCCATGGAGTGCAGTGTATAGCTAACTGAATTATCTTAACCAATAAAAATGATAATTTGTATGACTAATTTTAAAAAGTATGTATTAATTTGAAATTCTGTGCTGTTAAGGTTTTTGGAACGTGTATTCGAATCCACATGTAATTAGAATATCTAATGTTGGTATTCTTGGAACATGCTGAATTATAGTATAAGGAACTTGATGCAGCTAACTTATGGATTTAGTTCACTTTTTATTGGGAATGAGGACTTTTTGGTAGGTCTAGTTAAAAGAAAACAGCTGACACCTAGCTTCTGTAATGACAGTGGCTGAAACAGGATTCTCCATCCTTATTGCCTATTAGAATCATCTGGGGGCTTTAAAAATACAGTAGTCTGAGACCATTGAAATAAGGGTCTCTGGGTTTACAGCACTGGTAGACTTTAAAAGCTGTACGGTTAATTCTGAAGGTTAGTTGGGGTTGAACAGCATTGGCTTAAAAAAATGTGCTCCAGTACCGGTTACTTGGTGTGGTGGTCCTCAAGAGGCAAACTGCTCACTTACAAGAAGGAACAGCTGTTTTTCCTTGCTTTAGTCCCAGGAAGGGGATCTCCATCATTTTTAAAATTAAAGTCGGAATTTAAAGGAGGGTTTTAAAGTGTCATCCATAGTCCCTTGGTCCGTTAGAGAGGAGAGCAAAATGGTTAAACTCGTAGTACCTATAATAATTGTAATCAGAGCTAACATTTGGTGACTGCTTAACTTTATGTCACTTACTGGGTGGCTAAGGGCTTTTCTGTACATTATCTTAGGGTTCATAGTAACTTTTAGCAATGACTGCCATTTTACTGATGGAGAAAAGGAAATGCAGAGGTTAAATAACCTACATCAACTGAAAACAGCTGGGTGGCCGTGCTGGGTAGAAAGAGTGACTCACTTCTCCGCTCCACTGTGCTGCTGACTTGGCCCAGTATTTCCTGACTCTTAGAAGACAGATCATTGCTGTGGAACTCACTTTGATTTGTTATCTGTTAGAGGAAAATGACTCTTTTATAAAGGACATTATTTATTCATGGATTTAGTCTTCAAGTGCCTTTGCAGAGGAATAAAAGCTTATTAACTTTTATAAAATGCTGAAGATAGGAATTGTTTTAAAAGAGCTTTATGTAAATGAATTTTAGATCCATCTCATGTTCTTAAGGTGCACATGCAACGTGTCCCTTCCCTGCCATCCCCTCTGCCCTAGACTTATTTGACTTTGACTTCAGTAAAGTAAGCTGGAGATGGATAGGTATGAAGTACTACTTTTCTAGTAGAAGTGTACTTTATATTTTGGGGAACACTGTGTTTCTTGGTGTTCTTACATATTCTAAAAAAAAAAGGCATTGAGATTGACATGTTTGTTTTTAAATCAGACGTAATGCATTGAAGTGCATGTTTCAAAGTTGTTATCTTGGAAAGCTATGTATGTCTTTTGATGATTATGTTGTTCCTAAATATTTAAAAAAACATCCTATGAACAGCTTTCTTATCAATATTTTGTATTTGACAATATTTTCCCATGGGACCATTTGTGCTTATCTCCCCCCCACCGCCACATTGAGTATTTCAGGAAAAAAATTGTCACACTGTCTCCCTTGTTACAGGGTGCTCTCAGTTACATTATTATGAATTACAGAGTATCATTTGGGTATATATTATCCTGAAACTACTTAGTTTTGATTGCTTATAGAAGTCACTTGATGGAATCAGTTTGGAGGGGGGTGGGGGAGGAACAGATAGACACAAAGAAATCAGCACAGATTTAATAATTATCCCTAAGGCTTTGACCTCACAATTTTAAGTGTTGTATGTTGGAAACAACCATTTGCAGGTCATGATGAAGTGATAACATTGTGGGACGTAGAATGTACACCTAGAGAAGGCGTTATGCTAATGGGATTCTGCATCCCACATCTCCTCCCTTCTCAGCCGTCTCTCCTTGGACCCTCTAAGCTGGGGCTTTCTCTGCCCTTCTGCATCAGCTCTAGAGTTTTGTTGAAACCTTCTGCTAATTGTCCCTCTCCAGTTCTCTTTTGAGTTTATACATTTTAAATTCTTTTCACCTAATTTTAGACTCATCTGAGGAGGCAGCCCACTTGTGCTCAGTATACATATTTAATAGGAAAACTGTCATTTCTCTTAATTTTATGGTGTCTTTTTGCTCCTCAAAAATTACAACTTTTTTTTTGTTGCCAAATGTGATATTCTCTTTCATTTATTTGGTTTTATGCCAAATTTAGGATTATAACCTTATAAAAATAATCTAGTAATTTTGTACTTTGAAGGGGTTATGTTTTGATCACAGCTTTGGTACATTGATTGGATATTATTCAGTTATTAAAAATGTGCTCGATGTATAATATATAGAAGTGCATTTTTGAGATATAGATGGTGAAGATGCATTGCTGTCAGTCCCAAAGTTGTTGCAGATTAATGATGGCAAACGTTATTTTTGGAGGTAAAGGTTAGTTTTCCCCATACTGTGAAATTCAAGCCTTCTTTGAGATTGAATCATGGGTGATGTTATTATGAATAATTTATTTGGGACTAACCTGTAAAACTGTTCAAGTGCAGGAGAAGCCCTTCTTAAGCCTAATTTTGTTTTGTTTTGTTTTTTTAAAATTTATTTATTTATTTATTTTTGGCTGTGTTGGGTCTTTGTTGCTGCGCGTGGGCTTTCTGTAGTTGCAGTGAGCGGGGGCTACTCTTCCTTGCGGTGCGCGGGCTTCTCATTGTGGTGGCTTCTCTTGTTGCGGAGCTCTAGGCGCACGAGCTTCAGTAGTTGTGGTACACGGGCTTCAGTAGTTGTGGCACATGGGCTTCAGTAGTTGTGGCTCCCGGGCTCTAGAGCGCAGGCTCAGTAGTTGTGGCGCACGGGCTTAGTTGCTCCGCGACATGTGGGATCTTCCCCAACCAGCGCTCGAACCCGTGTCCCCTGCATTGGCAGGCAGACTCTTAACCACTGTACCACCAGGGAAGCCCTTAAGCCTAATTTTGTATTAAGGTAGTTGAAGTATAAGAAACTCTAATGTAATTTTTTTTCTTTCCCATTATGATTTATCATAGGATACTGAATATAGTTCCTTGTGATACACAGTAGGACATTGTTGTTTATCCATTCTATATATAATAGTTTGCATCTGCTAATCCCAAACTTGCAGTCCATCCCTCCCTCCCCCGCCACCCACCCTTGGCAACCACAAGTCTGTTCTCTATGTCTGTGTGTCTGTTTTGTAGGTAAGTTCACTTGTGTCATATTTTAGATTCCACATATATGTACGTGATCTCATATGGTATCTGTCTTTCTCTTTCTGACTTACTTCACTTAATATGATAATCTCTAAGTCCATCCATGTTGCTGCAGATGGCATTATTTCACTCTTTTTTATGGCTGAGTAGTATTCCATTGTGTATATGTACCACATCTTCTTTATCCATTCATCTGTCAGTGGACATTTAGGTCGTTTGCATGTCTTAGCTATTGTGGATTGTGCTGCTGTGAACATAGGGGTGCATGCATCTTTTTGAATTATAGTTTTGTCCAGATATATGCCCATGAGTGGGATTGCTGGATCATATGGAAACTATTTTTAGATTTTTGAAGAATCTCCATACTGTTTTCCATAGTGCCTGCACCAGTTTATATTCCCGCCAACAGTGTAGGAGGGTTCTCTTTTCTCTACATCCTCTTCAGCATTTGTTATTTGTAGACTTTTTAATGATGGCCATTTTGACCGGTGTGAGGTAGAGTTTTGATTTGCATTTCTCTGATAATTAGTGATGATGAGCATCTTTTCATGTGCCTATTGGCCATCTCTATGTCTTTTTTGGAGAAATGTCTATTTAGGTCTTCTGCCCATGTTTTGATTGGGTTGTTTGTTTTTTTGTTATTGAGTTATATGAGCTGTTTGTATATTTTGGAAATTAAGCCCTTGTCAGTCGCATCATTTGCAAGTAGGTTGTCTTTTCGTTTTGTTTATGGTTTCCTTTGCTGAGCAAAAGCTTATAAGTTTGATTTGGTCCCATTTGTTTATTTTTGCCTTTGTTTCTATTGCCTTGGGAGACTGACCTAACAAAACATTGGTATAATTTATGTCAGAGAATGTTTTGCCTATGTTCTCTTCTATGAGTTTTATGGTGTCATGTCTTATATTTAAGTCTTTAAGCCATTTTGAGTTTATTATGGTGTGAGGGTGTGTTCTAACTTCATTTACATGCGGCTGTCCAACTTTCCCAACACCACTTGCTGAAGAGACTATCTTTTCCCCATTGTATGTTCTTGCCTCCTTTATCAAAGAGTAATTGACCGTGAGTGTGTGGGTTTATTTCTGGGCTCTCTGTTCTGTTCCATTGATCCATATGTGTGTTTTTGTGCCAATACCATGCTGTTATTTATTTATTTATTTATTTATTTATTTATTTATTTATTTATTTATTTATTTATGGCTGCGTTGAGTCTTTGTTGCTGCACGCAGGCTTTTCTCTAGTTGCTGCGAGTGGAGGCTACTCTTTGTTGTGGTGTGCGGGCTTCTCCTTGCGGTGGTTTCTCTTGTTGCGGAGCATGGGCTCTAGGCACGTGGGCTTCAGTAGCTGTGGCTTGTGGGCTCTAGAGTTCAGGCTCAGTAGTTGTGGCGCACAGGCTTAGTTGCTCTGTGGCATGTGGGAATCTTCCCAGATCAGGGCTTGAACCCATGTCCCCTGCATTGGCAGGTGGATTCTTAACCACTACGCCACCGGGGAAGCCCGCATGCTGTTTTGATTACTGTAGCTTTGTAGTATTGTCCGAAGTCTGAGAGGGCTATGCCTCCTGCTTTGTTCTTTTTCCTCAGGGTTGCTTTGGCAATTTTGGGTCTTTTATGGTTCCATATAAATTTTAGGATTATTTGTTCTAGTTCTGTGAAAAATGTCATGGGTAGTTTGATAGAGATTGCATCTAATGTACTTTTGCTTTGAGGTAGTAGATGACCAGTTGTGCCTTTTTAGTCCTGTTATTTAGCCTGCTTTTCTCATATGTGCTGATGTGATCTTCCCCGACCCCCAGATAAACAGGGGTCACATGACGACAGAAGCCAAGAGAGCTGCAAAGATGGAAAAGAAGATGAAAATTTTGCTTGGGGGTTACCAGTCTCGTGCAATGGGGCTCATGAAACAGTTGAATGACTTATGGGACCAAATTGAGCAGGCTTACTTGGAGTTACGCACTTTTGAAGAACTCAAGAAACATGAAGATTCTGCTATTCCCCGGAGGCTAGAGGTAACGTTATTGGCTTGCAGCATTGCTTAGAAAGAGAGCTCCAAAGAATAATCAGGGCTTTCTTCTTTTCCTTTCCTGTTCAGGCTATCTTTTGCAGTTGACATTGACTGGCTTTTTTTCAATGAGAGCCTAAAGTTTTTGACTTTCTAGTCTAGAATTGCCTGTGTGTAGGTCGATAGACCAGGCCAGTTTTGGATACACAGGCTTTTCCTGTACTAATTTTTTGTTTTGTATATAGATGCACTGTGAAATGGAATAAGTAACCCTTGTGATTTTTTCCCCTGAAACTTAATTGCATCCCATTCATATAGCTCTCTGAGGTACATTAAACCAGTGTCTTTCTGTTTTGTAATTTAGGATGCTGGGAATATATCAGTAGCTAGTCATCCCAGAGCATCAAGTTCCTTTGGCCAGATTTGGTTTAACTTTATTTGCCAAGTGTGCATGATAGCCCCTGCCCAGATAAAGGGCAGCCAGGGCTTATTTAAGTGCATTTGTGGGTATCGTTAGGACAATAATGGCTTGTTTATTTGAGATAGCAGCAGAGGTTTTATAACAAGATGGTAGTTGTATGACCATATCAAAGAATGGCCACAGGACTGGTTTTATAGCAGAAGTAGTTACTATTTTTGTTTCTCTTTGGGGAATACTTACCTCTTGAAAGTGTTGACTTAACTCAGCCGTTTGTAAGATGATAAAGTACCATAAGATATTTTTAATTTTCGGTGTGCTTACATATGAAAAAATTATTTAATGGTTTTGTTTCTTCAAGTGTCTAAAAGAAGATGTTCAACGACAACAGGAAAGAGAAAAGGAACTTCAGCATAGATACGCTGATTTGCTGCTGGAGAAAGAGACTTTAAAGGCCAAATTCTGAAGCATATTCTCTCACAAGATGAATTAATTGCTGGTGTTCATACCCTGGAAGGCTGATACTGATGTTTATCTTCATTGACAAATTTGCCCACCATCTGTGGTTTTTCAGTTGTTTATTTTAAATGATATCGATCTTACACATTTATGTATAAAGACTTTGTAACTCCACAGGACATTTTAGGGTTTAAATTATTAAGACGATCATTCTTTTAGAAGTGTCATATTTGCAGATTTTTTTTAGTTTTGGCCTTTAATTTTAAAAGCCTGATTTTAAACTGCCTGGAGTAAACTCTCGAATAAAAACAAAATATAAAAAATTGAGAATGTAGCCTTTTGTTTGAAGTAATTAGATACTTAGAGTGCCCACAAACCAGCAAATATGTACTCTGTGTCATATTTAATGAGTAACTCTCGGGTGATCAAAATGGCGATCCAGTATCTTAATTTAAATCCTTAAGAGGCAATCCTTTTGTGGCTTTGTTAGTTTTGACTGTTTTTGCATAGGATGGTCATTTCTCTATAGGTTGACAAGATAGATTAACTTTTTAATACCTCAGTGTTTTTTTCAGTTTAACTTTAGGGAGGTCTCTTCTCTGCCCAGCTCCTTACACAGTTCATGGATTAGGACTCAAAAGATTTAATTTTTCTTGACCTGTTATTTTCTTGTAAACATTTTTTTGACGAAGGCATTTTAAAGATTAATTTCAACAGTACTATCAAACTTTATTAAAGCTCCTTGTTTATCTAAACAAGGCAGTCACACAAGTATAGAATTTGGGGAATGCATAGAGGTGGGAAGATCTAACTTTATAACAATTCATATGGAATCGTTAGTTGGCTACAGTTCAATGTAAGCCAGTAATATGTTGGACTAGCCAGAAAGTTTGCTTAATCTTAGACTGCTAGGAATTAAAGGGAGGGGATGGAGGGACTCATTCATTCGTCAGATATTTATTGACTATATAGCCAGTGTCTGAGTCCTGGAGATAGAACAGTGACTAAAATAGGCAGGGTTCCTGTTTTGTGGAGTTTACAGTCTATTGAGAATGATAGACAATGAAAATTCAGGGAAGAAGAGCGACTCTTCTTATGCACCAGGCGCTTATTTAAGTTTTGGAGATGAACAGCTATTAAGACAAAGTTCTTGCTCCCATGTAGGTGACATTAGTGGGAGGAATACCAAACATACAGGGAAAAGTATCAGATCGTGAACTTTAGATTTAGTGGAGGGAATTAAAATAGGGTGATGAGAGATAGTACCTGGGTGGCTGCTGTAGGTTGGATGATCAAAGAGCTCTCTGAGGAGATGTAGTTGGCATCTTAGAAGGAGCCATCCTTGTGAGGTTCAAGGAAGAGCAGTGCCGACAGAGTGAAGAACTAGCACAAAGCCTCTTCGGTGTATTTGAGGAGCAGAAAGGAAGACAGTGTGATTAGAGCATCAGCAATGGCATTTGTATGAGTCCTGGTTGGATAGGGCCATATAGGAAGCTGTCGTAAGGAATTTGGGTCTTATTCTAACTATGATGGGAAGCTGTGAGAAGATTTTAGCAAAGGAATGACACTATCAGATTTATCCTGTGGCTATACTGTTACGTCTCACCAGGCTGAAGGTAGGGAAGCCAGTTAATGTAGGAGCCTGATGCAGTAATCCAGGCAAACAACAATAGCGACTCAAACTAGGATAGAGCCAGTCCTGATGGAGACAGGTTGGAAGAATTTGAGCAGTAATAATTCTGTAGTCTCATCTGTAGTCTTTATAAATAAATTTATGTTTTCCAGGTATCTAGTCACTTAATTCTAGTACTTTTTTCAGTAATTTCACATGTATTTTTAGGAAATACTTTGATCTATGGTTAATGATAATGTTTCTTCTAATAGTTTAATTTTTATTGCATGTTTTGTTGGCTGAAATGTTAAATAATGATGATGGTGATAGTGGACATTCTTGTTTTATTTCTCATTTTAATGGGTGTGTCAATAGTGTTTTACCTATAGGTTGGCTGTTTTGAATCAGGTATTCTTTATCTAGAAAGGAAATACCCTCTGTTTTTAGATTTTAAAGAATTTGAATTAGAAGTGGCTCTGGAACTTTGTCAAATACACTTTTTGGGTATCCATTGAGATGATCGTATATTTTTTGGTTTTTTCTTTTTTTTTCATTTGATTTGTTGATGATGCTTTAATAGATTTTCCAACATCAAACCATCTTTGAACTCCTGGAATCAGGTCAGTTAGTTAAAAAAATTTTTTTTTAAAGATTTACAGTTTACTTGCTTTGTATGTAGACTTGAGTTACAAGGTTTAAAAATAGCCGATCAAATAATATTAATAAAGAGTCACTTTGTTTTTGAAATTTGAAGTAATGCACATACCCGTATCCTAAAAAATGACCAAGAATTTCATCGTTTTGAAACTGGCAGTCTCTCTGCAATTGTAAACTGCTCATGATTTTGCCTTTTAGCAGTGCAGCTTTAACTGATAAACAGATGTGCCATTCTTTGTCAGTGTCCTGTAATGCCTCGGGGTTCTTTACCAACACCCTCTGAGAGCAATTTGGGTGGCTGTTTTAACATTCACCGTTATTGTATTCTTTTACAGGCGTTCATTCAGTGGTGGTATACAAACTAGTGTTCAAAAGCTCGTTCAAGTGTCAGTAAATTTGGGGCAGAAATTAAATGTGATAAAGAGCCAAAAGAAACCACCACTATGAGTGAGAGCTCTCTTTGAGATTATCAATATTAGAAATAATGGTGAGATAAGAAAAAGTAGCCTCAAAGAAAAAAATACACTACAGTGATTGTAGACTTACGCTCTCCAACCATGCATCCTCTATCTTTACATTTATTTTCCTGGGAAAATTAGTTTTGAAATATGGGATGTCCTTTGGAATCCATTTCTCCTAAAATGTGACTGCCCTATTGCTACTATAGAATTTGATTTGCTAATATTTTATTTAGGAAAATTGCTTTTTTACATGAGTGAGTTTGGTCTTTTGGGCTATCGTCCAAGTTTTGACATAGGGGTTTTGCTAGCTCTATAAAGTGAATAGGATAACTGTATATATTTTTCTGTAGTTATATATAACAGTTAATATAGCAGTTATATTATAGCATGGGAGTGATTTGTTCCATGAAGAATTGAAGGACCATGCTTATAAAACTTTTGAGTTCAGACTCCTTTTAGGAAATAAATTTTTGATAACTACCAGTTTCTTTTGTGCTATTAGTATGTTATGTTTTTTTAAGTTTAAGTAACTTTAAAATTTTTTGTTTTAAAATGTATATCTCCTTTTGTGTTTATTATTTACTAAATTTATACTTTTCCAGAAAACTTCTCATTTTGTTGAAATTTAACATTGTATAATTTTAATAGAGAATAAAAAAGTCTCTTTTCTATTAAGCTTGCTACTTCTAAGTTGTAAGAAATTTATCTTAGTTCTACCATTTTTTCCCCCTTGATTAGACTTGCTAAAGGTATCTTTTTTTCCCTTAAAAAAAAGAAAACTGTGGATTTATCAATTGTGATTTTGTTTTAAAATGTATTACTTTCTCATTTTATGTTTATTATTTCCTTTGTTTGCTCTAGATTTTTTTCCCTGTACCTTTTTGAGTCTGATACTTTTTGTTTGTATACAGTTGAATACATTGAAGGTTTTTGGTTATCTCTAATTTCAAATATGTTCACATCCCAGCTATGTTAATGTGTCTTGTTTTAGTAGTTTATTTTTGTGTCTTAAGTTTTTGGTTCAGTAACTAAGAGTATTTAAGAATTCCTGTGTGGTTGCCCTTTTTTTTTTTTTTTTTTTTTTCATTTTTTGGTACTTGTAGGATTTTTACCTTGAAAGAAAATATGGCTTATGTGGTTTCTGTTTTTAAGAATTTATTGCGGTTTGGGGGGCCTAGCATTTTTTAAGAGTGTTCTGTGGGTGTTTTAAATGAAAGTTTATTCAATTTGTGTGGGATAGAGGTGAATGTGTATCTATTCAACCACTTTAATTCAATTTTTGTTTTCTTTTTTTTTAATAAACTACCATAGAGTAATAGTATTGTCTTAGAGTCTCCTATTATAGTTATTTCTCTCAATTTCATCTTGTCCGTCTAGCTTTTGCTTTGTATATTTTGATGCTGTTACTTAGTATATAAATACTTGTGTCTGTTAGGTACAATTCATAAGGAAGACTTACTAGTCTAAAGTTATTCTTTATCTCCTATTTATGCTTTTTGCCTCGAATTTTACTGTTTTTGATATTAGAATATTTCTCCTCTTTTTTGTTTGTATTTGCTTGATAAATTATCTATCCTCTTATTTTTAATTTTCATATAATTTCTAGTTGTCTCTTAAACAGTGTGTCATGTTGGATTTTATATTTCAACCCATTTGGAGGGTCTTTGCATTTTAATAGGGAGTCTAATCCATTTGCTTTTATGTTAATTACTGACTTTGGTCTTCTGTGATTATGTTTTATGCTTTCTCACTGATTTCTCTCATTTCCTAAATGGACTGTAATTTCCTGGTTTTAATTTTCTTAGTGATTTAGAAAATGCACATCCTCAAAAAAAAAAAATACATCCTCTTGTAAATTTTACAAATGATTTGTGTTATCATTTAAGGTTCAGGATCCATTCAGGAGAAAGAAATACCAGTAATTTGAACAGGGAAGGTTCAATATGAAGAATTATTAACTAGGTAGCAGGGGATTAACCACTAAGAGGGGCAGACATCTCTAAAGAATACCTGAATAGCAGATGTAGGGAGCAGCCACTACTTGTAGACTGAGAGAGTCCCCAAGGAAGGAACAAACTTGAAAGAGCCCTTTCTCTCCTCCCCCAAGGCTGATATTCAGGTCTCATTGAAGACAGTGTGGTGTGGCCCACTGGATGGAGAAGTTTGCTGAGGTGCCACAGTTTAAGGTGGCAGGCAGGGTGTCAGGGACACTCGCTACGAAGTCACTTGCTGGGGTGCCTGTGACCCTTGGAGGAAAGGTGCTTCATGAGGTGCCAGCAAAATTCCGGAGAGAGTATGCTGCTGGCAGAGAACCTCCCGCTGGCAAGAAAGCCACATGCTGACAAGGATGCATTAGGAGCAAGAAGGAAAAGCACCGGAACCGGGAGTGAAGCCCTTTCCACTTGTAGTGCCCCTCCAGTGCTCTTCTGCTGAGAGCGCCTAATAATGTGTCACTGGTAAAGGAGGAATGTTTATAGGTCACAACTCTAGTATCACACGGCAGTATCGTTTCTTTGTGTCCCCTTTATTCCACATTTGGAGTCAGAAATAAAGCCAAGGAGGGGAGTGCAGACAATATTTTCTCTTTAAAATTTTTAGTTTTATCAGTCATACATGCATATGTTTAGAAAATCAAATTCTGGAATGATGGTGATGGCTGGAATATCTTTTAGATTTTTGAATTTTCTTACTCCCTACATAAAAATGTAGCAACTAAAAACCCCTGGACAGCACTTGTAAGAACTAGACGACAAGCTATCCCCATGGACTCCGAAATATGAGGGGGTGGGGATAAACCACAAACAGGCACAGGACCTGTGTGCTTTCGTGTCTGTGCAGGAAAAATAAAAGGGAGGCAATGGGGCATCTGACAGACGTAAGAACAGGAGAACCCCAAAGTAGCCAACAGGTATTCATGGAATGAGTGGTAGCTAAATTTGAGAACGATGGATAAAATTGGGAAGTGTTTTGCCCACTGGGATAGTGGGTGAGTGAAAAAAGGGAGTGAAAGTCTGAAGACAAATTGGTAACCTTGATGATTGATGTGTTAACATTTTTTAAGATAGGTCTAAATATTTCAAAAGTCTGTCTCAAGGCAAGATTTTTTCCTTTCAGGGGGAAAAATGCAATAACTTATTATAGATGGGTGTTAAAATTACCAGCTCTAACATATTTGTTAAACTACTATGTAGAGTTGCACTGTCTAGTAGCCACTAGCTACATGTGACTGTTGAGTACTTGAGATATGCCTGGTTTAAATCGAGTTGTGCTCTAAGTAACTTTCTGGATTTTGAAGACTTAGTATGGAAAAAATGTAAAATATCTCAGTTTTTAAATATTGCTTACATGTTGAAATGAGAATATTTTTGATATAGTGGGTTAAATAAAACATTATTAGAATTAGTTCACCTGTTTTTACTTTTTAAAATGTGGCTAGTAGAAAATTTAAAATTACGTGTGTGGCTTGCATTATATTTCTACTGCCAAACACTGTTCTAATTTTTTTGTTATTGATTCATAATTTAATTCCATTGTGGTTTGAGAATATACTCTGGATGATTTCAGTCCTTTTAGATTTATTGAAATTTGTTTTATGGTCTACCATATGGTCTGTTTGGGTGAATGCTCCTTGTTCACTTGAAAATAATGTGTATTCTACAGGCTGTAATGGTCTATAAATGCCAGTTAGGTCACATTGATTGGTAGAGCTCAAGTTTCCTATATACTTAGTTGCTTTTTTCTCTCCACTTGTTCTGTAAGTTGCTGAGAGAGATACGGTGAAATCACCAACTATAGTTGTGGATTTGCATATATGTCTCCTTTTAGTTCTGTCAGTTTTTGCTTTTTCCGTTTAGGAGTTTTGTTATTGTCTGCACTCACGTTTAGGATTATTGTGTCTTCTTGTTGAATTGTCCCTTTTGTCATTGTGAAATGTCCTTTATATCTGGCAACATTTTTTGTCCTGAAGCCTGCTTTATCTGATACTATGTCAGTATGCATCTTTTTCTGTCCTTTTACTTTTGACCTCTCTATCCTTACAGTTACGGTGGGTTTTATCATGTTGTGGTAGGCATGTCTCTTAAGACTGCTTGATATTCCACATGTCACTGAGGCTCTGTTCTTTTAAAAACTTATTATTCCTTTTCTCCTCTGTTCCACATCTTGCATAAATCCTACTGCAGTCTTTCAAGTTCACTGATCTTTTTTTTCTGCAGTATCTATTTTTTATTATTCCTTTCCAGTGAAATTTTCATTTCAGATATTTCATTTGTCTTTAGCAGTTCCAGTGTGTTCTTTTCTACATCATTTCTCTAACAGTATTCGTATTTTCCTTTACATTCTTGAGCATAAAGAGCATGTTTACAATAGCTTTTTATTTTTAATTTTTTAATATATGTAATTCTTATTGAAGTATAGTTGATTTACAGTATTAGTTTCAGGTGTACAGCATAGTGATTCAATATTATTGTAGTTTATACTCCATTTAAAGTTTATAATAGCTTTTTTTTTGGATTGGAAAATGCATCATTAATTTATTATTTTTATTTAATTTTTTATTGGAGTATAGTTGATTTACAATGTTATGTTGATTTCTGCTGTACAGCAAAGTGACTCACTTATACATATATATATATATATATATATACACACTTTTTTTTTTTTTATTCTTTTCCATTATGGTTTATCCGAAGACATTGAATATAGTTCCCTGTGCCATACAGTAGGACCTTGTCCATCCATTTTATATGTAATAGTTTGCTATAATAGCTTTTTAAATGTCCTTATCTGCTAATTCCATCATTTGTCATTTCTGGGTCTATTTCTATTAACTGATTTTTCTCTCGGAAGGTCATTTTCCAGTTCTTTGTAGGTCTAGTACCTACAAAGGATGGTATACATTGTTAATGTTACATTGCTGGCTTTTGTTTTCTTTATATTGGGCTTTATTCTAGCAGGTAGTTAATTTACTTGCAGATCAGTTTAATCCTTTGAGGCTTGATTTAAAGCAGACTATGGCCCATGCCTGTTTTTGTAAACAAAATTTTATTGGAACACATGAATCCACCTCTTTGATTCATGAATAATTATGGAGGTTCTTTCTACATCTTGGGAGTGTATCTTGTACTGGTAACCTTTGAAACTGAATTCATGGAAAAGTAGTTGTCATCCTTTTCCACCAAACGTCACTTGATGTTCTGCCCCTGCCCCTCTCTTCCACTGAGAACATTTGGCTGAATGTACTCAAAGATTGTCCTGCTGTAATGAAGTGGCTAAAAAACAGAAGTTGGACCAGATTTTAAAAACGCTGCATGTGGCTTGCCTCTAGGAGGTGTATGATGGGTTAATTCGAAGATTAAACGTATAATTTACTCTCTGCTTCCAGAGTAGCCCTTGCAAAGAAACTTAATATCTGACTGAGAGCAGAACTGTTCAAAATATGTGGGTGATGGTTATTTGATTACTCCAAGGAGAACTTCCTGCTCACCAATAAAAAAGGTCAGGTTTGCCAACTGTAGTTTTGTGTTTAAAACTCTTTACCTGAGGGAATTCCCTGGCAGTCCAGTGGTTAGTACTCGTTGCTTTCACTGCTGGGCCCCGGGTTTGATCCCTGGTTGGGGAACTAAGATCCCGAAAGCTGCGCGGCCGAATTAAAAAACAAAACAAAACAAAACAAACCTCTTTACCTGAGGAGGGAGAGGTCAAGAAAACCTGTTCAGATTTAGGATTTGCGTGCTTTCTTGAGAAATCTAGAAGTTTTTAATCTCCATAGACGTGTCCAGTGTCTGCCCCCAGAGTTCAGACTTGGTTCATAAGATCTTGTGGAAGGGGAATGACAGCCATGTTTAATTTGGCATTGGGGTGGCAGGAGCAAGCTGCTTCTCTGCTTGGTGAGTTAGGAGGAGCCCATGTGAATGAACTCCCTTTGAGTACTAACAGGACTGCACTTTGGAGAATTGAGCTCAGAGGGAAGGTGGGGATCTTAGCAGTGATGAGGCTGCAGATGGGAGTAGGCACTAAACTAGAGGGATTTGGGGGCATTTACCCTGCAGAATCTGTCATTTTCAGAAGGAGGGGGAATGGAACTAGAGGGTGGGACTAGGGAGCATCATGACTTACAGACGCTTGTGTGGAATTATTTTCCCAGTCACCTGTCTGGTTTTATTTTCCGCTCTTGCTTTGATGGTAATCAAGTATTTTGTTCTTGCCTTTAATAAGAATTAGTTCTGAAGTGACAAGCCTGTTATGGTAGGTTAAGGAAGTCGTGGCCTACCTCTTCCAAATTCCCACTGACTCCTCTGTCACCAGGGCTCAAATGCCATCTAGTGGTTGAATGGAGGAGTTGCTTTTAACTGAGGGACCAACAACTGGCCCTTCAAATTTGAAAAATAGAGCATGTTCACTCTCAAATGTCATCGCTATCTTCAAGTGAACTTGCTCTTTCAGAAATACTTATTTTGAACTAGATGAATTCCAAAATAATACTAGGTCCTAAAATCCCTAGCAGTTAATGAGGAAATAATAGCAATGATTTTGCTTGATGACAAAACCACAGCAGATATGTAAAGGGAAAAACCCAAACAAAACCAGTGCTCTCTGAGAAACAGCTTCATCCAACCTGAGACTTAAGTCTCCCTCAATAGACTGAGCTACTATAGGGAGCTCCCTGAGTATGGGTGCGGCAGTGAAGATCTGCGTCTCTCTAACTGTACCTGCGACGTGGCTGTAAGGTACCACAGTGATTGTGGAGCAATTTCATAAGCATCAGGATACATGTGTGTGGCCCTTTCCCAAGTAGTCCCTTACGAAGTCAGGCACTTATTGCAACTATGCTTCCATTGCTTTAAAAAAAAAAAAAAAAAAAGTCTTTGGAACTACGTATCGGGATTGTTTTGAAACCTCCAGTGGTGCTTGGGAAAGATTGACCTGGAGGCAGTTCCTGTAATGGGGCTGGAAAGGAGAGAGGCAAAGGCAGGAAGACTGGTGAGAAGGTATTGATTGCAGGAGTCCAAGAACAGGTGACAAGGTGTGAGCAGTGGAGACAGAAGAGGGTGGATTCAAGAGGCTTTGTGAAGGCAGAACTGAGAAGTGTACTTGGATATGGAGGCAGAAGATGGCTGTGGATTAGTTGCCTCTGAGAGGGACAGTGATGGCACCTCTGACAGGATGGCGAGGGAGACTGATTTTTGGGGAAAAGATGAAACATTTGCTTCTGGTGGAAATACCGAGCGGGCATTGGGTCTGGAGGTGAAGAGGGAGATTGTTATTGGAGACCGATCTGTACTTTTTCTTTTTTTTATAATTAAAAAAATTTTATTTATTTATTTATGGCTGTGTTGGGTCTTCCTTGCTGCGCACGGGCTTTCTCTAGTTGCAGCAAGCGGGGCCTACTCTTTGTTGTGCTGCGTGGGCTTCTCATTGTAGTGACTTCTCTTGTTGTGGAACACGGGCTCTAGGCGTGTGGACTTCAGTAGTTGCAGCACGTGGGCTCAGTAGTTGCGGCACGTGGGCCCTAGGGGACGCGGGCTTCAGTAGTTGCGGCACACGGGCTCAGTAGTTGTGGCTTGCGGGATCTAGAGCGCAGGCTCAGTAGTTGTGGCGCATGGGCTTAGTTGCTCCGCGGCATGTGGGATCTTCTCGGACCAGGGCTGGAACCCGTGTCCCCTGCATTGGCAGGCGGAGTCTTAACCACTGCGCCACCAGGGAAGCCCCCCAATCTGTGCTTATTCATGGAACAAACATCATAAAATACCTATAATAACACCTTGCCTTTAGTAAGCATCTGTCATACTTGGACAGTGCTAAACCCCTCTGTGCACTAACAATCCTCACAAAATTGAGAGGTACAGGTGCCCTAGTTTCCTCATTTTGTAGATGGAGATAAAATGGTTTGAAAGGGCAGATTATACCAATTTCATCCTGAATTAAGTGAGCAGTAATAGGGAACAAGAAGAAATAAGTGAAAACACCAATGTTATTATCAATGAAACTAGAATGGAGGATGGAGCTTAGATTTGTGCTAACAGGAACCCCCCCGACCCTCAGGCCTCAGAGCAGACCCCCTGTGGGCTAGTCTGAATTTGTGGAGCAGATGCATTCACTCAGACTGCTGCCTCCCACTGGTCTCTCAGGGCTTTGGTCCTATATGTTTGGTCAACTTTGAAAAGGCCTGTTGATTTCTGGTTGCAGCAGGTGAGTTTATAAAGCGGGGCTGAATTCCTAGGAGACAGGCTCCAAGATGATCATTTCAAGAGAAACTGGCCCTCGGCAGGAAGGGGTGGGCTGGGAGTCAGGGCCCTGGCAGCCGCCTGCCAGATGTCCTGAGTGGACTTCAGGAGCATCGAGGCCTAGAGGCTCACTATGTAAAGTGTGGTCTCTGCACCCACATCTTTGGCACCACCCGGCCCTGCTGAATGCGAATCTGCGTTCTGACACGACTCTCTGGGCGGCGTGCATGCACATTAAAGTTGGGAAGCTCTGTTGGAACTGTCCCCAGGTGCTGCCTTGTACATGAAGGAGAAGCTTGTTTTTCTCCTGGTTGCCCCCATGCTCGGGAAACCTTGATTAATATTCTCCTCCCTGCAGAGGCCTTCCTGCTCCAAAGGCTGCCAACCGGCCCTTCCTTCGATCACTCGTTACATCAACAATTTGTCCGTTATTTGGGAGCAGGGAGAAAAACCTTCTCAAAACATGCCCTGAAGCTCATGGGGCATATGTGATAACTTACTCAAACCAACCTGATACTTATTTCATTTCCCTGCATAGTCCACTCCAAAGAGTTTTTAAAAAGTAATTTTCTGAAACCTTTGGATAGGCCGTTTGTTTCGCTATAAGACTTTCTCCCCAGAGGGATTTGTGATTATAACTGGAGTGAGAAAACTCTGTTATTAGAAATAATATTTGGTCCTGGAAACCTCTAGAGAACTTGGGTGGAAGGGGGAATGGTAGAAAGGGCAGGGGGAATTGGGGGTGAGGATGGGGAGGACAAGGGCTCTTGCTGTATCCGTAGTTCCTATGTTTGTACTTTGACAAAGACGCAGACAAATCCAAGGAAAAATAAAAGTTCAGAAAGGTGCTACTTCTTCTAGAACTGTGCTGTCCGATATGGACACTAGTTGCATACAGCTGTTACAATGAACATTTTAATTAATCAGATTTACATAAGACTAAACAAATTTACATTCGCTCACCCTAGCTGCATATCAAGTGTTCAGTAGCCACATTTCCACCCTCAAGGAAGTTCTGTCGGGCAGTGCTCTTCTAGAAAGTCATGTCGGGTGGTAAGGCATGTTGGCTGCTAAGATGTAGTAATTTATTTCTAATGCAGAATTGAACTGCACGAGAAGGGGCCTGAAAGTCTGCATGGTTTTCGCTAGGCCTGGGTGGGTAAGTGTGCCTTTTGACTCTGGTGCTTTGAAGGCAGGAAGTAAAACGGGCATCTGTGCCCACTTCCTCTTGGAGTGACAAGGAGCTGCGGGCCACATACGGAGCCCAGAGCCAGAAGACCGGTGTTGCTGTCTGCCTTGTGTCACACTGGACAGTTGGTAACACTAGTGGTCTCCTCATACAAGGACGGTGTCTGTCGCTGACTGGCCGTGTGCTTGTGTGCTGGAGAGAGCGACTGTGCAATTCTGAATTGCACATGGGCTGAGAAGATGAAAACCTTCATGAATCCTCATTTAGTTAAAGAAAGCAGCAACAACAAAAAATACACTCCTGTCTCCCTGCACTTCCCATAATGTGCATATTATTCTCTCTAGAAGAAAACTCAGGGGTGAACATGGCATCAGTGAGCTTCTTAAACTGTATTAAAATATGACATTGTAGAAGTTTAGTGTTGCTTTTGTGATTCAATTTTAACAGGTCTGAACCAAACCCTGATGCTGGCTGTTTTGCATAACAAAATCTTAGTTTGGCAGTTCAGCAAAATGATATTTTAAAACACAAAGGTATTTGCATTCTTATACAGCTCAACGTTTTAGGTAAGAGTTTGTTCATGTAAAATGTGTCTATACATTTCCTGCCTAAAATTCAGGGCACCTTGTCCTGCATTTTTTTCTCTGTCGCTAAGGGGAAGCTTTTTTTCTTTTCTCCCTGTGTATAAATAAAACAGTGTCTAAGAAATAATCCTATGTCTGTGTTCTGGTCTTTTTTTTTTTTTGTAATACACATAACACAAAATTTATCATTTCAACCATTTCAAGTGTATAGTTCAGTAGTGTTTAGTATATTCATGTTGTTGTGCAGTATGCAGGATGAACTTTTTCATTTTGTAAAATAGAAACTCTAAACCCATTAAACAACTCCCCATTCCCTACTCCTCCTAGCCCCTGGAAACAATGATTCCACATTCTGTCTCTATTAATCTGACTACTTAGATGCCTCACGTAAGTGGAATCATATAGTATTTGCCTTTTTGTGACTGGCTTATTTCACTTTGCATAATGTCTTCAAGGTTCATGCATGTCATAGCATGTGTCAGAATTTCCTTCGTTTTTCAAGGCTGAATAATATTCCATCCAGGTATAGTTTTTTGTTTGTTTCTTTTTGTTTAATTTTGAACTTTGTATTGCTTTTCAGTTTCCCGTTTCCGCTGTTACTTTCTAGTTTCGTGCGTTGTGATTAGAGAGTTATCTGTACTCATCCTGCTTTTTGAAATGTATTTTTGTTTGTTTGTTTTCGTGGCCTTACATCTGGTCATTTTTTAAATTAATGTACATTGGTCTTTCATAGCATATCTCAACATATTTCAAACTCACCTGAGATCACATCTTGTAGATGCTGTGAAAACAGGTACACACTTCTAAGTGACACTGAAGTGGATGAGAGAAGGGATGTCCAAGTCAGGATCGACAGTGAAAGACAAGGTTAGGATTGTGACACAGTCTAAGAGGCTGACACAGTGCAGCCCTGATCTGTGACCACTCAGTTCCCAGTCTTGCACCTGCTTCGCCATCTTGTGTCTGGGGTTGTGGAAGTCACTGCGAGAGGACAATGTCCTCCCCACACCCTTTTAAACAAGCCCTGCAAATACCGATCCATCTGAAAACTTGGACATTTTCCCAAACCACATAAAAGACAAGAGTGATTGTCCACTATATTTGAGTCAATGTGGAGTTTACAGACCCGGTACATTTGAAAAGGTTAGAATATGTTTGTAAACCTTAATTTCCCTACATTTCCTCAAATACGTGGTCAGGGCACAAATTACCATGTCCCTGAGCTGGGAAGAAGCAGAAGAGCAGCCCTGGGGCTGTCTTCCTACAGGAAAATCCCTGTCTTCCTGGGGGATTTATCCTACAACATAAGGGAAATCCATTACACATTGTGTAAGTGAAAAGCTGGGAACACCTAGATGTCCATCAGTTGATTCCATGCATCCTGGCAACACCCATACTGAGGAGTACTGTGCAGCCCTGCACCCTCGGGCGGAGGGGCCTCCCCTGCTCACCCTGCTCCGGGCTGGTCTTCCCTCCATCCTCCTACTGGGCTCTGTCCAAACCCAGCCAGGCCAGTTCCAGCCCACCCTCCCCCACTCAGCCCTCCTCTGTCACCCATGGTGCCAACGTGTGCTTGGTCTCTTGTATTTCAGTCCTCCTTCCTGTGTTGTGTCTTTGCTCTTTAGCTAGATCATAAGCTGCTTAAACCATGTCTTCTGTCCAGAATGAAGACTGCTCCCTCAGTCTGTCTCTCTGTCTCTGCTTCTCTCTCTGTGTCTCTGTGTGTTTCTCTCTTCCTCTTCTTGTCTCTAGGTGCCTCTGGTCCACAAATACCAGATCCCCACCTCTGGCACCCATACCAGCAGGATGAGCCTTCACTTTGGAAATTACCAGTTGACAACAGGGAGTGGGAAAAGGGGAAGCACTGAGGAGGAACTTCCTGGGAACAGGATCAAGCTCTGTTCTCAGAGTCAGAAGTCCTGGGTTTGTGTCCTGCCCCTGTTATTTTTAGGCTGTGTGACTTAGGGCAAGTTACTTGATGTCCCTGAACTTCTCTGTGTGAAATGCGGCTGTGCCTGCTCTCCTGAAGGACCGTTTCAAGAGTTAGGTTGGTGTGGTTGGTAAGCCGCCGAGCGCCCACACCTGCAAGGCTTCCCTACCTCCTGGGCTCTTCATGACCTCTTTTTTTTTTTTTTTAGGCATTACAGGTGTACCTCTTTTTTTAAAAAAATTTATTTATTTATTTATTTATGGCTGTGCTGGGTCTTCGTTTCTGTGCGAGGGCTTTCTCTAGTTGCGGCGAGCGGGGGCCACTCTTCATCGCGGTGCGCGGGCCTCTCACTCTCGCAGCCTCTCTTGTTGCGGAGCACAGGCTCCAGACGCGCAGGTTCAGCAGTTGTGGCTCACGGGCCCAGTTGCTACGTGGCATGTGGGATCTTCCCAGACCAGGGCTCAAACCCGTGTCCCCTGCATTGGCAGGCAGATTCTCAACCACTGCGCCACCAGGGAAGCCCCTCTTCATGACCTCTTGACTGGAGCCCACAGAGAAAGAACCTAGAGAGAGCCTCACACCAGATTCGGAGCCGCAGCGTGGTCTGTGGAGGAGGAGGGGGCTGGCTGGAGAGGCTGGGAGCGCTTGCAGGCTCACCATCCCTGGTGTCTTGACCCACCATGTCCTTGGCATTGGTTTCTGTCTGAATGAGTGGATGTGCTGATTAGTTGTACTTGGTGAACCAGAGACACAACCAAAATATGTTGCTCTGTGGGATTTAGAAAAATGAACAGAGCAGTGTGGTAATGAGTGTGGAAACACATTTCAGTTTTAGTTTTCAACCATTAACACATATGTTCTAAAAGCCAGTCTGGGAAAATGCGCTTTTGTCAACTGCACGGAAGCTGGGTGTTGTCCCTCCCTCCTTAGCGCTAATGGGGGAGACGTGAGGGTGGCACCTGTTGTCCCCTGAGTGGAAAAAGCTCTGGATTCATGAAGGCTCGACCACAAAGGAGCTGTGTGACCTTGGGCAAGTTACCTACCTTCTCTGAGCTTCAGTCTGTCACCTGTAAAGTGGGGTGCTCCTTTATAGGGTCTTGTGAAGATTAAATGTAAAGCATCTGGAACCTCACCCGGTACACAGTGGGCCTCCAGTCAAGGGAGGTTTAACTATCACTTTCATACAGTCAGGAACGGGATACAGAACCAAACCACTGTTACTTTGGGGTTATCTGTTACAGCTGAACTTAATCCTGGCTAATGCGCTTGCTTTACGAATAAATTCTCCATGTCTCTTAGGAAAGGAATCCAAAGTTACAAGCCCCAAACTTCCTACACATGGCCTAGCCTCTAAGCCTGGTTTGTATTTTTCCAAAATAACTACCACTCTCTCAGCGAACATTCTCGGCACTCTTTTAACAGCCAGTTTTCCAAGCCCATATAAAAAAAGTTGTGCGTCTCAGTTCTGGCCAGAGGGGCGGAAGCAGAAATGTCAGAGATGTGTTCTTAAAATGAGAGGGGGTGCCCTTCCCTCTTTCTGCACTGTTTTTCTTACATTTCTGGCACCAAATGTGTAGTTTGCCCCCTGACTCCAGCCTGTTCTCCAATTCTCCAGACACCCACTGGGTGTCCTACAATCCAGCTCAGTTCTGACACTGTGACCACTTGGAATTTTTATTTGTATTCAAAAATTAAACAGTCAAACAGTGCAAATGGTGAGTTGTAATATTTTTGTTTGATAAGTGCAAATTTTAGATCAATCAATGTTTTAATATGTAAAAAGTGAGATGAGTTAAAATATGATGACTGTGGGTATCAAATATGTTGAGTGAGGAGGGGTGCTTGCAACAGTTGAGAAATCAGGGGAAACTTGACTGTCCCAGGCAAACTGGCTATCCCATTATTCAGAAGGTCAAAGGGTGATTCTTAGGGGAGCAGTTCTTCTTTTCACAGAGACTAGAAAAGACCAATCCTGGGAGAAGGTTGCAGGAGAGGAAACACTGATGGGAGATGAGGACCACCAGGAGGGAGGACGAGTCCAAGGATGACCTGATGTATCCTTCAAAAATATGCATATAGTTTAATAAAAGTGCAATAATAATATACATGCAGTTTTGTAATTGGCTTAAAAAATGTATAATATGGTAAATCTTTTCATGTCATTACTTTTTTTTTCTGTACTATTATTTTTTGTGGCTGCCATCTTGTCTCCAAAATTCCCTTCTGGGTCTCCTTGCCTTATCTCCCTACCCCGCACCATACACAAAAATAAATTCCAGATGCCATAAGAAATTAACATGAAAAATAAGTTCTGAAACTATTAGAAAAAAATAGAAAACTATCTTTAAGAACTTAGGAAGGGAAGGTGCTGTTAAATAAGATTACCACCCCACTCTCCAACCACGAAGGGAAAGAACAATTTGATGTCATTTTCAGAATGGCCAGAGATATCACATAAAAATGAAAAGACAAGGAACAAATTTGTAATCTACAATATATAGAAGGCAAAGGATGGGTAACCAGACTTCATAAAGAACTCCTCCAATTAAATTAAAGAAAAAGACAAATGACTCAATGGGAAAAAATATGAACGGGCAATTTATAGAAGAGGACATCTCAATGGCTAATACGCAGGAAAGGTGCCCAACCAGTAATCAGGGAAATTAAAATTAAAACAACATTGGGATACCATTTTCACTCATCAGACTGAAAAAGTTAAAGTCTAACAATATCAAGTATTGATGAGGATGAAAAGAAAAATGGTAATTTCCAGACACTGAAGGTGGGAGAGAGTGACTCCACAGAACCTGGTAAAATAGAAAATGTGTGTATTTTGTGGCCCAACAATTCTATGTCAGCATTTATACCCAAGAGAAGCTCTTCAGCTTGTGCACAGGGAGAAGTGTACAGGGTTGGAAGCAACCTGAACATCCATGAGTGGGGAAAGGGTACATGGGATGTGGAAAGGTCTCAAGAGGAATTGCTGTGCAGCAATTGAAAGAAGTTACCGAGAAAAATGGGATGCAGAGTCATACACTTAGCAAGACAGCATTTGTGAAAATCTAACCCACTTGTTCATTGGGTAGGACTAGGAGCTGATACACAAATATTTAACTGGAATGATAATGTAAACCAGGCATACATATATACACACACACATCAAAAGTTAAAAATATATTCCCTTTTATTCTCTAAGTGGTAGCACAAATGGTGATTCGTCAAATAAATCAGATAATTTCTAAATGATTTGTTCATGTATAGGAATTGTTGGTGTGAGCTTTTGTTTGGTGTGGTTGACCTACTGAAATGATGCAAGTGTCTGGGCCATGATTTGATACAGGAAATGGCATCAAACTCTTCCAACAATTTCCCTCTTAAATTATAGTCATTAGGTAACTTGTAGCCTCAGTAAGTGGAAAATCTTTCCGACTGTCAACGATATTATAAATGGCGTTGATCTCTTCTCAGATTCTGCTAAACCAACAGCAATTAAATTAAACATCTTCTAGGCCTCATAAAGCTATCCGAGCTTTCCACACATTCCGTATCTCTATTGTTGACTAAATCACTGAAAGTTGGTCCTTGAAACGTCATGTCTAGTTAGGTCAAGTCTAATCTCTCAGGTGGCTGAGATGGGGTGCATGCTCGCCTGGTGCATGGGCTCTTTTGCTAGATTGCCTGGTTTTGATTCCTGGGCTCTGCCACTTATCTCTGTCATCAGATTCCTCATCTATAAAAATGGGATGATGATAACGATGATGTGGATTGTTCTCAGTAAAGTACAATACATTTAATATGGTGCTTGTCAGTGAAATAGTACTATGTAAGTGTCAGCTCTCATTTTTATTAATTAAATTAAGATGGTTAATGCCAGTGGATGAACAGCTGTCCCATTAAAAAGAGGTGAAATTCAACAGGGATTACAGAAAGGGGGAGCTATACTCCGGGTGGCTTCTGGCCCTGAACTGCCTCTACAGGTCCGGGCCATCCTGTATCCCTTCCTCCTGTCACATAGGTGACCCATCTTGGAAATGGTAGCATTTGACCAATGGTCCCTGTTGCTGGCTGCCCACCTGTTCTCCTGACTCTTGAGTGTCAGTCCTGCAGAGGCTGCAGTGCCTACATGTGGCCATGTGAGGGTGACTCCAGGGGAGCGGCAGTGGGCAGGGGCCTCTACAGCCTTTGGGAGTTGGGGTGGAAGGATGGTCTTTTCCACGCAGGATGTCAACATCACTGCTAAGGAGTCCAGGCTGCTGTGGCCAAGGAGGTATGTAGGGATGGAATCTTACACTCAGGAGCTTCAGAGGGCCAATGGGACAGTAACCTAGGTCCTGGGGCCCCGGGCTGTGCCAGGTGCTAACTCTTTAGGTGCTGGGTTGTAGACAGGTGCAGGAGTTTTAGGGAAGGGCCCAGGGCGAGGGCTATTCACCAACCGGTATGTAAGAACTTCAACTTTTTTCCCACCAGTATAGCTGGGCACTATTAAATACAGCTCCCTTGTCATGGATCCATAATAAAAGCAGAGCAGGCATGATCATACCTCATATTTATTTTCCCTGTGAAAATGAACAACTCTTAATTCAGGGTGGTATGAATTTGAGTGATTGTTATTATTCTTTATACGTACTTGTTTGTATTGAGTTAAAAAATTCCCAGAAGGAGAAAACTTGGGTCATCCAAACCATTTTTGAAAGCCTCAATTGTGCAACATCTTTAAACAAAAATCACCATAAACAAATAAATCTACTAAGGTGTCATTTGGCACCAGCAGCATTCTTAACCAATTTGCTAAAATTGCAAATTAGGTAATTTTATCTTCAAAATTCCTCACTCCAGTTTGTTTCCTGTGTCCCCCAACTCCCTTGTTACCACTATCTCTGTGGCCGCTTCTGCTCCCCATTGTCTGAACTTGACTGTGCTTGACTTTCTGTACAACAAGACAGGTGATTGACGGGTGTGCGATGTTCTTCCTTTTTCATTCAGCCCCCAGCTGTTTTATTTTCTCTTTGGGGCTCAGAATTGTTCCTTCCTTGAAGATGTCCGAAAGACATAAATATCCAAAGTTTTGCTTTGTAATAGCAAAAATTTCTTCTTTTATTCCAATTTTAACTTGCTTTTCAGAAACTGACAAAAGTCCAGATGTTGGATTTATAAAGGTTAGCAGTTTATAGCCTGCTTTCACACACGCGCGCGCACACACACACACACACAATAAAAAATGCAGTTCAGTTAGTAAATCTGTTATTTTCTGACCAAATTGTACTTTTAAAAACAGAAACAGTTTCATGGATACAGAAAACAAACTAGTGGTTGCCAGAGGGGAGACGGGTAGGGGGTTGGGTGAAATAGGTGAAGGAATTAAGAGGTACAAACTTCCAGTTATAAAATAAATAAGTTGCAGGGATGTAATATACAGCATAGGGAATATAGTCAATAATATTATAATAACTTTGTATGGTGCCAGATGGTAACTAGAGTTATCATGGTGATCATTTTGTAATGTATATAAATATCGAATCACTATTATGTGTACCTGAAACAGACAAATGGATAAAGAAGTTGTGGTATATATACACAATGGAATATTACTCAGCCATAAAGAAGAATGAAATTCTGCCATTTGCAGCAACATGGATGAACCTAGAGCATATTATGCTTAGTGAAATAAGTCAGAGAAAGACAAATACTATGTGATATCACTTATATGTGGAATCTAAAAAATAATACAAATGAATGTATATAGCAAAACAGAAGCAGACTCACAGATACAGAAAATAAACTAGTGGTTACCAGTGGGGAGAGGGCAGTGGGGAGGGGTAAGATAGGACAGGGGATTAAGAGGTACAAACTACTACGTACGAAATAAATAAGCAACAAGGACGTATTGTACAGCACAGGGAATTATAGTCATTATCTGGTAATAACTTTTAATGGAGTATAATCTGTAAAAATACTGAATTACTTTGCTGTATACCTGAAACTAATATAATACTGTAAATCAACTATCCTTCAAAAAAATTGTGTATTTCCTGCTTAAGGAAATAAACAGCTAGTGCTGTCATTTCAGGTACGGACGTTGCAGTTAGATCACTTGGGCAGGGCTCCTCACTGGACTGGTCAGGCTGCACTGGGTGAACAAAGGCCGGCCTGGTGGAAGTGAGAGGCCTGGAGCTCATAACCCAGCGTCAGGGCTGCTGCAGACCAGTGGAGGGGACAGTCTGGGAGGGAGGCAGTGGGCAGGTGTTGGGGTCCTGGAAGGAAGTGCAGGGCAGGTGTGAAGTTGAAGGGACATGACCTTCACACCAGCTCCCCTTCTGGACCTCATCACTGGTAGAACTCCGATGGCACGTGCAGACACCTGGGCCAAGGGACAAGGAGGCTCCTGCAGCCCTTGCACCAGAGAGGGCATTTTGTAGGTGTCCAGGGGGCTCAGGTGCCCCAAAACTTGCCCGGGGGACCTCTCCGCCACTGGCCCTAATGCAGGAGATAGGCTGCTTTGCAGCTTGTTTCTCTGACATGTCGTCGCCTTTGGCTCCCCTGACTGGCACCACCACCTCCTTTACTCTTCCTGATAGGCTGCTGGAAACCCTCCAAGGTTATCCCTTCCTGGAGCATTTGTATTTTCAAAGGAGACAGTAGGGCAGCAGGAGAGGGCAATGCTCTAACCCAGAGAATGCAATAAAAACTAGGGTGTAATGAGCACCTACAGCGTGTCAGGAACTTGCAAAGCGTCACCTCATTTAATCTCCATAACAACCCCACTTAACTAACAGATGGAGAAGTGGAGGTTTGGGGGCTTAGAAGGTGCAGTTACTTGGTCAAGGTCACAGAGCTGGTAGCTCTCTGGTGGGGCTGCACTTGAATGCACATTGGGTAGAGTCTCAACCCTCGGCCTTTTCTCAAGACAGCACCCCTTCCCCTCCCCTCCCTCCCCTCCCAGGTGCCCCTGGCCTCCAGAGCCCACCCGGGAGCCAGGCCCCTCGCCCCTTGCCCAGGCGCCTGGGCTGCGGCGGGTGGTGGAAGAAGGGCTTGCTGGTCCCGGCTGCCCTTCTGCGGCTTGAACAGGAAAGAGACAAAGGTCCCATTTTAGGGCCGCTGTCTGTTTCCATGTCTCTAGTTGCTCAACCACCAGGAGGAAAAGCATTTGAGGTATTTCCATGGGAAATGGTAGCCAACAAAAGCGCCGTTGGGTGGTATTCTAGTTAATTGCAGGAAGGCGGGCAGCCCTCCAGGATATTACCTTTCTTGGGCTGGAAAGTGTTTCTTTGAAAAACGTTTCGGTTCAGCCGAGGCCTCCTAAGTTTTCGCAGATTTGCTTGTTCATAACTACGAAGTCACCAAGTCGGTCCTTCGGGGGCTGGGAGGGGGTAAGGTGGGAGGGCGGGGAAGGCAGGAGGGAACCACTCCGATGACAACTATTTGCTAAATGATGGCTGGAAAACACTGGATTATATTTCCCAGCCGGTATAAATTCCTAAAGGGAGTCATTCCCCGGAGGCCTGCCTCCCCCAGACGGAAACAGAATCTGCAACCCTGAATGAAACGTCTCTGCCCCTGTGAAGGGGAGAGGGCAGGAAATGAGGAGAGGTGATCACTCTTCTTAAACACACTTTAAAAAAAATAATGAAAAGAAAAGCATTCGCAAAGGTGCATGAATCCAAGTGTGTTACTCCTGACACCTTGGGTTTACATGTGCTTTTGCCTTTTCAGAATGTTTCCAATTCACGGCAGCCCCAGGAGGTGAGCAAGGCCTCCATCAATCTTTGCACCTGAGAGAGGAGGGCTCCGAAGTTAATGACACACAGCCCAGGTCACTCCTATGGTGACAGAGAGCTGGCACGTTCTGTCTGTCATGAGTACGTATTTACCAGGCACCCCTTTGTGCCCAGCGCTGGGCTATTGGCAAGGACTTTGAGGTGGCTGCTCTCTGGCCGTGGATACACGCGCCTGGTTGAAGTGGAACCGTCCAGAACAGCCCAACCTGAGCTCCAGTCCTCCCTACTGGAGCCCTGAGCAGGGAGGGATGAGGGTGGTCGGAGTGGGAAGAGAGGTGGGGCCTCTACCCTCCTTCTCCCATAGGTCTATATGCTGTTCCCCAAATGCAATATTTTAATTATCGTTGACGATTATACATTTCATATATGGCAGTTATTATAAATTCAAATACAGCGACATAGGAAGTAAAAGGTCAAAATGTCACTTCCCCTACTTCCTGCAATTCCGCCCCCTCCCCCCACGATGAACACTCTTAACACTTTATCTCGTTGGCGGGTATCCTTTTGGTCATTTTCACATGTATCCAACCCGCGTGGGTCTCTTCCTGGGCACTCCTCCAGGCCCGTCCGCCCTGCCCCCCTGCTCTGCCTCTGCAGGGGAAGGGCATGGCCGCTGGGATATTTTTTCCCTGGCCGGCCCCCTCTCTGCCAGATCAGCTGCTGGCTGCAGCCCTCGGCTGCTCTGTGGGGCAGAACTCCTGTCAGGCAGCTTCCCCTCCTGGATTCCCATAACTGCTTCCTCCCTCACCCTTCATCCTTAGGGATGGCTGCTGGCCCCTGTGTGCTTCCTCATCCCTTAAACCCCATAAAGAAACCCTTTTATTAAACTCTCCTCAAATCACCCCCCTCCTTTTGCAGGACCTTGACTGATAATATATTGTTTTGTAATCTGCATATATATGTGTATATGTGTGTGTGTGTGTGTGTGTGTGTAGAAAGTAGCATAAATGTATATATAAATCTACTTGTGGGATCTTAGTTCCCCAACCAGGGATTGAACCCTGGCCACAGCAGTGAAAGTGCCGAGTCCTAACCACTGGTCCGCCAGGGAATTCCCTAGATCTACTTTTTAAGATGAGCATAGTATTCTACAGTATCCCATTGAGTGGATACGCATTATTTATGTAACCAATCCCCCTACTGATAAACATTTAAGGTTGTGTTCAGTTTCTCTTTTTGATATCATGGCATTCCCAGACATGTCTATGACTTCTTCCAGGAGCCTGAAACCTGGCATAGAGCAGTGGAAGTGAGCTGTGAGATGCTGGGCCAGGCACTTCACTGCCCCAAGCCTCAGTTTCCCCATCTGTCCAATGGGAACAGCATACTCTGTCGATCATTCACCCTGGAGACACGGGATGGCCTGTGATTTTGCTGAGGCCTCATCTTTGAACAGCTGCTGTTGGGGGGCTGGAGTGTGGGCAGTGGTCACCTAGCCACCCGGGAGGCAGCGGATGGTGGGTGTCCCTACCTCCACACGGTTTCGTGGTTGCACCCGGGGAGACACCCTCCCAGTGTGCTCATGATTGGCCAAAATGTTAATTTCTGGAGGAAGCCCTGAAGAGAAAACCAGCTATGAGTGCTAGAACTGAGACAAAGCGAAAATGAAAATTCAGAGACAGTGCAGATTCCTTATCACAACGAAGAAGTGTCCTGGGAGAAATGGTGTGCGCTAGGGGCACTGGGGGAGCTTTGAAGAGGAAATGGGTGAACTGGGGGGAGGGTGTTTGTGGCTGCAAGGCTGGCAGGTGGGTCCGCTGCTTCAGCCTCTCTTCAAGGCTGTGGGAGGCCCCGCCCCCTAGAGCTGGACCTCTCGGCCACTGGTCCTTCCCTCCCCAAGGCCGTGAGGCCATGGCTCCATGAGCATCTCCAGCCCAGTTGCCTGGCTGGGGCACCCTCACCCCAGGGCCTGCGGCCCCGCTTCTGCCACAGGGCTGGAGGTCAGGCAGGCCCGGCCTCCCCTCTGTGGCCAGCGAGGGTCCAGGGGAGGCTCACTGGGGCAGTGAACGGTGGCCCCCAGGAATTGCCGAGCGGCTGCATTAGGCCAACGGAGCCCGCAGCCACCGCGGCCCCGGCCAGCAGGTGTCACTGCCGCCCCAGCGGAGGGCCGGGCGCGCAGGATCAAGCTGCTCTGTGCCAGCCTCGAAGGGTTTGCTTCTAAAATGACAGAGTTAGAAACCTGTCCCCACCATTCCCAACCCCACTCCCCACAATTTCTGCCTAAGAAAAAGAGTGAAACGCTCTCTCCTCCTTCCCCCAAAAGGCTGGGAAGGTGCAGGTGGAGGAGGACTTCACTCAGGCTGGCCAGCGCGTGTGGCATCATCACTCAGGAGTTGGCTCCCCAGGGCACCACTGCCTGCTCTGCCCTGGGGAGCCGTTGGGGTGCACGGATGAAGGGCCGTGGGGGGCACCACTCTTCTGGACTTGATGATCCAGCAGGCAGATGGGATAACTTGATAATCCAGCAGGCAGATGGGATAACTTGATAATCCAGCAGGCAGATGGGTTAACTTGATAATCCAGCAGGCAGATGGGATAACTTGATAATCCAGCAGGCAGATGGGATAACTTGATAATCCAGCAGGCAGATGGGATAACTTGATAATCCAGCAGGCAGATGGGATAACTTGATAATCCAGCAGGCAGATGGGATAACTTGATAATCCAGCAGGCAGATGGGATAACTTGATAATCCAGCAGGCAGATGGGATAACTTGATAATCCAGCAGGCAGATGGGATAACTTGAAGGGGAGTTAGCAAGTGTAACAAAGAGGGGGCCCAGCCTAGGCCTAGTGAGCTGAGTCCATCTCCTCCACAGCCTGGTTTTCTTTACTCCAGAGGCTGTACCAAGGGTCTTGCTCATGTTTTCAGCCATTCCTCTGACTATTAGGAGAAAAGGAAGCAGCTCACCTGAATAGGGTTATAGGGTGACCACTTGTCCCATTTGCCCAGCACTTCAGGGGTTCCTAGGATGCAAGACTTCGGTGCTAAACCCCAGAAACCCCAGGGCAGCAGGAAAAACTTGGTCATCCTAATTGGGTACCAGCCGCTTTTCAGGCATTATCTCTTTTACTCCACATCGGTGGTTGTATTATCATCCCCATTGTACAGAAGAAGAAACTGAGTGTCAAAGGGGCCAAATAAGCTGCCCAAAGCCTCAGACGGGGAGGGAGGAACTGACGTTTGAACGCAAGTCCACTTGATGTGTGTTTGTCTGCTGCACCGCCCGCCCCCCTGCCGCTGTCTCCTGATGCCTCTGAGGTTGGGACCTGAGCAGCGGCTTTCACAGGCCAATCCGTGAGGCCCAGACGGTAGGCAGCTGTGGGTCGTGGGCACAGATAATTACAACGCGTGCGGTGGTGGTTGCCTGAGCGGGGGCAGCAGCCCAGGAGCTCCTCAAGGGTTTGGAGTTCTGGGGGAAGCAGCCCGTTGGCAACTGACGGGAGATGGGACTTGGGTAGATCTGGCAGTCAGGGCACAGGCAGCAGAAAAGCACACAGGAGGCCAGGCCAAGGGAGCATGTTTGGGCTGACAGGCTTGATACCACCAGTTGGAGAAAGGCCAGACCACACCACCAAGAAGGCCCTGGTGACTTCATCTACCTTCCCTAGAGCCCAGACATTTATCTAGAGTACCTTCTAGTACAAGAATAAAAGCCCCAAGCCCAGTGAGCTCAGGCCCTGGGTATGGGAGCACAGGGAAGAGGGTTTGTCTGGCTGAGCTGGGGGGGGGGTTGGAGTGGGCAGGAAGGAGCAGATCCTGATGGAAGCTCACTGTGGTCTCCCTTGCGGGCAGGCAGGGGCAGCATCGGCCACCTTCACAGCTTGTCATGAAAAGGTATCAGGTTCTGACAGAGAAGCTGGAAAAACACTCAACCTGAGTATGAAAACCCAAATGAAGTGATTCACACGGTCCTGGATTCATTCCGAGAACCAACTCTTGTCAGCCGGCAGTTGCCCAGGCTGGGTGCGGTGCTCAGGACTAGTGTTACAGAGATAAGCCCCAGCTCTCCTGTCCCCTCAGTAAGTCACCGCACCCAGGATGAGTGACAAGCTTATCAAGGTAGCTGGCCAAGGTGTCAACCCTCTGCTCCTGGAATCTGTACTTGTCTGCTGAGCAGGGCTGCTACTTACTGCCTTCGCAGGCGAGAATTAGAGAAAAGGGTCCCCTCTGGGTGGGCACAGCTCTCAGCAGCACAGTTTGCAAGGAGAGTTCAGTCCCCACTAGCCCCCGCCGCTGGATGCCTTTGTGCAGTGCACAAACTGCACAACTGTATATGGCGGTCTTGCTGACAGAAGCCTGTTTGTGTCAGGGACTGAAAAGCCCTTTGGGAGAGAATTCATCAGAAAGGAGGAGAGTGCCGGGCATGAGTGGGCATAGGAGTGAAGCTGGAGTTGTCTGAGAACTGGGCGATGCTCTCTCCACCTGTCTCCCCTCTGTGCACAAAGTGGTCACCTCCACCTGGGAAGCACTCAGGAGAAGTTATTGGGGAAGATGAGGAGGAAGGGTCTCCTGGACAAAGGAATACCGCACGGAGGCATGAAATCTCCAGGCTGCCTGGAGAGTAGGGAGCAAGGTGGAGACAGTGGGGGGGCAAGGTGGGCAGGGGCCTGGGCTTCTGGGCATTGTTCTGTGGTTGAGACCTGGATGGGATGAGCCGGGCTGGAGAGAAGGGGACAGCAAGAGAGGCCAGGTGGGGAGGCAGCCCTTTGTAGGCTCCCCTGATATTTATTCCCATACTACATACCAGGCATCCCGAGAGACCTCTGCCAATGTCCTGAGCTCTGTCTTCTGCCTATCGTGTCTGTTCCTGCTGGAAGTCTTGGAAATAGATGTTGGGAGCCTTCCTCTCAAGCAGAAATGTCAAGTCTGAAGAAGAAACTCCTGACCCCGCATGTGTGCCTGCTGGGAATTACAGGGGACAGAGGGTGCAATGGGGGTTTGGAAGGAGCTGGTCCCCGTGGTTGGGGTGATCTGGACAGATTTCTCATGCCTGCCCACTGCTTGTGTAGACCTGCCTAGGGCACTGCGGGAGTCACACACCCCTCCCCCGGGTTCTTCTGCCACCTGCAAAAAGGCACAGCAGCTCCCGCCCAGCTAGTGGCCAGGGCATAAACTGCCCGGATGTCCTGATTACTTTTTCTTTTTCCTGGTGGGTGGCAGCATTTCAGCGGCCAGCTCCCGCCTCTTGCCCACGTGTGCATGTGTGCCAGAGTGTGGACCAAGTTTGATTTTACATAGCCAAGAAATTTAGCTATTTTCTTTTCCTCTTCAGTTCTGGTTTCACTTTTTGGAAGACTCGGGGAGGAGACTGGAAAGGACTCACTTGACTGATGCTGATCTGGAAAGGCTGAAATTGTGCGGACAATGGCTAGGGGGCCAGGCTGGCCGTGTCCCAGGGGCCGAGCCCCATGCTGGGCTGTTCTAACAAGAACTTGAACTGAACCGAACCATGACCCCCAAATTGGAAAAACACTGCCCTGATTCACCGAACCCAAAACCGAATCCAAATATTATTATTTTTCGACTGAACTCTGAATTGAGCTAATGTTTTTTTCTTAAATACCAACCAAGCCAGTTGGAACTAGACACAAACACATGTGTTTTCTGAAACTATTGAACCTGAACTTCAAAATAATCTCCTATCCGAGGGCGAAGTGAGACTTTATTTGCTTGAGATTGTCCTATTCACAGCAGGCCAATAGAGCTTCCTTTATGGTAGCTTTCGTGTGTTCAATTTTACTTCTTATCTTCAAAAATTGGGGTATAATTTACGTGTAGTGGGATGCACAGATCTTAAATGTACACTTTGACCAGTTTTAACAAATGCATGTACTCAAGGAACGCCCCCGCCACCCGTTAAGATACAGCACATTTGTCTCAGCCCCTCGAGTTCCCTCTGTCCCACCCCAGCCCATCCCCTCCTCCCCCGCCCCGCCCCCAGACAACCACTGTTCTCATTTCTATCCCCTTTTGCTTCTTGTTTGAAGCTATGAACAACCCTCCTCCCCGACCCTGGAAGAAGGAGGACAAATATGATAATACCCATCTTATGGATGAGAAAACTGAGGATCAGAGAAACGCAAATGACTTCCTTGAACTCATAGAGCTAGGCAGTTGCAGGGTTAGAACGACCCAGCTTTCTGGTCTTCCAGACGAGTGCTCCCTCTTTCCATCTCCAGCCATCTGTTCAACAATGGATTTAATGCCTCCACGGGCTTTCATAGGGAATGTACCCACCTCTGGCTCCCAGGGCCCGATGGGATTTGCTCACCCCACGAGCAGGGTGGTTGCACCTATTTTTAAAGACCTCTTGGCAAAGAGGGTGTGTCTGGGTCCCTGCAGGGGGGACCCTCTCCTGGGGCCTCTGTGCACCCCGTGGTGGCAGCCTGCACTGGGGCGCCTGTCCGCCGTCTCCAGCCCGCCTGTGTGTGGCTGTCTGTCGGTGTCTCTGGCCGCCTACGTGTAGACAAACTGCGTCTGACCCCCGAGGAGCAGCGTCTGTCTCCCCAAGCAGCCCAGCTAGAGAACATTGACCAGGTTCCCAAGCTGGTTTTCCTGGGGAAACATTTTCCAGAGCCTACAACAATGTTGCATTTGATTTGATTTTTCCCCCCTTTGCAGGCGATTGTGTGGTTTGGGGTGTTTTGCTCCTAGTTATAATCCAATAAAGAGCAGCTGCTGAGATTTTTCCAAGAGTGCCGCTTTCAACCGCCCTCGTTGAAAACGCTCTAATTTATTTCAGTCGCTTGTGGGAAAACCAGCCTCAGCTCAAAACAAAGGCGTCCTGTGCTGATGTAATTGCCCCATGAGTCTCTCCTCAGGGCTCCAGGTCTGCTGATGCTCAGAGAGGTGGCCAGGGAAGAAGCATCCTTTCTAGATGGCGGAAGTTATCCTGAAGAACCTTGCTCTCTTCCCAACCTCTTGGGGGGACACAGGCGTCCCCGAGGGTCGGGAGCCAAGCCTCTCTCCGTGGCTTGTCCATTTCCTGTGGCTCACAGGGGTCAGTCCATGTCACCTTCAAGTGAATTGATCTGATCATTTTCTTTCTGTTCAGTAGGTAGTTGAGTCCTGCCTACTGAGGGGCTGGAAGTTTGGATGACAAGATTGATTAAGGAAGAGGGAATTTGGGGGTCTAGTGGTTAGGACTGTGCGTTTTCACCGCCGAGGGCCTGGGTTCAATCCCTTGTCAGGGAACTAAGATCCTGCAAGCCTCGCAGCATGGCCAAAAAGGAAAAAAAAAAAGGGGGGGGGGAATTTTGGCTAAACAGACCTTCAGTGGGACCGAGGTGTGGTGGAACCGGCAGGAGGGGGTTCTGGGCACTTTGGGGCAGGGGAGGGGGAAGAGATGCCAAGGTGGGAGGAGACCTCTGAGGTCAACCTGCTCTCAGCCATCCAAGCTGGCCTGTTCCGCCTCCTGTTCTGTCCAGGTGCCGCTAGACCCCTGGCTCAAGTGATTCCAGACCATCTAATCATTGACTCAGTTTGAAGGTGTGCAAATGCCTTTCCTCTTTTGAAGCACAAGGGCCTCCTGGACTGAAAATCCAGAATGGCGGCCCCGTGGCAGAACGATGTGTGAATCGTAGAGAAGACTCTGAGTTACACGGGGTGGTGCCACCTGTTTGGCTCTAACTGTGTTTCCAAACGAGGGACTCTAGGGGTGTGCTGTGTGGCCGGCAGTCTCCAAGGCCCTGTTTTCCATTTCATTTGCAGAGTGATTTCCATAGGGCCAAAGAGCTCTGTTTTCTTTCAAGTCAGAGGAAGTCACCTGCTGGTGAGCATTTGCTTGGGAGGTGACCTTCCCCGCCCATGGGCTCCCCTCTCCACCCACCTATTCCTTCCTTAGAACCACCTGGAGGGGCAGAATGAGTCGGGTGGCCTGAATCTTGCACAGGCAGGAGCTGGACCTCTTCCGGCTTTTGATTGTTAGTGACGAGTTAAAGCACTGGCGTGGTGGAGGCATGGAGGACACGCAAATGCTTTAAAAGTCCAGATTTCTAGGATTCACAGCCTTCAGCGATTCTGGTTTAGTCTATCTGAGGTGGGACTCAAGTATCTTTATTTTTATTTCAAAATATCTTGAAGGCTCTATGTTCATTCAGAACATTTAGAGAATTAAGAGAATATCACCGTAACGGTTCCTCCCTCCAAAAATCACATTGAACATTTCTGCAAACTTCCAGTCTTTAGCATTATACATACATTTCTATCTGGAGTACCACGCACTCACTTCGGTGTCCTTTTCCTTTTGAACATCATGAGTATTTTCCCGTGACATTCAATATTTTTTGAAAGCGTGGTTTGTACAGGCTACGCATAAAGGAATCTTTGTCTGCAAGTCTGATTGCTTCCTTGAGCTGAGTTCCCGGGTGTGTGAGAAAACTCCAGAGGAGACTTTGAAATACTTAGCTCATTCCCTTGTGCTGGGTTCCATTCCCCCAACACACCCACCTCCTGCCCCTGACCAATATGGAGCGCATTTGCTCATTTTTTTCCTTCGTTTTAAGAATCACAAAAGCAGCGCATGCCCAAGGAGAACCAATCTCCTATGAAGGTGTGTGAGACAAAAGCACAGCCTTCCTGTTTCCCTTCAAGGACCCACCATCAGTTTGGGTGCATCCCTTTCTCTTCCGTCTCATTCTTACTTTCAGTAAGTTCTGTGCAGGGGCAGATGGGGAGCTATCGGCGTGGGGAAAGGACAGGCTGGAATCTGAAACCTGAGGTCCCATCCCAGCCCCACCACTCACCAGCTGTGGGAGTGTGAGCACAGTGGCCAGTCCTGCACCTCTGTTTCCTCTCGGCGGTGTAGGGATAATGACATATTCACTACCTGCTCATCCAAAGATTGTTCTGGGATTAGATTAGCCAGATTTAGCAAGGAGACAAACAAAACAACAAAATAACATGAAACCAAGCAGGATGCCTAGTTAAATTTGTATTTCTTTTTTTTTTTTGGACGTGCCACACGGCATGTGGGATGTCAGTTCCCTGACCAGGGACTGAACCCGCGTCCCCTTCAGTGGAAGCGCGGAGTCTTAACCGCTGGGCACCAGGGAAGCCCCTAAATTTGTATTTCAAATAGACGTCCTCGTGGCCACCTCCTCCCGGGCTCAGAGAGCCTTAGAGCCCCGCTTCTCTGTGTGTGTGCATGCCGCGGGGATTGTGTTAAAATGGGGAGTCTGATCCAGTTGGTCTGGGGTGGGGGCCTGAGATTCTGCATTTCTAACGAGCTCCTAGGTGGTGCCCATGCTATGGTCTGGACCACACCTGAGCAGCAAGGCTTTGTTTAGTTAGCATCACAAGTGTCCAGAGGCTTTTTAAGGGGGAAAGGGGGAGTCGAGGGGATACAGTTGTGGTGTGTGGGCCGTCATCGACCTCCAGGCTGGTGGGCACTTTGACCGTAATCACCGTAAGCGCCAAAGACCAGACACACCCATGGCACACCCAGCGTCAGAGCTAGGAGGGACCCAAGAGGCCAGCAAGCTCAGAACACTGAGGCTCAGGGTGGGGAACCAGGACTGAGCCAGATGCCACAACTCTGCATCCCACTCGGGCCTCTCCACGTGGGTGGGCCCAGGAGGCCGGTGGCTGCTGGACCCTGGTCCCCATCCCCTGTCCGAGTTCCTTCTTCCTATGTCTTCCTATATCTCACCATTGTGCCTGCAGAGCTTGATTTGAAGAGCTGAACCAGGGAAGATGGCTAGGGCCTCAGACGGCAAAGGTGCCCCTTACTGTGCAAAGAGGCCTTGTAAAAAAAGATTGATATGGATTTAATGGCAAGTATTCCATATTGGTTTCTGAACAGAATGCTGTTCAAAGCTTTTAACTGGGCCCAACTGCCAGGTCTTGTCCGCAGGGGGGCTGACCACTCACTGGGTTTGGCAGCCAATGCTTCTTTGTCTTCTGCCTGCCAGCCTACCTGCTGCAGCTTCCCAGCCATGGGACCACACATCCATCCATCCACCCATCCATCCATCCATCCATCCATCCATCCATCCATCCACCCACTTACCCACCCTCCCATCCATCCATCCATCCATCCATCCACCCACCCATCCATCCATCCAGCCAGCCAGCCATCCAGCCAGCAAATGTCTTTTGCTCTCCTATCATGTGCCAGGAATGGTCCTAGAAGCTGTAGGGGGATGCAAAGATGAAGGAATCAGGGTCCTTGCCCTGAAGAAGGGGAGGTAACTCAGGATGCCAGTCACGCTCACATCGTCCATTTCATCTAGTCTTCAAAATCAGAGATTGGACCCTTGGGAGAGATGGTGGTTGAACCAAGCCACCCACGTCCAGGTGACAGCTGTGCTCCCCACCATCGCTTCCTGGGAGCGGTCTGTGAGGGGAGATGCTGAAGGCACTGAGTGGATGGGGACCTCAGAGGGAGGAGGGACAAAGGGACCCTGGAAGCCACATCAGAGCTCCTGTGGGGGGTTCACCGTGGGGGGAAGCTCACAGCCCAGCTGATTCAGGATGCGAGGAGTGAGGGGCTGGTGGGGGAGTGGCCTCTCAGTGACCTGCTAGTCCCTCCCCGGGGCAAGGAAAGGAGCCCAAGGCTCACACTGGGGAGGGATTCGCTCAGAGTCATGCCGCCAGTGGGGGCAGGGCTGGGGCTGGGGCCCACTCCTCCCTGAGGGCTGTTTCCCTGCCCTGTTCAGAGCCTGAGTAGCGACCTCCAGCTGCGGACTTGACGTCCCTGATGGACCCTGCCTGCTCCGCCCGCCTTTCCCGCTGGCCTCCCACTGCACCTGCTCTCGATTTAGGGCTGAACTGCTCTTTTAAGTTGTGACTTCGGGGTAATAATCTTAAATGAGGCAGGTAAAAGGTCAGTCCCTCACTAAGCTGGGGGTTACTCTAGTCGCTGATGATTTTTGAGGGCTACTGAGCACCCTGTGAAGTGCAGGTGGGCGTCTGGGCAACTGGGGGGCCTGGAGGCTCTGGATGGGGATGTTGAGGGGAGGGCAGCTGCAGATAGAGTGGGAGGTGTTGGCAGTGGGTGGTGTCTGCCCGGAAGATTTGGACGTGAAGGGAGTGGGAGCACCGGAGCCAACCTCACTCACCTCATGGATGCTTCCCATGACCTTTGCACCTTGAACTTGGGGCTTGAACTTGGGGACTTGTCCAGCAGCTTCGGTGGGAGCCAGTTGGCAGGAGCGGTTTCACTGGTGTTGATGCCCCACCTCCCACCCCAACCTGCAGGAGCTGGGGTGGCGCTGATAGTTCCCGTGTGCCCTTGACTCTTGGGAGGTGAGGCTCCAGGTTCCTGGCGTAACCCAGTCGGCTCCTGCTCCCTGCGGGGGAGGCCTGGCGGACCTTTGAGGCCTCATGCATTATTTAATGAAAATCAACACTCAGCAGACCCCAGCGTTTACCCGCACCTCTGGGCCTGGTGCCTTGGGGTCCTGGAGCTGTAGAGGGGCTCTGAAGTATTTCCGCTTTGCCAACAACCCCTTGGGAGCACCTCCTGGGGTCCGTGGACACACGCACATGCTAAGGCCTTCACCCACCCTTTGATGCTCCTGTTTCACAGATGAGGCTGGTGAGGCCAGGGGAGGCCAAGGAACACACGCGGTTCCATGTTGGAAGAGGCCGATGGGGATCCAGCAGGTCTGCCTGACCCCAGAGCTCGGCTTCCTCCGCTTTGAATTTGCAGGATTTAGGTTAGACGGTGGGCCTGGCTCTGTGCTGGTCTTGGCAGCTGTTTGGTATAAATTGAGATTCCATCACCTGTCAATCATTTGGGCCAAGGAGGGGAGAAGGGGAAAAGCTGAGATGGGGTGGCTGGGCTCCATCTCTGCTGCTGTCTCACCGGTGCTTCGGCAAACCTCCTACTCCTGGGAGAAAGAAAAGAGGACACTATCGTGAGTGACTCCCTCCTGCTGTCTTTTTACACTGGGAAAACTGGGGCTGGAAGGAGGCAATTTGCCCCAAAGCAACTTCCAGATTTTGAGAAGTTCTAGCTTCATGGAAGTCTTGCCTGACTAACTGTGTATCTGCCCCAGGAATTCCATTCTGGCTCTATTTGATTTATTTGACGTGTGTGTGTGTGTAAATGGGCTTAATTATGCACAGAAGTGTGTGTGGCACCTGGGGAATCCCCCACCTGACTTGAGGCATTGGTGTACCTTGGGGCAGGTGATAGGCCTTGGGAATGAACGTTTCTTCGGGGCAAGAACCAAGCTCTGAGTTTTTCTATGGGTCTCTGTCATGGCCTAAAAATGGGTGCATTTGCTGTACCCCATAGGTGCATCAAAACATGTGTGCATTATTTGGTTTTCTGAATGCCCAGAACTTAGTGCTTTTGGAGAACAGGCATGTTTGCAGAGTGTAAATATTTTAGAGACTCTCCCCAACTCCAGACCTCCGAGGTGCCCCTGCAAAGTGAGGGACCCTTTTGTATTAGGGAGTAAACCTTCTCTCTGAAGGAGACACTTGAAAACTGGTCATCTTAAAATGAGAGGCACCTCGACAATAACAGAGCTTCTTATTTTGTGGCGGTGGAGGCGTGGACTACAGTGAATCAGGCGTCCTGGGTTTGGGGCTGTGACAGTCTTTAACTCCAGTGAGCTGTGTCACTCTGGGCCTCAGGCATCTCCTGTGAAGTGAGGCAGTGAGGCTGGCACATCTCAGATTTACTGTGTACACGAATTCCCCGGGGGGTCTTGACAAAATGCCCGTTCTGATTCACTAGATCTGAGGAGGGGTTCCAGCATCTGCTTTTCTGACCAGCAACAGGTGATACCAATGCTGCTGGTTCACAGACCACCCCTGGGGGAGCAAAGCTCTAGAAAATCCCCAAGAGCTCTTTTAATGAGAATGTCCTGGGCTGCAGTTTTGAAGTGAGAGCACAGAAGCTGGGCTTCCTCAAACAAACAGCCTTGGGCCCAGAGGTCACACGCAGACACACACACTCCACCAGGGGAGGCAGAGACAGAAAGAAAGACTGGAAAACAGACAGTGGGCACCATGTGGCCAGGAGTAGACATTGCAAGGGATGCTGTGGATAGGAAAAAGACAGGAGGAGAGGCCTGGGAACAGTGAGGGAGGTAGGGAGACAGCCGGGGAGAGTGTGGGCAGGGGAGAGGAAGAGCGGGGGCAAAGGGAGAAGGGGAGGGTCCCAGCTCTGCTTCCATCGGGGCGGAGTTTGCAGATGGCAGTCCTGCCCCGGCATCCTGGTCCCCCAGGGGTGACGCTGCTTCCAGCTTTAATCAGGTCTGCTTCAAGCCCTGAGAGGTCCCATTATTTTATTTCTCATGTTTATATTTGAAAAAAGATCTCCCCTTCCCTCCCCTCTCCCCTCCCCATCACTGGACTCTAGCCACCATCCCAGCCCTGAAGAGGAAAGACAGACACCCCTCCCCCATTAATCAGAGCCGACCGCGTAATGGCAGTGAGCGAGGGGGCTGGAAGCTACTGTCTGATTGAACATTAGTCATGCTGCACGTTATATTCTCTAATGAGAAAATTATTCCAAATTGCCCCGAGGGATGGTCGTGATTAAACTATTTGCCTTGACTTCCTCTGCTAAATTGAATGTGTGTGCATGTGCGCACGGACACACACACACACACACACACATGCACGTTCACAGTCACCCCCACCAAGTCTGCTCACCCAAGGCTTTGGAACATACTCTGTTCCAAGGGTTTGGTTCAGCCTCAGAATTCCAGACGGTTTATCCCCAACCTGTGCACAGCTTGCCTTTTCCTGCTATGTTTTGAAGCCATCTAGGCTCTGAGGAGGGAGAGGGGAACTGTCAGCCGGGCCATGGGAAGCCCTGTCAACCAACCCTCCCATCCCCCCATGGTCCTAATTGCCCACATTCTGAAGGGGGCTCAGCTTCTATGGATGAGTGTCTTGTGGGTGTCAGATGTCTGTTTTTTTAAAAGGAGAATAGTTTTTCAGGTAACAATCTGGAGCTCTTTTCAGATCCCTCTTTATGTTCTCTGCTCTGAAACTCCACTTTTACTTGGACCTCCTTTTCCTGAGTGGCTGGGCCAAGCCATTCTTACGCAGCCCCTGTTTGCTGTGACAGGTTTTTGAAGCGTATTTCAAGAGAGAACCAAAGCATGCTATAAAACAAGGAATCGTAGGAACTAGAAAATTTTTCTGCAGGAGTTACAACATTAAAAAAAACAACCAGGCATCCGTGGTCTTGATTATTAGGACATTATCACACCACATCCCCCGTGCCTCTTCTTTAAATTCTGACCAGACCTCAAGGTTTGGAACAAATGTTCCCTTCTCTGGGGTCCCTCTCTGATCATCACCTCAGTTCTACTTAAGTACCCCCAGTTCTGGGCTCTCATCAATTTGTCTTGAGTTGACAGGATTCCATGAACATTTACTGAGTATCATATCAGTCAGCTTTTGCTGGGTTATACTGTGTTAACAAACACTCCCACCATCTTGGTGGTTTACAGTAATAGCCTCCATGTCAGCTGCAGGCTGGTTGTGACACTGCCTGTTCCTTCTGGGATCCAGGCTGAAGGAGCAGCCTCCATCTGGGACCTGCTGTTCTCAAGGTGGGGGGAAAAAGAGCAATGGGGCACCCCATGTGGTTCTTCACACTTCTGCATAGATGTGGCACACATGACTCTTTACATCCTATTGACCAAAGCTGGTCACAAGCCTGATGTCAATGGGGTGGAGAAGAAGAATCCTATTACCAGAAGATTCTAGCTCAGCATCTCCACTTACGGGTGTGATGTGTCCTGGGTACTTATACAAAGAACAGTTCGGCCTTCAGACTCAGCAGCCAGAGCAGTTTTGTGTCTGTTCTTCACACTCTGCCCAAAGTCTCTCAACATGATCATTAGGGTCTCTGCAATCACCATGTCTAATAATTCTTTTTTCTTTTTTTAAAGGCAAACTGCATGCAACTTAATATCTTGGTAGCATATGATTCTGTCAACAACTCTCTCCTCTCAGCTTCTAGGGCAGAGCTTTCCCATGGTTCTTTCTACTCCTCTGGCCATCTTGTCGCGTCTCCTTGGGTCCATCTTTTCCATCTATCTTTTAAATTCCTTTAAGTGTTATGGTTCCCTTTGGGTTGGGAAATCTCTTCCTTTGAGTTAATTTTAACTTTCTCTTCTATCCCTATGACCATAAACTTATTTTCTTTGCTAAACTTGGTCCTCCTCTTATATGGCAGATTAAATATGGCCACACCTTCTTTGCAGCTTCTCTTATCCAAAAGTGGAATCTAGCTCCCTTCCCCCTGAATCTGAGCTGGCTTTGTGACTTGCTTTGATGGATAGAATGTGATAGAAGTGGCACGTGAGAGTTCTGAAGCCTAGGCTTTAAGAGAATCCAGCTGCCATGCAAGGAAGCCAGTCTAGCCTGTTGGAGGATGAGAGGAGGATGAGAACTGAGGTGCCCTAACTGACAGCCAGTGCCAACTGCCAGGCTCACGAGTGAGGCCAGCTTGGACTTGCCAGCCTAGCTGACCCTCCAGCTGAATGCAGCCCAGTGAGTGAGCCCAGACCAAGCCAGCAAAGGAAGCATCCAGCTAACCCTCCAAATCCTGAGCAATAATAAATCTTTGTTGTTTTAAGTCACTGAGTTTTGGGGTGGTTTATGAGCAATAGGTAACTGAAGTATCCTGTATCCCCGGAAGTGGTTAATGGCACCACCACTTCACCAGTCTTCTAACCCGCATATCTGGGAGTCACTCCTCGCTCCTCCCTCCTCCTTATCCCCACATCCAGTAAGTCAACAAGTCCTATCAAAGTGATCTGAGGGAGGAATGGGGAGTTGTTGTTCCATGGGTATAGAGTTTTGGTTTTGCAAGATGAAAAGGTTCTAAAGATGGGTTGTACAACAATGTGAATATACCTAATACTACTGAACTGCACACTTGATAGTAAATTTTATATGCCTTTGTTATCACAATTTAAACAAAGTGATTTAAGCATCTCCTGATCCTGCCCCTTCCTTGCAATCTTCACCCACCACCCTGCTTTCTTTCTGAGGTGCAACTCCAACGCTGACACTTATTTTAAAACCCAGAGTCTCTCCCACTGCCTTCAGGGGAAATCCAGTTCTGTACCAGGAAAGGTAGGGTTACCTGTCTACCCTCGTGCCCATCAACTGATGCTCTGACTAATGTTCTCCCTCTGTCTGTGTGTGTTCCAGGCCCTTCCTTGCCTCCTTATCTCCAAGCCTTTGTACAAGGAATTCTTTCCACTAGAATATCCTCACTGCTTCTTATTCAACATTAGCAACACCCACTGGGTTTTCAATGGTTCCTGTTTTTTTTAATACAATTTAAGTAGCCAATATATTCAAACCCTTAATTTTTCTTCATTCCTACTAATTGGCCTACTAATTTTAACTCTGAAAGTCTAACCCTGAAAATAATACCAATGCCAAACAACCAACAGACACCTTGGGGTTAATGGTTGGGAGTGGATGAGAGGGTAGGGCAGTGGACGCCATGGTTTATTGTGACAATCCTGTCCTATCATAGGAGATCAACACCTGAACACCTTCTGTCACCTGTAGCTTCACCAGGCACTGAGTGTCTACTATGTGATGGTATTGTGCTGGACACTTTCCATCTCTAATCCTCGCCACACCCCCATGAGGCAAGAGGTGTTTATGACTATCTCTAGTTTACAGATGAGGAAATTGAGGAGCAGGTAGAAAAGGTAATTGAAAAAAATAAACTTTTAATGCAAGTATACACATAGAGAACACATTCTATGGAGAAAGCTCTGTCCCAGAAGCTGGGAGAAGAGATGGGTTGACAGACCCACGTGCTGTCAAGATGTCAAGTAGCATGCGACTTGCCTAAAAAAACCATTAAAAGAGTCAGTAGGTTTGATTGAAAATCTTGATGGATTAGCACAAAGTGAACACATCTGATGACCACCACCCAGAACAAGAGGTAGAACATCACCAGTGCCCCAGGAACGCCCCCTTGTGTCCCTCCTGGGCACTACCCTCCTTCCCCAAGGTAACCATCATCCTGGCTTCTAACAAATAGGTGAGGCAGTTTGCCTGAAGTTACGCCCTAGGTAAAGGGACTGGTGCCTTCTCTACCAGCTGGAATATGAGCCCCCAGAGTGGGCAGTGTTCCTGTGAGGGCAGCGACAGGAAAGGTGGGGCTGACCTCATAATCTGGCTCTGTCCCGGCCCTGACTTTACGAGGGGTAGGCTGGACATCTGTGTGTCTGGGGCGAAGGTCATGCATTCTCAGCAAATGGAGAAAGGCCTTTCAGGGGACTAATTCTCTTTTTATCTACCTCAGCCGGGCCTTAGTCTTTAAGGCATGTGGATACTTATACACACACTCACATGCCTCTCCCCATGATCCATCTACCACTTCAAGTCTGGTTTTAACTGCAAACTTCCTAATAAATCTCCGATCTCTCCCAGAAAGGTGTTGTGAACTCGGTGGAAGGAAAGCTTTTAAAAGTGACCCTCCATTTAAGCCCTGTGTCAAAGCCTTGTGTGTTTTCTTTCCTTTTCTCAACTGGAAGGTTATGTGTTTCTTAGCTACTGGTCAGACTGGATGAGACTGCCAAAAAGCTTTCAGGGAATTTCCTCACCGTGTAGCAAGTTTATGAGTCATATGAGAAACTGGGAAATGCTTCAGCCAGCTGCCTCTCATTGACTCAGAGCCTTTTTTTAACAACACCTTGGGGCTGGGGCCTTGGATGGAGCCAGCAGAAGGGTCTATTATAACTATAATATAAAGCGCCTGACATTGCCTGGGAGGAAGCAGTCTTGGTCTCCCTTCTCATCTCTGTCTCCTGTCCTCCCCAACAGAAAGCTATGAAAGTTCTCTGAAACTGTTCAGCCACTGAAAGGCCAACTACCGAGTCCTGGTTGTTCCCTAAAGGACTTGCAGATGGATGGGCGGGTGGATGGATAAAGGCAGGTTTGGGGAGGGCAGCAGGGGCTCCATCCATCCGTGCTGCCCTCCCCATCTTAGAAAATGCTAATGCCATCCGTGCCAGATCGTATTTTCCAAAGATGGTCACAATAATATCTACCATCCCATGCGCTCTTCTGCAATGTGACCTTCATCAAGAAGTAGAGTTAATTTTTCACCCCCTTGAAATGGACCAGGCCCTGTGACCACTTTGAGTAATAGAATAGGGTGGGAGTGACACTGTGTCAGTTTGGGGCATACCCCTTTACTAGCATAGTCTAGTTCACAGCTCTTGGAAGGCAGCTGCCATGTAGGAAGTGTGCCTCCCCAGGGACTACCATGCTCTGTGTGTGTGTGTGTGTGTGTGTGTGTGTGTGTAAGAGAGAGAGACAGACAGACAGACAAACAGACCAAACAGCGGTCAGCATGAGTGAGGAAGCCATCTGAGTGGTGGAGCTGCTTCCCCAGCCTCCCAGTGGACCTCATAGAGCAGAGACAAACTACCCAGCCAGCTTTTTCCTAATTCCTAACTCACAAAATCATGAGCAACACAAATGGTTGTTTCATGCCACTAAGATTTGGGGTAGTTTGTTACATAGCAGTGGGTAGCTGAGGCACCACGCTCTTCCCAGTTGCCATACCAAAACCTCCTGAGAGTCATTCTTGAGTTTTCTCTTTCTCTCACAGTTACATCCAGTCTGTATGAAAATTTTTTTTAAAAAATTTATTTATTTATTTATTTATTTTTAGCTGTGTTGGGTCTTCGTTTCTGTGCGAGGGCTTTCTCTAGTTGCGGCGAGCGGGGGCCACTCTGGGGGCCACGCTTCATTGCGGTGAGCGGGCCTCTCACTATCGCGGCCTCTCTTGTTGCGGAGCACAGGCTCCAGACACGCAGGCTCAGTAGTTGTGGCTCACGGGCCCAGTTGCTCCGCGGCATGTGGGATCTTCCCAGACCAGGGCTCGAACCCGCGTCCCCTGCATTGGCAGGCAGATTCTCAACCACTGCGCCACCAGGGAAGCCCTGTATGCAAATCTTGTTGCATGTGTCTTCAAACTGCATCCAGCATCTGACCGCTTTTCATTACTTCCGCTGCCGTCACTCTAGCCCAAGCCAGCACCTTCATTTCTCCCCTGGGTTATTGCAGCAGCCTCCTAACTGCCCCCTTCTGTCTACTGTCTACACAGCCACCCCAGGGATCCTGCAAAACCCAACCTAGACCTTGTTAGACCTTGTCGCTCCTCTGCTAGGGATCCTCCAATGGCACCCACTTCCCTCTGGCCCCTGTACCTCTGACATCGTTTCCTAGTTCCCGCCCTCGCTCGCTCTGGCCCAGATGCACTGGCCTCCCTGTTGCTCCTCCACTGGCCTCAGGCCCTGCATTTACATCTCCTTTTTGCTGGGACACTCTTGCCCAGAGGACTGTGTGTCTCACATGCTCACCTCCGTACAATCCGGATTCATTTGGCGCCACTGAAGCCCTTCTCTTGCTGTGCCCGCCCCCCAATCACAGACACCCCACGCCCCTTCTCTGCCACTCCAAGTGCTTTCTCATGACGTGTGTCAGCCGAGGGGCCACACGGTCCAGGTATTTAGCTCTTGTCCCTCTTTCACTGCAATGTGGGCTCCGTGGGGGTGGGACTTGGTCAGCTTTGTTCACAGACACATGGACCTGTGCTGGGCACATAGTAGGAGCTCAAAAACCATTTGCCCAGGGCCTGAGCCTCAGTCTCTGAACTCCAGAATGAGGGAGATTATTGTCACTTTCAGGGGGGTTGTGAGGACTAAATAATAACATTTATGTACAGCACATGGCATTGAACCTGGTGCAGAACAGTGCTCGGTAAACCTGAGGGCCTGTTCCCACACTCCCATTCACTTCCAACAACCGGCTGCTTGAAGAATCTATTCTGGAAAGGCTGAGGAGAAATTATGTAGATTATATATATAGTTATATACATTAATAGAATTATATTAATATACAAAATAATATTAAAATATTATATGTATATTTTTATTGTGTATATAAAAGGACATGGGTGAAATCCAAATCTGTTTCTAGTAAATGGTCCTGGATATATCTAACGTTTTGTCTTGCATTATGTTTTTCGTCTTTTTTTTTTTTTAAGTTATTTATTTATTTATATTTTTAGTTTTAAAAATTTATTTTATTGAAGTATAGTTGATTTACAATGTTGTGTTAATTTCTGCTGTACAGCAAAGTGATTCAGTTATACATATATATACATTCTTTTTCATATCATTTTCCATTATGGTTTACCACAGGATATTGAATATAGTTCCCTGTGCTAAACAGTAGGACCTTGTTGTTTATCCATTCTCTATATAATAGTTTGCATCTGCTCATCCCAAACTCCAAATCCATCTCTTCCTCTATGGTTTTGGTCTTTATCACCTTCTAGAGTGATCACTTTTATCAGTTTACAAGCCAGGTGATAGAGTGTATCCTATCAGACCTATCGGTTACTGCCTGACTCAGCGGCTGGGTCTGTAATTCCTAGTTTGAGATGGAGTAAATATGATTGGCCCCCTTGTGCCAGTTGCCCGTGCCTGGTCCAGGGGTGGCCGTGAGGTTGGGAGGGCTGGGTTGTACGGCCAGACATGCCCCCTTAGACCATCTGTAGCTGATCTTATGGGGAGGGGCAACTCTGAGGGAAGGGGGCTATCTGCATGATACCTTCTCATATTTGTCACAGGACTGTGTTCTGCTGATGGGAGCCTTCCCCCTGATCTCATGGTCCAGGGTCTGGGGAGCAAGTCTGTGAGCCCCAGGATCAGCCCCTTCTAGCTCGGCAGACCCTCATGCTGTCTCCTCACCCCTTCCCCCTCCAGGCTGGCAGGCCCACTCTTTAGTACACCTGCATCATCAGTGACCTTTCCCTACATTCCCACAGGAAACCGGTGGCACGCTAAAAATAGGACATTGGAGGAGGGTTTCTGTGCAAAGGTGTGGATGTAGAGAGGAGCCATAGGGATTGTGTTAATACAGGCCAGCTGTTACCACTATGAGGCCCAAGGGGGAGGGGGAGGAGCAGTTACTGGTACCGGGAAGGAGAGCTGTCTGGAGAAGCAGCGTGACATCACCAGGCCAGGGCAATGGCCCAGGGAGGGAAACTGAACAGGGACCAAGCCTCACTCTCTCTTGTCCTCTGAGCTCCTGCTGGGGCCTTGCATGGGCTGAACCCAACCAGAGGCCAGAGGACACGTGGGCATGGACGTAGCTCACGGGTGGCTCCCTGGGTCCTGGAGCAGGGGGAAGGGCAGAGAGTGCACGGGTTGCAGTAAACGAAGGCACGGTGGTGCCCTCCCCTGCACTCTCTCCAGCTCTCTCCATGCAAAGTAGGCATTCCAGACCCAACTGCCCTGGGGCCTTGGGCCAGGAGAGGCTCCAATTTCTGGCACCCCTTCAAATAACCTCCGCCTTTTGGGGCAAAGAATATATTGGCCATTATCATTAGGAATTCTTGAATCATAACTGATGATTAATACAGAATCCGCAATACACAGAGTTTGGGTCATTTCCCCCCAATGCAGATCCTTATACTTGCTCCTCTAAAAACCCAACTGCACACTCATCTGGCAGGAGTCCACCCCGCGGCTTCTTCCTGGTCATGGATGGTTGTGGACCTTCAGAGCGTTAGGGCTTGTTTTCTGATGGTCCGGCTGTATCAGTCTACTAGTAAGAAAATGGAAGCCCAGGGAAGGGAAGTGACCTATTGTAAAGAAAAAGGCTTCTTCCTTTACTCTCTGCTACTGCCGTACTCACACTTCTGCTCACCGTATGTGTTTCCCCACCCTCCAGTTCTCTGGCACCAGCTGGGTGTCCCACTGTTCAGTTCAGGTCTGATACCATCTACCTGAAGTTAGCATCCAATCCCACAAGCAAGGGCTCAGTCCCACAGGACTGCCCTCACTTCAGATGCCAGTCAGGAGTGCATGTTGTCATCTGTACTTCTGAACAATCCACTGTAAATCAGGGTTCCTACGGCCCCCTCCTTGGGTTCAGTCATTTGCTAGAACAGCTCCCAGAACTCAGGGAAACACTTAGTTATGTTTCTCAGTTTATTATATAATAGAGGATATGATAAAGGCTCCAGATGAAGAGATACGTAGGGCGAGGTATGGGAGGGGGCTCGGAGCTTCCGTGCCCTCTCCAGGCAAGTGTACCACCCTCCCGCACCTTCATGCATTCAGCAACCCGGAAGCTCTCTGAATCCTGTACTTTTGGGATTTTAATGGAGGCTTTATCACATTGGCATGATTGATTATTAACTCAATTTCCAGCCCCTCTCCCCACTCCAGATGATGAGGAGTGGGGCTGAAATTTCCAAGCTTCAAACAGCTTGGTCCTTCTGGTTCAGCCTGCATCCAGGAGAGCACTGAGAGTCACCTCATGAGAACAAAAGATGCTCCTATCACTCAGAAAATTACCAGGGTTTTAGGAGCTCTGTGCCAGGAACCAGGAGCAGAGACCAATATATATATATTTTTATTATTTCCCACCTGTCCAAAGCCACACAGCGAGGCTGATGGCAGAGCTGGGACATCTCTGCAGCCCTCCTGACCCTGTGCCCAAAGCTCTCTCTACTCCTCCCTGCTGCCAAGGGTCTAAATGACATCAGAGGCAGAGGAGAGTCAGGCCCATCCTTCCCTTGTCCTCTCAGTCCCTTTCTTATTTTGTCTCATTTGTTCATTCATTCACACATTCCAGCAGTGAGTGAGTGATTTCTGGTTCAGTTAATAGGACTCAATCGTGTCTGGTTCTTCTCTCCTTCTGGGCTGATGAAACACCCACTTCCTACTGGGGAGCGAAGGCGAAGGGAGGGACAAGCTTGTATGTGTGAAGGCCCTGAGATTCTGGGGCTACTTGGTACCACAGAGTAAGCCCATGCTGACTAATACATAGCTCATGTTTCAGAAGAAAAGATGTTGACAACAACGCAACACTAGTGAGATAAGAGAAAAAATAATAAAAAGACCCAGAAGAGGAGTGCTAAACCCCGTCTGGTCCATGGAGACAGCCACGGGCAGCAGTGCCAGGTCGGATGTGTCTCTCACTGCAAGACAGAGCTGGGTCCAGACTCCAGCCCGAGTTCAGTCACCAATCTGCTGTGTGACCCTGAGCTAGTCACTTTCCCTCTCTGTGTATAAAATGAGGGGGTTAGACAGGGTCGTCGCTAAGGTTCCTTCCAGCTCTGTGCTTCCCTCCCCCGGGGCCTCAGTGGAGTCCCCGTGGCCTTGTGGGGATGAGGACTGATTGAGTAGGAAGCAAAGGGAAGGGAAACAGTTGTTGTGCAGGCGTTCGACGTCCGAAACAATAGTTGTAAAAGCCATAACGTGAGATTTGCTGTCAGGGTTTTGTGGAGAGAAGGAAAGGCTCTTGAAAACCATCAGGAGAAAGACCTGGAGTTTTTGCCTTAATGACAGCCTGGGAGGCTCCCTCTTTCCTTCCTGCACCTCCTCTCTGCCTGGCACAGGCACTCTCTCTCCGCCCCTTCCCCACAGCCGTCACCCGGGGGCAGTGGGCAGGGATGATGGAGAACTGGCAGTGCCACTCACCTCTGGATGAGTTTAGGTGAATGACGGGCCTCTGAGGGCCTTGGGTTCCTCCTTGGCTAAGTGGGGCGACGGTTTGCTGTCCTCCCCACTGGGCATCCAGTGGGAGAACGGGCGAAGTGCCTGGCCCGGGTCGGCTACCCCGTGGATGCTCACAGGTGATGAGTCTTTGCCCCGCCGAGTCCCTGACCTTCCCCAGGTGGCCTCCCTGCTCCTGGCCTCGCCAGCCATCCCTATGTAGTAACCTTCCCGCTCAGCCTCCCCACTTCTCCGGGCTGTGAGCAGTCTGGTTCCAGAGATCACCACCTCTCCCGGGCTCCAAATGCCCCCACTCAGCTCCGGCGACCATCCCTACAAGCTCTGGCCATCCGTATACCGTCGCCACCCAGAGCCGGGATGATGACACGCTCGCTATCAGGGCCTTAAAAAGGAGCTCCTCCTGGCCTCATGCTGATTTCAGTTACACAGGAAAACCTCTGAAGCGCTGCTTCTCAAACTTGCTTGGGCATCAAAATCACCTGGAGGGCTGGTTAAGGGGGCTTGTTAAACATAAATTGCCAGTCTGAGCCCCAGAGTCACTGATGCAGGAGGCCTGGGAATGTGCATTTCTAGCTGCTGGTCCGGGGACCACACTTTGAGAATCACTATCCTGGATAATTTTGAAGTGGCACCAAATCCTCTTGAGGGAGGCTCGGGAAATTCAGGGGTGGGCAACTCTCCTCCCCCGAGGCCAGGCTGACGTTGCTTTTATTCTTCCTGTTCCTTGGATTTGCTGCTCTGGCTGCTGGTAAGTCTCCTTCTGTGGCTCCTGAGCTCAGAGACGTTTGCCTAATTTATGGGACTTGGCGGACACTCAGAGGCTGAGGGCAGACAGAAAACTCCTAACATACAGCACATCTGACTCTTGTGTTTGGACATTTTTTATTACTCATCAGGGAGAGCTACACGTGGAAGGCCTGCTCCCTGGCCTGTTGTAAAACTCGGTAATGGAGTGCAATGGAGTGCTACGATCTCTCGGGGGGATGAACCCTTGCCCACCCTGGAGCAAGCGGGAGGTCTTTCTGAAAAGTGCTGGAGCTGGCACTCGATGGCCTTGGTGGGGATTTGTGTGCCCTGGGACTGCCCATCCTCTGTGCCATTCAGGCTGGCCTCTGCAGGAAATGGCCTTTGAGGCTGTCTCTGGTCAGGCCGACTCATGGGTTTGGGGGCTGGTTCCCCGTGGACAGGTGACCAGGACGACCATCTCAGAAGAAGAAGATGTGTCCAGCTACAGCTCCCTTTTTCTGAGTAATGGGACAATCACCTTGCTGGGTGCTGAATGCGAAACAGCTTCCCTTCCCTGACTACCTGCTGGCTGCATCATCCCATTCTGTCCCTAACGAGAACCCATGAGGCCCTGAAGCACGGCGCCCGCTCACTGCGTGGGCTCAGTCAATAATTGTGCATTAGGGAGGTGGGATTCAGAGCCGGCTCTTTTCTGCACCGGGAAGCGGGGAGGGCACTGCCCTCCGCCACGCCCACCTCAGAGCCGCCAGTTAGTCCGGTTTGTCTCTCTCCCTGAAAAGGTACCAAAAGCCAGGGCTCCCAGCCTTTCAGGTTTGGTCAAATGTGAGTAGGAAAATCAAGCAGACAAGTGAAGAGACACCCACTGTTCGTCCTTGTGGAGTCTTCCTCACGTTGTACAAATAGCAGCAGAACCCTGCAGAATTCCTCTTGCTGGATGTTGGGGCCACACTGATATTTGGCTGATTTGGGCTGATATTCTTTCTTTCATAAAATAGGCACAAGCAGCTTGAGGTGGTGAGGAAAGCCCCCTCCAAGAAGTCACCCAGCTCTCCGGGGACAAAGGAGGAGACTCTCCCCACTCCCCTCCTTTTGGGTTTCTCCAAATGTCCTCTCTCTGAGTCATACTGTTGACCACCCTCTTTAATGCTCTGGACATAAGCATGAGGAAAAAGTCCCTTTTCTGTTTTCTTCCCAGTTCAGCCAAAAGCTCTGAGACTCGCCTAAAGGAATTTACTAAGAAACTGAGGATGAAGCAAATCCCTTTGTAGGGCGGTAATAAAAGCCCCCAGCAGCTGCAGACATTCTCCTAAGCTTTCCACCAGTATTAACTCATTGAATCTTCATGAAAGCCTAGGATGAAGGATTATTATTTATTTCCATTTTGTAGACGAGGAAACTGAGGCTCAGAGAGGTTATGTCAACACGGCCAAGATCACACAGCTAGTAAATGGGGAGCCGGGATTTGAACCCAGGCAGCCCGGCACCTGAATGTGGCCTCTATCAAGTTTGGGCCCACCTACTTTTCCAGCCTCATCTCCTGTTCCCCTAAGCTCCCTAGAATCTAAACCCAGAATTTATTTCTCTTTTCTGAAGACCCCAGGCTTTTCTAGACTTCTTGACATTTGCCTGTTTTGGCCTCTCCCCCGTGGGGTTCTTGCTTGCTTGGCTCCCTCCCCTACAAATTTCCACTCATCCGTTTGGTACTAGTAGAAATGTCTTTTTTGGGAACAGCCTTCCCAACCCCCAGTGTAAGTCAGTCTACTGTCCTCTGTGCTTCCAGAGGCCTTTCAGTTCATTTATGGTACACTCAGTAGTATCACTGTTTGCTTGTCTGTCACCCCGATGGCCTCTGAGGCCCGAGGGCAGAGGCTTAAGGCTGGATGGGCAGTCTGACTCCTAGGCCTGTAATTGTGCACCTGCCTTCACTTGGCTTCCCTCTAGCAGCCACATGGCTTCTGTGGCAGAGAAGGCTAATTGCTCCCTAATCTCCACTCCCACCTTCTGCTGTTAGAGAAGTTTTGGCTGGGCTTGTGGTGCCCAGAACAGAGATGATATTTCCCTGCCAGGTGCATCCATATACCAGGTTTTGGCCAATGCAATATGGGAAAAGCAATTTCTGGATCATGTCCTTAGACGGAAGGGAGGGCATACCCCTCCGCCTTTCCAGTGGACACGGTGGGCATGGTGGAGAGCCTTCTTGACCCTGTGAGTGGTAGCCACACTCTATAGATGGCAGAACAACAAGATGGGAGGAGGCTGGGCCCTGATGAGTACGGCCGCCATCCTAGCTCAGCCTTCTCCTTCAGAGAGAAATGGTGTCATCATCGACCATGATGTTTAGCGCTGCTAGGCGAGACCTCTGTCCATCATAGCCAAGTCTATATCCTAAATAACATGCCCTCTTGCCCATGAGGAGCACTTTTTCCTGGGAGCTCGTCATCTTCAATCTCCCCCAGCCATTGGAGGTCCGATGGAGGCTGTCTCCTTTCCACTGTGTGGATGCTCCAGTTCCTTTCTGAGCAGCACGTCCAGATCCTGACCAGAGCCAGAGCAGCGACTCTCAAACCTGGTCACACATTAACACACAGAGGTTTGGTCCCTACCCCATGCCTGAAGCTGACAGGTTAGAGCCTTTGGGCATGGGACCCAGGAACTGTGCTTTTAATAAGCACAGTGTCCCAAGGTGACATGGCCTCAAGATTTGGAAACCAACTGGTTAAATTTATTTATGCTTCAGGACCTCCCAGCTTAGGTTCCCAACGCGGCCCACTGTATTTATTCAACAGATATTTACTGAGCAAGCACCTGTTCTGTGCTGGGCCCTGTGGGGATACAGGCAGAGTCTCTGCCTTCAGGGAGCTTACCTTCTAGTAGAGCAGACAATGAACAGCTAAACACATACATGTGTAATTTCAGGTAGGGGTACATGCTGTTTAGCAAAAGAAAACCGGGTAATGTGACAGAGGCTGGAGAGGGGCCAGTTTATTTTATTTTCTATTTTTTAAAATTTTAATTTTTTATTGGGGTGTAGTTGATTAGCAATGTTGTGTTAGTTTCACGTGTACAGCAAAGTGACTCAGTTGTACATATATATGTATCTATTCTCTTTCAAATTCTTTTCCATTTAGGTTATTACCGAATATTGAGCAGTGTTCCCTGTGCTATACAGTAGGTCCTTGTTAGTTATCTATTTTATATATAGTAGTGTGCATATGTTGATCCCAAACTCCCAGTTTATCCCTCCCCCCACCTTTCCCTTTTGGTAACCATAAGTTTGTTTTCTAAGTCTGTGAGTCTCTTTCTATTTTGTAAATAAGTTCATTTGTATAATTTTTTTTTAGATTCCACATATAAGCGATAACATATGTTGTCTTTCTCTGTCTGACTTACTTCACTTAGTATGATAATCTCTAGGTCCATCCATGTTGCTACAAATGACATTATTTCACTCTTTTTAATGGCTGAGTAATATTCCATTGTATCTATGTACCACATCTCCTTTATCTATTCATCTGTCGATGGATATTTAGGTTGCTTCCATGTCTTGGCTACTGTAAACAGTGCTGCAATGAACATTGGGGTGCATGTGTCCTTTCAAACCATGGTTTTCTCTGGATATATGCCCAGGAGTGGGATTGCTGGATCATATGGTAGCTCTATTTTTAGTTTTAGAGAGGGGCCAATTTAGATGGGTTGAGAGGAAAGGCTTCCTGAGCAAGTGCATTTGAGCAGGTCTGAATGATGTAAACGAATGAGCAATGTGGATAGTTATAATGTTAGTTACATAATATTGTAATAATAACTGTATAATTGTAATCATATAATGTTATTTATAGGCTGAGCTGATATAACAGATAGACCCTCAAAGTCAAACAGTTTAAAGAATAAGTTTCTTTATTTCTCACATAACTCTGCAGGATGAGTGTTCAGGCTGATAGGATGGCTCTCCTCTATAGAGTCATTCAGGGACCCAGACTGCTCTATCAGCTACAAATTTTGACTTCTAAGGCATCACCATCCTGATTGGCTGGAAGGTCAAAGAGCTTGGAGGAACATCGTGGGATATCTCTATGGGCCAATCTGACCAGGACAGACATCACTTATGCTCATGTTCCACCACAGCGAGTTTGGTCACATGGTCACCCCAACCACAAGGGAGCCTAGGAAATGTAGTCATGTGCCCTGGAATGAGGGGATGATAGATTTTGGTGGACAGCTAGTGGTCTCTGCCAGAGGCAGGGGGAACAGTCAGTGCAAAGATCGGGGAGTGAGTTTGGTGTGTTCAAGGAATAGTGAGGAAGCCAGTGCAGCTGGAGAAGAGTGAAACTGGAGCAGAGAGGGGAGAAGATGAAGATGGGGAGGCAGGCAAGGCCTACCGCCAGGGGCTTCTCCCTCTCACACTCACTTTAGTAAAGGTTTAACAATCTTTCTGAGCGTAGCATTCTTTCATTGTATGCAAAAGTAAAGAGAGTAACATAATGAACCCCGAGGTACCCATCAGCTTATCGATGTTTGACCAAACTTACTACAATTTAAAAGGAATATACAGATTTCTCAGGTAGCAAGAAGGAGGGTACCTACTGCCTCGCACAATCTCTCAGGGAAAATTGTGACAGATATTTGGAAACATTTCAGACCTTTAGAAGAAAAAAAATACCATAACCATCCAATCATTATTGTTACCTTTATCAGAATTTCTTATTTTCACATCAAATGAATCAGATATAAATTTTTAGAGATGAAATTAGTTACTTTGGCTGGGCAACAAATTACCCCAAAGCTAAGTGGCTTAAACTGACAATAAACATTTATTATCTCCTATCGTTTCTGTGGGTCAAGAAAGTGAGAGTGGTTGAGCTGGCTGGTTCTGACTTGGAGTCTCTCAGGAGGCTGCACTCAGGGTGTTGATCGGGCTGCAGCCACCTGAAGAATCTGTTTATAGGGTGGCTCACTCACACAGTTGACAGTTTGGTGCTGGCTGGTGGCAAGAGGTCTCAGTTCTCCACAGAAGCCTTTCCACAGGGCTGCTTGAGCACCCTCACAAAATGGCGGCAGACTTTCTTCAGCATGAGCAATCCAAGAGGCCAACGAGGAAACCACAACGCCTTGGATAACCTAGCTTCAGAAGTCACACCCCGTCCCCTCCACAATATGCCATAGTCATACACATCACAGTGATTCAGTGAGGGAGGAAACCACACAGGGCATGAATAGTAGGAGGCAAAGATCACTGTGGGCCATCTTGGAGGCTGGTGACCACAAAGACCTAACCTAAGATCATTATATTTTGAGACATAACCCATTCAATGAGCTCAAGAAGGACCACTTTTGGAATCAGTGCCTAAATATGAATAAACAGATTTCTGATGACTGGTGTAATAGAACTGGGGGATTTTGTAGTTATGAGGGAACTTAGAAGTAATTGATTTCTACACTCCCATTTTACAGAGGAGGAAGTTGTTTCCAGGGAGACAAAATGGCTTGTTTCTGGCTAGAGAGTGAGTTTGTGATGGAATAAAGATCAAAGATCGGGGGTCTGCAGTGCTTGGGACAGGGACAGAACCCTGGATTTGGAGTCCAGACATTTGGCCTGAGGTCTCTGAATAGATGACCCATTCCCCAGGGTCTGCCTCCTAAGCTTAATCATTGTCTAGACAAAAATGTCATCCATTTGGGACAATGTTTATGTACAGTGTTAAATATTCTCAATAAAACCCAACATATTCTTTAAAACATTGGGTTGGTGATGCTTTGTAGCCTTATTCATTTAATTAATTAATTTTGCCCCAGTAAATAGCTCTGGGGGATTTAAAGCCATGTGACTCTATTTAGTTCAGCTTCATGGAACTCTCAAGACATGCTGTCCATGGAGCAGCAAACTGGGACACCTGTGGAACACCAGGCTTGTCGTTCTGTTAGTTAAGCTTTTTTTTCCTCTTGTTTTGTTTTCTGTTTTGGTTGCATGCCACAGAAATCCCCTCTGACTAGCTTAAGCAAAGAAAAACAATAATTTGTTAGAGGGACTATGGGATACCTCACAAATCAAAGGAAGACTTGAACAACTAAGATCTGGAACGAAATATGGCTGCCCCTGATCGCTCAGCAGCTGGAGTTCCTGGATCCTATTGGTGGGCTCCCATTAACACCACTCAGTCCCAAAGATCGCCAGCCCACGTGTGCTGATACAGATGTCAAATTCTTGGGAAGCAGAATGTCTCTGATCCACTATGGGTCATGCATCCTCCCATGGGCAGTCAGCTGTGGCCAGATCATGTAACACAGCATGACCTTTGGGCACCACCTTGAAATGTCTGGCTGTGTCCACTACTGAAGGGGGCATTCCAGGGAGCCACCCAAGAGGTGTCTATGGTGCTCTGTGAAATTCCACCACAACAGCCAGGCTTGACCTTGGGTACTGTACAAAGTCATTCCTCCTACTTTATTACATAGGAAACCAGCATCCTTAACACCACTATTAACTCACTTGTTTTCACTTATTTTAAGCATGGGGCTTTGGGATGCTGGCCAAGACTTTTTCCTTCTTGGGATTTAGCTTCTTAGCTGTATAGTGAGGGGTTTAGCTTCTCATCTGTATAGTGAGGGGTTGTTCCTTTAAGTTGTAATATAACCTGCTGGCAGCTCAACGGCCCCCTTCTCCTGCCTGGCTTTGAAGATTCCCACACTATGCATGTGAATACACACAAATATATGTGTGTAAATATGGTCTCTAAGAAGATATCTTCGACACCTTCTAAACTGCCATGGCGTATATTCTTTTTTTTTTTTTAAAGTTTTCTTTTTTTTTTAATTAATTAATTAACTAATTAATTAATTTATGGCTGTGTTGGGTCTTCGTTTCTGTGCGAGGGCTGTCTCTAGTTGCGGCAAGTGGGGGCCACTCTTCATCGCGGTGCGCGAGCCTCTCACTATCGCGGCCTCTCTTGTTGCGGAGCACAGGCTCCAGACGCGCAGGCTCAGTAATTGTGGCTCACGGGCCTAGTTGCTCCGCGACATGTGGGATCTTCCCAGACCAGGGCTCGAACCCATGTCCCCTGCATTGGCAGGCGGATTCTCAACTACCGCGCCACCAGGGAAGCCCTGCGTATATTCTTTTAGTGTGAATGAACCAGCTCTGGGCTGAGCTGGTCATGTGATGAGGGGGAATCATCTGGATGGATTGTTAAATTTTCCAGGCAGGAAATTCAAGGGTTGGTGTATCTCTCTTCATGATGTGTAATTGTTGGTGTAATTTACGCTAGGACTGGAATTGGGGTTCTTCCAGGGTTTGACAGACAGGAACTGCAGCAATAAGTAGGGGATAGGAAGGGGTAGTTGGGTTTCAGGTGGAGAGGGCATGAGTGAATGAGAGTCAGACTTCAGTAAATCTCAGAGGCTCCTTAAGGGTCAATAGGTACATGGACTTAGATGAATAAAATCAGTGAGAGGCTTGTAGGAACCCTCTAATCATAAACAATTGGGAAAATGCAAATCTATCTTATGATTCATCTAGGGTTGTGAGGGTGATGATGGAAATGGGGGTGAGGAATATGTCAGTGGAAAGGACCCATCCCAAGCTGGAAACACCTATCACTAGACTCTCAAACATGACCTTGGTCCCCACCTGCGATGTGAAGTCCAACCCAAAGATGAGTCTTGAACCATTCTAACCTTTCCTTGGGATCCCAAGTCAAAATCTTGGATTTAGACAATGATAACCAGACAAATCCTCAAAGACAGCATGACTTGATCCCAACACTTTTCCCCCAAGTTCTCCAAACTCCCAAAGTCATGTCTTTGGGAGGTCCACACAAGTAGGAAACTTTCCTCTTTGTGGTCACTAGTTTTTCACTATATTGGCTGCTACAGAGACAAGCATCTCACCCTCATACACCCAACCACATTCAGGGTTCATCATTTTTCTCATGGAGGAGAATCTTTCCCAGAAACCTCCAAAAGACCTTTCCTTTTGTCAGAAGAAGTTGATCAAATGTCACCTTAAAACCAACCACTGTCAAAGAGCCCTGGATTGCCACTCCCAGCTCAGACTAACCCTGCTTCATCCCCTGGGACTGAGGGCAGGCATTCCTTTCCTGAGCCCATGGCTGCCCACTAGGTGTGTATGCAGCAATATGGTGGTAGATGTGTGCAAGGTGGGGACATGAGTAGGGAGGGCCACTGGCTGACACGACTGTGATGGCACCCAGTTTGGCTATCTCATTCATCCCTCAGCTCTGGAGTGGCCTGCTTGTGACTGAAATAAACAGGCCATATAGGGTTTTAAAAAACATTTATTTGTGTGTGTGTGTGTGTGTGTGTAGCAGACGTGTGCACGTGTGACAGAAAGAGAGTTATGACCAAGGCCTTATAATGTTCCTCCCTTAATTAGACTTTCGGAAATGCACCATTTTTGCTTTAAAAGAAGTGTAATGAAGATGGATTATAGTTCAGGGTCTGATTGGAAAGAGCCAGGAACTAAGATTAATTAGCAGCAGCATGTGGTTTATTTTCAAGGTCGTTTTCACTTGGCTTCCAGAAATCCTGGCGTAATACCATCAAACTCTCACTGAACTTTTCATACGTAATGGGGTGGAGGACTTTGTGCTCTTGTTTGCTGGGGAGAGGCAGTCTCTTTCCTGTGCTACTCTCTGGGCACCCAGCCCCTGTCACTTGCCTTGTCCGGGAGTCTGTGAATGGCTATGCAAGCTCAACTGACCCCCCTCCTCTTACCTGGGTGTGGCTTCAGTATGAATTGCTTTGCAGCTGACATTTATCAGGAGGCGTGTGGGTGTTGGATTTGAGGGTGGTTTTTAATTGTGAAAGCTGTTTAAAGTCTCCTAAAATTCCTCAGTATCTTTTCTTTTTATTAGTGCTTAAAATTTCCAAGGATTTTGTGGAACAGACACACACACACACACACACACACACACACACACACACACACACAGAGCTTTAAAATAGCCCACATGACAGTTTCTGTGTCGTTGGGAGGGTTTAAGCACGTTGTGAATAATTCCTTGGTTAGCATTCAGACACCATCCCACGTAGACTTTCAGCCTTTGTTTTCTTCCTTGGCACCTCTGCCTTCTGAAAGGCAACCTCTTCTCCTTTCTACCCAAGGACTGGCTGTTACCACCCTCGTAAGCCCACTAGTAGATTCTTACTGCTCCTGTGAGAAAAGCTAAACTCCTCACCATGGCCCACAGGGCCTGCCTGCTCTGGCCCTCAGCTTTCTCCCTTCTTCCCTATGCTCCAGGCACACTGGCTTTCTCTGGATTCTTTAAATAATTGAATCTTTTTTCCTGCTTCAGAACCTTTACACAAATGGTCCCTTGTGCCTGCAATATTCTCCCCACTTGGTCATCGGCTAATTCCTTCTCACCTTCCAGGTCTCAGTTTAAATGTGACCTCCTCATGGTGGTCTTCCTTGACTCTTCCAAATGGGATCCCTTCTTAAAGTTATCTACCACACCATCCTGTATGGGTCCTCCATAACACTCAGTGCAATTTGCTATTATTTTGCCATTTTTCCCATGCTGTGCCAGTCCTAGTGGGATCTACCCACCATCCATCCCCATTTCCTCCAGAAGACAGAGCCCAGTTTTATTCAGGTGACAGCATGTTTAGTCCTCAGAGACAAAAATGGTTCAGTTGAAACAAGCTATACATGGCTGCCCCATTTCCCTTTGCCGGGGTTGGTGTGGCGCTGCCGTGAGACCCCGTTCTGGTTAATGAGATGTAAGAGGAACTCTCTGGGTGATTTGGGAACAGATTTTTCTTCTTGGAAAAAGGTGAGGGTAGTGTGAGGAAAAGTCTTGTGTCCTCCACCCCAAGCTTTCTGCTCTTGAAGCTGTCGTGTAGTGGGGGGAGGCACGGAGCTATGGTAGCCTTGAGGGGAAGGCCAAGGGAATCACAGAGACACTGACTCAGCACCCTGACGTCACCGAGCTCCTATCTAACCAAGAACCCATACCTCAAGCCCTGCCATGACAAAGCAGCAGGAGACAGTAGACCCCGAGGCCACACCACCTTGGAACCAGTCAAGTCCTGGCTGTACCACTCACTTGACCTTGGGCAAGGTGCTTAACTTTTCTGAGGCTCAGTTTCCTCATCTGTAATATGGAGACCATACAGCACTTCCCTTGAAGAAAACATAGAACAAAGGCTGGCAGGCAGTAAGTACTGCATAAGGGTTTGCTATTATGATGTGAGATCATTAAAATATTTATTATTTAAACCACCAACAATTAGGACTTCTATTACTTGCAGCCAAATGCATCCTAATTGATACACATGCCTAACAGCTATTACTTTTTACATCATTTCGTAGTGGTGTGTCTTTATCACCATCGTCAGCATCAGCATCAACATCACTATCTTTGTCATCACCAACATCATCATTATCCAAATCATCATAATCACTGACATCATCTTACCATTTCCCCTCCTCCTCCTCCTTCATCATCATCATTATCGTCATCATCATCACCAACGTTATCATCACTGACACCAGCTTCTTTGTCTCCTCCTCCTTCTTTTCCTTCTTTTCTTCTTCCTCTTACTTCTCCTTTTCTTCCTTTCCCTTCTCCTCCTTCTCCATCATTATCATCATCATTGTCATCATCATTGTCATCATCATTATCATCATCATCATCATCTGAGGACCTTTTATTCAGGTGATTTTGAAAACCACAGTCCAGATGATCACTAAGGTTTACCCAGCAATGAGGTTTAAGGCATCTCTGATCAGTCTCTCTTCTCCCTACCAAGGAGTCTGTAGGGAAGGCTCTCAAGGACACCTTAGCAGGAAGTGAGGGGATCTGAAAAGGTTCAATGTAAGCCAGCCCTGGGGCAAGCCAGGCTGTAAACCAGGAAGGCTGGAGCCAAGAAAGCCTACTGAGAGCATGGGACTTGGGTCTTGAGGACCATCACCATTTCCCTCAACTTTATGGCCATCTCTGCTGATTGTGGGGCATCTTAGAGATAAAAATAATATTCCTCATTGTCCCTCCCTTTAAAGCGAAGGCAGTTGTTGTCCTAGGAATGAATTTAGAAAGAATAGTATCATTCCATTCTGAAACACACACAACCTTAAAGCTCATTTTATCCAAGATTCTTATTTTATAGTGAGGAAACTGAGACCCAGAGAGGGACAGTGGCACAGCCAAGGCCATGTGGCCAACTTACTCATCATCCATTGGAAGGGCTTACTTGCTGTCATGGAGAATAAAGCCCACCAGCCTTCTTGCTATGAAGGCTTTATAAAAAACCAAATCGGTATACTTACTATCATTTTTATTCATCTCTTTGAAAGACCCAATGTGCCAGCAAAGTCCACTGTCAATATTTTTATGAACTCTATGGAAAATATGATGTTAAAGGCTTTTGTTAACCACTTCATTAAGCTTGGCTTTTTCTAGGCCACCACAAAAGGTAAATAAACCCTAATGAGTAATATACCCAGACTGAGATCCTGTAAGTTATACAAAGAGTCAGTGCCTCAAAACACGTTTATCCCCCCACCCCAAGCCCCAGGGGAGTCTGAGAAAGGTGATCCTAGCCCTGCACTGTGCACCAAGACCTTCAGACAAAGACTTATTAACCCGCAAATTAGATACTAACTAAATAAAGCCAGAATTTCCATAGACTGAAAAGAATTACATAGCATCAGTAATGCTATAAATTTACCACTCGGCCAATTGGCCTCCCATCAAAGCAGAATTCCCTGGTAACTAGTACACAGAGATTAATGTGGGCTGCTGGGCCTAACAATGACCCCAGCTTATTCTTCAGCTCCTCCCACAAATTCTGTGCTAGATGTTGGGGATTCAACAGTGGTTAAGACAAAGTCCCAGCCCTCAAGGAACTCATCTTAGGGAGAAATTGCAATACAAGGAAACAGACTATAATCCTGGGGTGCAGTGGGAACTGGTAGGAGGAGTAACTACTCTATATTGGGGGAGCAGAGCCAAGAATACATCCTTGGACGGACTGTAGCGTTGAAGGAAAGAGCTCCTTTTTAAAATAGCAAGAAGTTAAGAGTGTTTACAAGATGGTGGGAAGGAGCCACTGGAAAAGAGAAAGGATTGAGAGAAGTTATTGGCCTGAGGTTCCTTAGAAGGTGGAAGGGGATGGAGCCAGGTGGAAGGAAGAGCCTTAGGAGGAAGGAGAATCTTGCCTGTGAAGCAGATGAGAAAGAGACAAGGGTGGACACAGATGCAGATGAGCTGGCAGACAAGAAACCAGAGGTGGAGGAATGGGAAGATGTGACTGCTTTGGGTGAACCAGGAGGTGTGAGCATCTTCTGAGAGTGTGGGGGGTGAGGAGAAGGTGAAGGGCTTTCTGAGAGGGGAAAGTTTAACAAAGCTGCTGGGCATGGTGGCCGATTGTGTCATAGAGGGTGTCTACTGGGCGGTGATGGGGGCCCAGCTGTTGTCAGGGACCAGGAGAGAAGAGTAGCACCAAAACGAGTGGTTGGGTGGGTTTCCCCAGAAGTATTGAGCAGCATGAGTATAAACGCTGAGAAGCTTGCCTCAATCTGGGATTAGTTTTTTCCAGGTAGATCTAAAGGAAGGAAAATGGGGCAAAGGGATTAACAGTTTTTGTAAGACAGAGGCTGAAGTGATGAATCATGGTCTAAAGAAGGGAATGGAGACAGAGGGTCTGATATATTAGAAGAAATGAAGTAGCCAAAGGTCTAGAGGTCTCAATGAAGTTAAAAACAGATGCTATGAAATTAGTGGAGGAAAAGTACTAGAAGAAATAGGTGATTGTTGATAGAGAATGGCTATTAGAACTTTGGTTCCAGGTAACAGTGAGTTAGGTTTTTTGGACTATCCTGCCTGCTGAAAACAACCAAGAATGCTGGATAAAATATAAAAACATCTTCTTAAAAGTAACAAGAAAAGACAAGATTGTAAGGAATTACCAGGCCAACATTTAAGGAAAATAAGAAGCCAGAGAGGTGAGCACAGAATCTGCTCTTGCCCTGAGGGAATTTGACATTTTAGCAAATCTGAACCTTTGTTTTATCTGACAAAATTGAAGTCAAAGGCAGCACAAAGTGCAGAATCTAGTAGGAATCTTTCTCCATTATGAGCTGGGCCTCCTAAGAAGCCTTAAAGCAGGTGAACTGAATTAAACCAACTCTTACATGGTCTTGCAGCTCAGATTTGTACTACACAGGTGGTCCAGGGAAACTCAAACCTTGACTTTGGATTAAATGTTGGTTCTAGACTAAGGTTACCAGATATATATTCTCTATAAATAATTTTTCAAATATAATGACTAGCACACACTCAAAGATAACTAAATAACATAAAAATAAGATACCATGAGCAACCCATAGCTGTAACAGACCCACAGATTTCAGATATTATCATTATCAGACACAGATTATTAAAAGTACGCTTATTTTGTTTAAAGAAATAAAAAAAATTAGCTGAAAAATATCTGCAGGGAACAGGAAACCATAAAAATGACACAGATTTGAAAATCAAATAGAATTCTTAGAATTAAAAAATACAGTAATCAAATTAGAGAATGATCTGTTTGATCAAAATAGAGAATAATCAAAATAGAGAATGATCTACCTTCTGAGGCAGAGCAGTTACTAGTGTTGACATTGTCCAGAGTGTGGCCAGTGGGAGCATGTGGCTCAGGTGGAGTGCAGGAGTCATTCAAAGGAGCTGAGGTGATGAAGGAACTGAGAGGCCTGGAGGTTGGGTAGGTTGTTCATGTGACCTGTGAACTCATCCAGAATTATGGCAGGACTTGGGGTAGGGAGGCCACTGGATGAGAGGAAGGTTATTAGATGACAAGAGGTGAAGAAAGTTAGAGTAGTCTTGCCAAATGAGATTGATACATAATGGAGCAAGGAATTCTAACAGGAGCAGAGAAGAAGTGATCTGGAAGTGACATTGGGGAGTGAGGAGATGGATTTCACCTCTGTGTCAAGAACTATGTAGGGTCTGGGATTTTACACCACTTACAAGCTAAGTTGGACTGACACAGCTTCATGGATGCTGGCAGAAGATTTGAAACTCCTGGGTCAGAGCCAAAGGATGGCTTATTATTCACAGCAATATCAGTAGCCGGAGGATTATCACTTGCATTGATTCTTTGAGCCCCAATTCCTACAGGGTGATGCAAAGAGGGTCAAGTGATACGTGCACATGAAGTGGGTTATGGGAACCCTGAGCTTAAAGACTGACTCTTTTATAAAGAGCAGTAAGTTGGCCTGCCCTCTGCTCTGGAGGAAGACACTATCTATATCTTCCAAGCTATACAAACATCTTGAAAAGAAAGTCCAGAATAAAGGGAGTCAATGCCTCTGCTGGCAAGACATACTATAAGATGAAGGACCCATGGAGAACTGTCAACACTTACAAGCCTCTGGTCCACCAGGTATGAGGATGAATGGTTTTTACTTGACAGGGCTCAAAAGAAGTGATGTTTTCAGAGGCCAGCAGGATTTCAGGTAAGGCCAGGAGGTGAAGAATGTTATGAACTTCTACGAGAAATTTAGGAATTTATGGGATTTGTTCCACCATTAAAAACAGAAGTGCTTATTGGATCATTAAAAATAAAATTTTGTACAAAATTATGTTACAAAATTATAATACAATACAACATTGTGTTGTAGTGTGTTCCAAAAAAGACAGAGTGGGAGAGGGGCTGGGCACTGGACCAGGAACGAGGAGACCTGGATGGCAGTCCAGCTCTCCACCAACTAGCTGTGGGAACATTGTTTTCCCTCACTGGTCATCATTCCTTCATCTGTAAAATGAGAAGGAAGGAGATATTCAATAGTTTTGAGATCTCTTCTTATCACTAGCAATCTACGATGTCCATACTTGGAAAATTGGGAACCTAAATATAATACCTAAAGAAATTCTCTATTAGCCAGAAACCCGCACTTTCCAGCCAGGCTGAGGACAGAGTTTAGTAAAAAAGATGATAAAAAAAAGTGGTCATAGAGGTGGTGATAACAATGACTATGAAATAGAAGATGAACGATATGGCTCCAAGTCTAGTGCCAACCTTCATCTGACTTTGGATGCCAGAAGTATCCATGGCTATTATTGCCTAGTTGGTAAATTTGTTTTAACTTTCTTGAGAGGCTAACTGACCAACTCTGATTTCCTAATACAGGAGTAGACATTTAGAGTCTCAGAGAGGCAGCATGCGTCAGAGAATGAATGTGGGCTTTGGAGCCCAACAAACCTGGGCATAAATCCAGACTCTTCCACTTACTGGCGATGAAACTAGAATGCGCTACTATTTTGTGGCCCGCCCCACGCCCCTGTCCTTTGGGAGCTGCACACTCCCTTTCTGGAGGCTGACCAGGTAGTTCTGGGGAAGCGGCACATCTCACATGACCACACCCTGCCTGGCCACAGCTGATTGGTTAAGGGGCGGGAATCTAGCCCAAGCTGAGCCAATCAGAGTCTTTCCCTGGGATTTCTGAAACTGGAACTGAGGAATGGAGTCAGTCCTCTGCTGGCCAAGGCTGTGGTTGACAGCCGTGAGGGAATGTAGGCAGACACACTTCCTGCCACATGCAGTGAGAGCAAAGACCAGAGGTGGGGAGAGAGGCCTGGGGTATCTGAGCCACTGCTTCTGGTTGCTCTCAGGCTGCTGCCCCTTGCCACTCCATGTGTGGTTTGCTTCTTAAACACTTGATTATATAGGTATCCCTCGCTTTTTGAAAGTTCACTTTACACGACTTTGCTTTTATGAAAGCAAAGCATTAGTACCTGTTTTTGCTAACCGAGAGAAATCTGAAGAGGATTTTTGCTATTATGAAAAAAGGGAAAAGCAAAAATAGCGTACAGTGTTTGTTTTGCCGCCAGCATTGCAGAGGCAGCGTGCACCCCAAGCAGTGGTAGTGGCACTACCAAGCTCCTGCCCCGGGAACTATGCTCAGCATCTAAGCATCAAGCCGCCATAACTTTGAACTGTGTCTGTGAGCATCTGTGTTTTATCTTGATTTATTTTGTGCATCCCTTAGCAAGATGAGTCCTAAGGTAATTGCCTCTTTGCTTTAGCACTACTTTCAGACAGTGGGGGGAAGCTGTGTTTTCGGAAACATTGAGTCCATTTGTGTGTAAGGTTGGCCAAGTTGGCTTTAATCATTTGCAACCCAAAGAAGTCTGACTCATTTAGAAATTCTGAGCAAGAAACCTCACAGTTCTTCAGTTTCCTGGTTTATGAAATGGTAAAAATTGGGATAAAAATGTTAGTAGGGGTAGCTGAGCAGATGAAATGACATAACTTATGAGAACACCTGCCACCATGCCTTGCCAGTAGGGAAGCTCAAGAAATATTAATATTCTTTCCTTTTTGGTCTTATAGGCATCCAGAGTGCTGTTTCTTTAAGCTAACATTTATTGAGCACTCGCCCTGAGCCAGGCATTGTGCTTGGTGCTTAGAATGCCTACTCTCATTTAGCCCCACAATCATCCTAAGAGGTAGCTACTATTTGTCTCCATTTTACAGATGTGGAAACAATCATGAAGGGAATGGATAAGGGGCTATGAACTTGTTCACTGGAGTTAAGGACCTTCAACTACACCCAGACCCTGCATTGCCTAAACCTCAGAGAAGGTGGGTTTGGATAATTAAAAACAATTTTTTTTTTATTTTTAGATTTTTATTGGAGTACAGTTGATTTAAAATGTTGTGTTAGTTTCTGCTGTACAGCACAGTGAATCAGTTATACATACACATATATCCACTCTTTTTTAGACTCTTTTCCCATATAGGTCATAACAGAGTATTGTAGAGTTCTCTGTGCTGTATAGTAGGTCCTTGTTAGTTATCTATTTTATACATAAGTAGTATGTAGATGTCAATCCCAATCTCCCAATTTATCCCTACCCCCCTTCCCCCCTGGTAACCATAAGTTTGTTTTCTACATCTGTGACTCTATTTCTGTTTTGTAAATAAGTTCGTTTGTACCATTTTTTTTTAGATTCCACATATAAGCGATATCATATGATATTTGTCTTAGTCTGACTTACTTCACTCAGTATGACAATGTCTAGGTCCATCCATGTTGCTGCAAATGACATTATTTCATTCTTTTTTTATGGCTGAGTAATATTCCATTGTATAAATATACCACATCTTCTTTATCCATTCCTCTGTCAACGAACATTTAGGTTGCTTCCATGTCCTGGTTACTGTTAACAGTGCTGCAGTGAACATTGGGGTGCATGAATCTTTTCAAATTATTGTTTTCTTTGGATGTATGCCCAGCAGTGGGATTGCAGGATCATATGGTATCTCTATTTTTAGTTTTTTAAGGAACCTCCATACTGTTCTCCATAATGGTTGTACCAATTTACATTCCCACCAACAGTGTAGGAGGGTTCCCTTTTCTCCACATCCTCTCCAGCATTTATTGTTTGTAGATTTTTTGATGATGGCCATTCTGACTGGTGTGAAGTGATACCTCATTGTAGTTTTGATTTGCATTTCTCTAATAATTAGTGATGTTGAGCATCTTTCCATGTGCTTTTTGGCCATTTGTATGTCTTCTTTGGAGAAACGTCTATTTAGATCTTCTGCCCATTTTTTTGATTGGGTTGTTTGTTTTTTTTTGATATTGAGCTGCATGAGCTGTTTGTATATTTTGGAGATTAACCTCTTGTTGGTTGCTTTGTTTGCAAAACATTCTGTGGATTTTATTTTCTTTTTGTTTATGGTTTCTGGACAATTTTAACACAGATGTGAGAGTAAATGTTGAGAACTTACTACCTTGACAAGACATTTAGGCTGGAAGCAGGAGATAGTTCCAAGAAGGCTTGGTTGAGATAACCATGAATGGGCTATAAAGGGGTATCAAGGGGAGTTCTGGGCAGGAGGTGCCTACACCTTTTGAATTTAACATCCTGGAGGAGACCCTACCTCACCTAGTAGAGTCCCCAGCTCCCGCTGCAGAGCACAGCCTCGTCCTAGGAGTGCTGAGAGCCGCCCAGAGTTCGAGGGAGGGCGGGAGGCATAAGTTCCTGTTGGTACTCAGACACTGCTGTATGCCTCAAGGGACAGCCACCAATCTTGGGCACAGGACAGGCAGGGTGGGGAGCCACGGAGGAGGCTGGAGCGAGTTCCTAGGGGACATGAGGAGCTGAGCCGGGGCAGCAACCAGGATGGCGGTAGGGGATGGGGGGAAAGCTCTTTTTAAATATCTGTCTGAATTTGGTGACCAGCTGGACACAGGAGGTGAAAGACAGTGAGAATCACTGAAGTGACATCAGTTTTGAGATAAGGTGGTTTCCTGGAAAGACTGAGGAAGGTTCATGAATTTTACTACTGTTAAAAATAATAATAATAGTAAAGAAAAAGCAAAACATCAAACCACAGTGATCAATCAGTGGTGTGGTTAAGAAATGATTGCCATTTCTGATTTTGGAGGCACAATGTGTGTACATTTCTGTACCTGCCATTTGTCACATCCGTTGCGTTTACAGCTGGTTCTTTCTGGATGTTCTGTAGTCCCTCAGACCCCAAGGAAGAAAGCAGCGTGATGTGACTTTTCAGTGGCCTGGTTTGGAGGTTGGGTAGGGCTGGGTGGTAGAAACAAGAAAGTTTGGCACTAGGAGCACGGAGTCCTGGGTCTGAGTTCTCGTGCTGCTGTTAACCGGCCGTTTGATCACAACCAACTCACTCTTCTCTCTGAGCCATGCAGGGAATTGTGTCACAGAGTCTCCTTAGTGGCTGCCTCTGGCCCTGCTGAGTGGGCGTGGAGCCTACCTCTGCCCCTCCTGAAGCGGGCCTCCCCTTCTGTCTTATACCTGGGGTCTGGAAATAATATTAATTTTTTTTTTTTTTTTAAAACAAGACTCTTTAAACCAGTGGATGACACTATATACTTTAGAGGTAGTTTTTTCCAGAGGTCACATTTGTGGATCCTCTGGCCACATCAGGGCCTTGAAGGATTATAGCAACAGCTAAACATGACTTCATCATGTACTAAACTGGGTGCTCCTTAGGCCCCAGCTCATGTGAATTAAGCACCTCTAGGTATGTGCAGGTGGACATCAGTGCAGATGGGGTCTGGGGGCTGCTGACCTGGGTAGGTGGAGGGTTTGTACCTGCATCTGGTAACCATTACCTTGCTCGCCGGCCTATGCGCTCCCTGGGAAGCATCCGCCTGCTGCTAGAAAGGACTGGATTTCGCTTTCAGCATAATAATGTAGACATCTTAAGGTTTAGGGTTACCTGAAGGAGTAAATGGGGAGGAATGTCATGTGAAATCCAGATTCTAATCATCTTTGGTGGGTTTTTGATGTGCTGGTCGGAGCCTGGCTGTTGGCCCAGGCAGAGCCCCTGGGGCAGGCCTTGCCCAGAGATGCGTGATGGGGAGGGCTAGAGGGAGCTGGTATTCAGGCTGACAGCTGGATTTAGAGAAATAGTTCCCTCCAGGGAGCGGGAGGTGTCACTCACACATCTCTCCCGGGCTGGTTCAGTCCGTCCTTCCTGCCCGGTCTGGTGTCCTTGCTCTTGAAACCCTTTGCTAGGTCTTGCACACTTTGACTTCCTTACACTGTGGGCCTGATGAGCTCTCCCTGGAGGCCGCTCCCCAGCCTCTCCCCAGCACGCCACCCCCCCCGCCCCCCACCCTGCCCTCATTCTCTGCTACCATGGTGCCCGCTCCCACCTGGACTTTCCAGGGGGGCAAAGACCTTCCCCTGTAGGTCAACCCTCCCTGGCATGTGGCCCCAGAGTGTGGCCATCTCCATCTCTGCTCATACCCTCCTCCCTGCCCTGGCCTGGCTTCCACTGGAGATAAATCCCTACTTACCCACATTGACCAGATGAGTGGGAGGTGAAGCCATTTGCGGTCTAGAACTCCCTAAGCAATTCCCTATGTCTCTAGCTGAGCCTGTCTCTTCTCTGTTTTAACAAAACCCCCCAAAATTGCCCTTCAACTTCTTCCTGTTTTCTGATGAATTAAATGCACGATGCTCGGTCTGGAATTCCAGACTCTTTGCAAGCTGGTCCCACCTACTCCACCAACCTCTCCCTCCTCCACCCTTCCATGTGGCCTCTGCTCCCGCCACAGCTTCGAGACCCCTTGCTGATTCCTGAATGTGCCCTGAGCCCTGCTCCTACCACCACGCCCACTACTCCCATGTCTGAGCTGCATGTGCTGGGTGTGGACCACCCTCCTAGCTCATCGGTGGGGAAGCTCCAGGAAGCTTCATGGTCCCTCACATGAGTCCTCTCTGGTTTGGTGGCAGCTTGTCTTCTCCCCCTTCCTGCTCTGCATCCTGGGACTGCACCTCTGTATTCATTATGGCACCTGGTACATAGGAGGGGGAACCTCAGTTTATCCACTGAGTAGAAACGGGAGGGGTGAACCTTGGCTCTGTGAACCGAGCACAGATTGTCTTTTCCATGACAATCTTGCACATTCCACCATTGGTTCAGGCCTTTTAAAAAATGACTGTCACTCTTGTTTAGGAATTTCCTCTCTTCCTTCCCATATCTCTGGAGTCTGCATTTCTCCATTCAGCTCAGATTCCCGGCCCCCACCCCCCAGCCCTCTCACAGGACCGTGTGGGTATCATGGGCCGTAAGGAGAGCTGAATTTCCCTTTGGTTGCATCTGTAGGGACACAGTTGGTGCCCTGCCCACAGCACCTGGCACTCACCATTCCCACGTGCTGGTGGCGCCGGCTGCAGCACTCACTCATGACTTGCTGCTTGAGGGTTGGGCTGGAAACGCTGGGGTATTTGTACTCCAGGGAGCAGCCCTCCATTAATGCCAGTGGTGTATAAATACCCCAGCTCCCTTGCCCCTCAGGTGGGACAACTCTGAGACATGTCCTACTCAGCATCTCAGAGGTGCCAGTGGCACTGAGCCCCAGATACCCTCAGCGGCCACCTGCTCATTACTATACCCCTTCCCTTCCCTGTCTTACTTCCCTACTCCCTTACCGATGCTTCCTGGGATCACTTCCCAAGTAAACCACTTGCACCAAAATCCTCATCTCAAGCTCTGCTTCTAGAAGAGCCCAGCCCAAGACAATATCTTATTCTTGTTGCCCGTAAGATCGAGACCCAAATGCTTTGCATGGCACAGCTCCATTTCCAGCCTGGTGGTTTGGCTCCTTTTGCAAGGGTGAACTGGCTAAAGATCTCTTTGCTCTGGCCTCCTCTCTGACCACCAGCCTGTAATTAGTGCCGGCTCCCACTTGCCCCCATCAACATGCAATCTTGTTCCCTGGCCTCTTTACGAGAGCTGCTCAGTCCTCCCAGAACAACATTACCCCCGCCCTCTCCTCCATTGGCCAGCACATCCCACAGCACCTAGCACGGCCAGCAGCTCTTCCAGGATGGTGTCCATTGCTGCAGTCAGAGTTGGAGATGCCCTTTTGCCCCTCAGAATGCATTGAGCCCTCACCGCATGGCTGGTTACGGAGATGTATTCACTCTCTGTACCTGGTGTGCGCGTGAGAGACTGTCTCACCTTGACACCAGCTCTGGAGAGACAGGGCCCAGACCCGTAATTCTCTGTGCTCCCCGGAGACACCTGCTCAATCAGAACAGATTGAGGTCCAGAAAATTCCCATTGATGACTCAGCATCCCCTTGACAAAGAGGAGACGGAGTAAAGCTGGTTTCCAGGGAAGGTAGACTCCGGAGAGGGAAGAACAGAGCAGGAAGGTGGGGGTGGGAGGAGAGAAGAAAGAGAAAAATGTGGGAGTCATAAAGTAGCAGGGAGCCCTGCAAACCATTAGGTAATTAACCAAAGTGAAAAATCAGAGTGCCCGGCTTTGGCTGCCGTTACAAGGCTGCAGCTGCTTTTGGAGTTTGATTGAATAAAGTATTTTTATTAACTTCACATTTTGCCTCTAATTTCTCCCCTTTTTCTTTCTCATTGTGGGGCCTTCCTGTCCCTTAACTCCCAGACTTGGTGATAGGCAGTGGCAGGAGCCGCCCTCCCCTACTTCCCCCTCCACCCTCTGAATACCTGCGCCCATAAACCCTCCCATCTTTGCACCCTCTGGGGCTACAGACCAGACCAGAAGGCAACTCGTGGGGTGTGACTGTTTCCTAACTGAACTGAGTGTGTTCTGGAGCCTGCTCGACCCTAACCTCTGGCCTGGGCAGTGAGGATGGGGGCCCAGTGGGCAGAGTGGGACATGGCAGGCGTGGGCAGGCCAGGAGCCTGGTTACTCGGTCTCTAGATTATAAACTCATCTCAGTTTCCTCATCAGTAGCCTGGGATGAAAAAAAATCCTGTTTGGAAAGTAAAGAAATAGAAAATGAAAGGCATTGAGGATTTCCTGCAAGCCGTGTATTATCGCATGTATTATTATTGCATATATTATTGAGTTTGCTTCTTACCGCAGTGCTGCGAGTTGGGTATTCACTGAGGAGGGAAAGAACGTAGAAATCAATGTGGTCATAAGATGTCAAAGTTCACAGAACTAGTAAAAAGGGGCAGGGCTCCTACCCAGGCTTCCCGTTTCTAAACTCTGCCAATCAGCAGTCACTCCGAAACCCCACACCCCTCCCCCACTGCTGAGTTCAGCCACCTTGGTTCTCCCTCAAGTCCTCTGATGATGGGGTTCTCACCTTCCAGGTGTCTCTGCCACCTTCATTATTCTCCCCGAAGACAAACCTGATGTTGATGTTCCGCTGCTTGAAACTTCTAAAAGCCTCCCTAGTGTCCAGAAACTCAAGTCTGAATAAGACCCTCATGGTCTGGTCTCTGCCTGCCTTTCTGGAAGCATCTCCCTGATCATCTCACAATTTCCCGAACAGGCCTCCTTTCTCTAGGCATCTGTGATGATGCAAATATTTGGGGTGGGAGACCCCACCCTGTGCCTCCCTCTCTGCTCTGCCTGTGGACTCTTCTCCTCCTTCAAGGCCGAGTTCAACGTCAGCTCCTATGGAAGCCACCCCTCACCCCTTTGGGCACCTCTTCGTGCTCCCCAGAATAGGCCTACTGTTGCCCTTTAAACACTGGCTGCCCACTAAACACAGCTTTGAGAAAGCGGGGACCACTTCTCGTTCAGCATGGGGGTGCCAGCTGCTAGTGGAAGCAGCCACCAAGGTGTGTATTTCCTGCCTTCGTCCCTGCACGCCATGCACATTGCTGCCACCTCTTTGGGGAAAGCTGCTGCGGGCTGTGTTCCCTGGGAAGCAGACTCTGAGAAGAAGTTTGTGTGCAGGATGTTGAGTAAGGAGGACCCTGGGTGCCTGGGATCGGGCAGAAGGGGGAAGCAGGCATGGGCAGAGGGAGAAAGCAAGTGACCCCTCGGGGGGCTCTGTAGCCGGCATGGCCTGGTTGCAGTAGACCTGCTTTTGGCTGAAGTCGCTCTTCCCAGGACCCCAGATGGATCAGTCATGGATGTGGGCTGCCTGGAAAGGGCACAACCTTGAGGAGACAGCTCCCAGCAGCTGAGGATGCAAGTCTTTCCTCAGAGGGGGATCTGGATGGTACATGACAGTGTCCCAGTTCCCCCAGGAGCGTGAACCACTCTCTGCTCTTCCATCCTTTTCACGGGCTTGGATGAACGCATGCGTGGCATGGGGTTGGGGGCCTGCAGCCATTGCTGGGACAGAGATGGTGATGACACAGTGATGTGAGTACCTCTAGCATGGAGCACAGAAGAGGGTCGGTAGATGCAGCATGGTCTATCCAGGTGCCCGCAGCCCTCGTGAACCCCCGGGGCTGCCCCATCACACCCACGGACTCCAGCTTCCTCCTCAGGTTCCTGCCCAGGGCCACTCTCCACTGGGCACTCACATTTTGTCTGCCTTCGTTTGGGCCTCTGACCCTGCAATTTCAAGATCATTTTCCTTTCTGGGCCCCTTTGCTGGGTCTTGGATCCCAGGGAACCCATCCGGGCTCTGGAAGTGATCTGGAGAAGGGGGATGGGGCTGGGTGGCACCGGGCCACAGGGGGCTGGAGTCGTGGTGACAAGGTGGGGGGCTCAGCCTTCATCAGTGTTCCCCTCTGCAGGGAAGCGTGCTGTGGACAGAGATGCATTGTTCTGGGGGAGTCAGATGTGAGGCAAAGGGTCCCTTCGCAGCCCCTTGGCCTCTGCCAGGGGAAAGCGCGAGCTGGCTGCCACGTGGGATGCATTTGGTCCTGAAGAGTGACAGTGAGAGCCGTGGCGGGTGCAGGCGGTTCAGGGCGGACACCTGGAGAGGCACTGGGTCCTCGTGGGCAGCTGTGGAAGCACCGGGTGGTGACCTGAGTACCCTAAGTCAGGGGGAGCCCAGATTGACCTGCTCCCCACTTCCTGGCAGAGCCCTGGGACGGGGTCCCCCAGGCTCTGAGTTTCAAAGCCTCTCCGGCCTCCCGTTTCCTCTGCCTCCCCTGCCCACCGGCTGCTGTAGGAGGTTGGCTATACACCTGAGGGGTTCCTGGGTTCTGTGGTCTTGGCGTCTAAGCCCCGGTCTGGGACCCAGGGCCTGACAAAGACAAATATGGGTCGTGCTGAAAAATCAGGGGATGAAGCTGACATACCCACGTGGTGTTAATTGAAATAAAATAAGAAAGTTCTCCATTCTGTCCTGAGAGCCTTACGGGCATTAGGGCAGCCCTCTCCCCCATACATTAACCCTCTAGGTACCTTGATGGGCCGTTAGCTGAGGAACGGTGGAGTTGTGCAAAGAGCCCATTTTTTAGGTCAGGTTTCTCTTTGATTGTTTGGTGAAGCAAGGATCCTATGGATGCTTCTCAGAACACTATTTTCAAAAGCGTAAGATAAAAGCAAAGGATTACAAAGGAAACCAATTGTATTGAAATAGCTATAAACATGGTGCTGAAACAGTCTGTGCTTCATCATCATCAAATGGCCAGATCCAGCGGCAGTTGGTAAGGACAGTTTTGAAGACATGAGGGGCATGAACAGTGTCTGAGAGTCTGTGAGGACTGTTGTGTGGTGTGCAAACAGGAAGATGGCTACGGCGACGAAGTCCAGGTGCCGTTCAGTGTCTGTGGTCACATCTGTAGTGGAAGGAAATGCTAAACTTCGGGTGGAAATTAGAAGAAAGGCGTACTTTTCCACATGCGTGGAGCCCAGGTTCAGAGCCCCTGTTCTAGGGCCTCATGTATGTTACTGGCTGGTGAACCCAACAGGTAAATTCCCCCTTTTGAGTCTCATTTTCTCACCTGGGACGTGGGGAATCACAATACCGACCAACTCAGAGTCATGTGAAGGTTAGGCGAGGTGCTGTGTGAAGAGACCCTGGCTTCTGGATGCTCAGGTAGGAAACCTGGGTGTCACCCTGACGTGAACCCTTGCCTCACCCGCCATCCAATTGCCCCTCAAGCCCTGGCGCTCTCACCTCGGCAATATCTCCGAGAGCTCCTTTCCCTTCCATGCCCATCTCAGCATCTTAGTGCAGCCCTGGGCCCCCAGCCTTTCACTCCCCGGCCTCTCAGTGTGGCCAGCGTGTGATGTTCACACAGGCACGACTGGGCCACTCTTGCTTCAGACCTTCTAGGGCTCCCAGGAGGCTTCAAAGTTGGGCCCAGGTGCCGCAGGAAGATCTCTGGCCTCTGGCCTCCACGCATCTCCCTGCCTCCCTGGGACCATGCCCCCACCCGGTATGTTGGGCGCCATGGCTGCTCACCTCTAGGCTGTCCACTTGCTGCTCCTTGGCCCGACACAGAGACTCCCTGTCTTCTCCTTGTTGACGTCTTCTCTGGCAGCTTGGTCTCAGGTGTTGCCTCCTCTGAGAAGCCCTCAGCCGTGGGTGGTCACCCTGCCAAGCACTCTCGTGGCAATTGTGAATGTTTCTATCAGGGTCATCACCATATTGTCTGTGCCTTCATCTGCTCAGCTCCACACCACAGGGGGTTGACCTCTGCAAACCACGTTTCCCAGGTGTCCTCCCTAGTTACGGCTTCTGTCAGGTCTCATCAATAGGAGGCAATGGCAGGAGGTTGGAGGACGAGGAGGGAGGAAGCCAGGGTATTTCTTACTCTCTTCTGGTGGAGCCTTTGGCAGGGTCTGCCTTTCCTCCATGGCCTCAGCCCCCGCTGGCTGACTCTGGTTCCTGGATGTTGCTAATCCAGGTTACCTCTCTGTCCTCTGCGGGTCTCTGTTTCCCTGACTGGACCTTGATTCACCTAGGAGGTTCACTTCTCTTGCCCCTCCAGACTTGTATCACTCGCTTTTGAATCCTCACAGCCAGTGAGAAGATGCTGCATCTGTGGTTCCCCAGGATCTTCTCTGTCTCACAAGATTCTCACACCCATTCCTGCCTTTATGGTTTCATCTGAATATTTTATGCCCCCTGCTTCCTCTGTTTCCCAGGTCCATCCAAAGCCTGCCCTTCAAGGTCCCACTCAAACGCCACCTCCTTCATGAAGTCCACCTAGACTGCTGCAGCCTGGCCTGTACTGGTTTTGGCAGAGCACACTATTTGCCCTTGTTTTGAGCCATGTTCATCCTTTTGCCCAGAGATTGTAACTCTTGATGCAAGAATACCATGATAATAAAGACAATAATAGCTAGCTGAGGCCCAGAGAGGTTAAATAACTTGCTTAAGGTCACACAGCTACAAAGTGGCAGAGCCGAGGCTGGATTGGGGCTGCCTGGCTCTGAAGACTGTGCTCATATCAGCTGTGCCTTCTGCCTGGGTCACTCATACTCCTTTGGGTCTCTGATAGAAACCACCCTACACGTTGTTCAGGTTGGAGAGTTGATGTGAGGGCAGACAAAGGGAATCTTAAAAGTGGGGCAGGAGGGCTTGTTACCAATCAGATCTCAGCTTCTCATGCCAAGGAGACTTGGGCACCAGGCACATGAGGTCAGATCCACATGCCCCTCCTTTTTTTCCTCTCTTCCCTTTAGTTCTGCAGCCCCAATAACTTGCTTGCTTCATACCTTGTTCTCAGCTCAGATGTTCCTCCAACTGTTTCTAACAACTTGCTGCTTCACGTGAAACCCCATCCAGTTAATTTTCCATTTCACACTGCAAAGAATAATAGCCAGGGGGCTCTTTTTATAGGAAAAACTCCTCAAAGTGGAGCAGCCCTCCACTCCCGGGCAGACAGCAGAAGTCTGCAGGGCAGTAGTGTCTGCAGGAGCTGGAAAACATTAACTCCGCGTATAGATTTCCACTTCTCCCCGGCTACTCCTTGTGGTGGTGAGTTTCGATATTTCCTGGCCATCTGAATCCACTTCTGTCTCTTTAATCACAGGGCCCTGCATGTCTTTGGGCTCTGCCTGCCCAGCCTCCCCGGGAACTTGGCATGTGGTGTTCTTGAGGCTCTCCTATTCCGCTAGAGAGATTCAACTCAAACTGCCTCCGGAGAGCCTCCTGTTTCTTCTTCACTGGTGGGGGTGGGGACTGGGGGGATGGGGGGTGGGCAAGGAGGGGAGTGATGTTTCTGAGCACCAACTATGTGTCAGGCATGGTGATGGGCGCTTTTGGATTATAAATTGTAGTTCACAAACTCTGTAACAGGTTGGTTTCTCAGAAGCGGATGTAGAGATGGAGTTTGGGGAACAAGATGTTTGTGAGGGCTTAGGATTAAGGGGTAGGGAAGCAGGATGTGCAGAAGAAGTAGGTGAATTATGACACAGGCCTGGTGGGAGCACAGAGCAAGATTTGCCCCCTAAGAGTGTCCAGCGCTCGGCCGAAGTGGCTGGGCGTGTATCTCCCCATCTGGCTTTGTAATCGGATGCAGGCTGTCCTGGGAAGGGGTGACCTTGGGGAAGGGGGAGAGCTCTCTAGGGAGCCAGCTTCTGAGGTGCTAACAGCTAGGGGCTGTCTGCTAATTGCACTCCCAGAACCAGGGGCAGTAATGTGTCTTTGACAGGGGAGCTGAGAGTTGCATCTTTGTGTCTGCAATGTACAAGGCAGTCTTCATAGCCTTATTTTACAAATAAGGCTCATAGAGGGCATGACATTCACCAAGATCACACAGCTAGTCAGAAGCAGAGGCTGGATTTGAGCTCAAGGCTGTTTGAAGCCACGCCTCCTGCTTTTCCCATGATATTGTGCCCCAGGGCCTGGGGGAGGAGTAAGGAGAATATAGTGGTGTTTGACATTTGTTTCTTTTTTTAAATTTATTATTTTTTTTGAAGTATAGTTGATTTACAATGTTGTGTTAATTTCTGCTGTACAGCAAAGTGACTCAGTTATACAAATATATACGTTCTTTTTTATATTCTTTTCCATTATGGTTTATCCCCAGATATTGAATATAGTTGTGCTATACAGTAAGACCTTGTTGTTTATCCATCCTATATGTAATAGTTTGCATCTGCTAACTCCAAACTCCCAGTGCATCCCTCCCCCACCTCCCCGCCCCCTTGGCAACCAAAAGTCTGATCTCTATGTCTGTGACTCTGTTTCTGTTTTGTAGATAAGTTCATTTGTGCCATATTTTAGATTCCACATATAAGTGATATCATATGGTATTTGTCTTTCTCTTACTGACTTACTTCACTTAGTATGATAATCTCTAGTTGCATCCATGATGCTGCTAACATTTGTTTCTAGAGTTGTCCATTGGCGTGTTTCCTATGCAAAGGGGAGAGATCCTTTGTTCTGATAAGCAGATAGCTGCCAGCACAAGCCAAGGACTGGACCCAAAAGCCTGGGACGGAGCTTCTCGACTCTGGAGGCTGGCAGGGTTGTGGAGGAGGTATAGGCATTACACTGATCTTTCAGATGTGCCTGGAATTTGCCCAAACAGAGGAAGGGAAAAGGTTCTAAGCACCAGGTACAATGAGCAAAGTGATGGGAGTTGGAGCTGAGGAGGCCTCACAGGGAAAGTGGGCAGAGCGGCTCGGTGTGAGGGAGCAGGAGGCCCTCTCAAATAAATGAAATGCAAATGGGGAAAATGAAATTCAGCTCCATTCCGTTCAATTCCACAAGTTTTTCTTGAGCACCTACAATATGCCAGGCAGCTGTCAGCCCAGCGAGGCCCAGAGTGGGCGAGAGGGCTCTCGCCCTCACCTGGCCGACAAGGCCTCAAACATCAACCTACCCTCTGTGCTTTGGAGCCAGGAGGCCCAGGCCAGTTGTGGCACGTGAACCTGCCTGCGGGGGGTCCCTGCAGGAAGCCTGGTGAGGTCAGCTTGCCTGAGTCCAAGTAGAGCCTCCTTCTCCTTCAGGAAAGGGGCCTTGGCAGGGATGCCGAGGACGGCCATTCCATACTCAGTGCCAACCCTCTTCACCTGCCAGGGGAGGGTGAGGGGCCGCTTGTGCCCTTTGGGTTCCCGGGGAGAACAGGCTGAGGCTGAAATCAGCCCTCGCTCCTATGAGGAACCCTCAGGGTGAGGCCTGGACGGGGGCCCAGCCAAGGTGGGAGAGTGGATACTGAGGACAATGTCCCCTCCTATATCTTCCAGGTGGTGGGATTTCACTCACCTGTAAGACAAGGAAAATAAACAGAAAGCAAACAAACATCTTGATTCAGTTTAAGGACTGCCAACGTTTTCTTTTGCCCAGTAAGGACACTAGGAAAAAACCCCACTGTTATGGATTGAATTGTGACCCCCCCCCTCCACCCCGCCCCCAATATGTTGAAGTCTTAACTCTTGGTACCTGCAAATATGACCTTTTTTGGAAATAGGGTCATTGCAGATGTAAGTGGTTTAAGTGTAAGATGAGGTCATGCTGGAATGGGCCCCTAATCCAATATGACTGGTGTCCTTCTAAAAAGGGGAAATTTGGACTCAGAGGAAAGGAAAGGCCATGTGAAGACAGAGACACAGGGGAGAAGGACATGTGAGGACAGAGAAGAGACTGGCCCAATGCAGTTGCAAGTTAAGATCGCCAAGGATTGCCGGCCTCCAGCAGAGGCTGGGAAGAGGCAAGGAAGGATTCTACCCAGAGCCTCAGAGGGAGCCTGGCCCTACCGGCACCTTGATTTTGGACTCCTGGCCTCCAGAACGGTGAGCCGATAAGTTTCTGTAGTTTAAGCCGCCCAGTTTGTGGTACTTTGTTATGGCAGCCCTGGGAAACTAATATACCCATCATCTAATATCTCCCTTATTTACGGATGTTTTAACCCTCAAAGTAGGACGGACAATCTCAAGACACCCTTTGCGTTGAATGCATGTAACTTTATGCCAGATCTACTAAAGGGGCATTTTTCTCTCCTTTTCATCCTGGGCCAATGGAAAACCATCCCAGACTAGCCCCTACTCTGGACTGGGGCTGGGGGGCCACTGTTGTGCCAGAAGGACATGGGGGAGGGTGGCAGCCACTGTGACTCCTGGGGGTCCTCACCCCTCTTTGGGCCTCTAGGTCCTTGAGGGTTGGACTGTGAACTCTCCTCGGTCCCTCCTGACTTGGAGACTGGGGCGATCTGCACTTGGGGATGGCTGTGTGGAGGTTCAGCTGTCAGTGAAATGTTCCTTAGTTACTTCTTGCCCCAGAAAATGCACATACAGAGGTATGGGATGTCCTAAATCTGGGAGGGGAAATTGGATGTATTGAGGACAGATGAATAATGCTTGTACCCATAAGAGACTCAGAGGACACAGTGAATATTGTGGAGGCCGAGATGACAACGACCCCCATCTCCCAGGGTCTAAGGGAAGGTTACCCTTTTGGAATAGGATGGAAGAGTAGGTTTTGTGATTGGGTGCTATAATGTGCACCTGAGAAGGATTCACACTGGTGGCCTATGAGTACATCCGTGTCCATGTCACCACTGCCTGCACAGTTTTAAGCTATTTTAAAAAAGTTATTTATTTATTTATTTAGGCTGCATTGGGTCTTTGTTGCTGCGCGCGGGCTTTCTCTAGTTGTGGCGAGCGGGGGCTACTCTTCGTTGCGGTGTGTGGGCTTCTCATTGCGGTGGCTTCTCTTGCTGCGGAGCACGGGCTCTAGAGTGCAGGCTCCATAGTTGTGGCACACGGGCTTAGTTGCTCCGCGGCATGTGGGATCTTCCCGGACCAGGGATTGAACCCATGTCCCCACTGCGCTACCAGGGAAGTCCCCAGTTTTAAGCTTTTAGAGCTGCACTTCTCAAAGTGTGTTTGGTGGAGCAAAGGTTCCTTGTGACGTTAATAGTCGTTAGGTAGAAAACATGATTTAGTGGTAAAATATACTTGAGAAATATTGGGTCAAACAGCCTTAAATAGATATCTGTCTTGAAGGACTTTTCAGAGCCTTTAATATGCAAAAGTCCATTGTCAATAAGCAGTGTTTCCCAAATTCAATGGGTACTGGAATTTGTTTCTGTCTTAGATATGGCCTGTCTCCTGGGATTATTTTCTGAAGACTACTCTTTGGGGACCACTCTTCTAGAAACTAGGATTCTCAAGTTTTCCATGAAGTACCTACCTAGCAGAGTGCCTTGTGCAGCTTCAAACTTAACCTTCCTGCTGATGCTGTTGGTCAGGGTGATATCAGTGTTGATGGTGACGGTGGTGAAGATGAGGATACCAGTCATGGATATGGTGGGAAGGACATTGGTAATGAGGGTGGGTAGTTAGGTATAACTTTAGTAAATCCCTAGGGAGAAAGGGCTCCCAACTCAGAAAGGTCTTCTGTATATGAATGACACCATTAGGCTTCTCAGAGTTAATGACCTGGGCTAGCAGAAGGAGATGGTACCGGAAAAGGTCAGGTCTCCATCTCTACAACCCAGGGAGGTCGATGGGCCCAGAGCCAATAGAAGGCCTTAGCAACATGAGAGACCCATGGAGGGTGTATAGTCTTGTTTCCTGGAGCCTCTATCAACATGAATGTAATTAAAAAAGTATCATTTCCACAAAACCATACGATTCCTGCTATGGTGAGTTGTAGCATAGTAGGGAATGCTATGAAGGCTTGTGAACCCATTAAGAAATGAAGTGGAAACACATGTATTTGCTTCTTCTGGGCTGTGTTCTTTGGAATGGCCTGTTCTCAGCTCAGTCATACTGGAGAAAGTCAGATGATTTACGACCCTCCAAAGGGACTGAGGGAATTGTGAAGGTGGCGGTGAAGCTGTGGTGGAGGTTTTGAAAAGACAGTGGTATTGCCAGTGGTCATGGGAGATGGACAGTAAGGATGATGGTGGTGGCAGGGTCATGGTGAAGGTGAGGACAATGCTGGTGGTCATCAGAGTGGTGACGGGAGTGCCAGAGGCAATGATGGCAGTGGGTGATGGTGACAGCGATGGGGATGTCCCCAGTGGGAATATTAGCACCAGTTCTGGGGGAATCATGGCGAGCGCTGTGCAGCAGTAAGAGTCTAAAGAGATTCTGTGGTCACCTGCCTCCTTCCTTTACAGGTAGGACAGGCTCTGGGAGATGCAAGCTGGCCTGATAAGAACAAGACCTTGCCTTGGAGGCACTTAGTTGTTTTCTGTGTAGAAAGGTGGCCCTTCACTTTCTCCATAAATCAGCCCCTGAACTTTCTGCTTTGCAATTTGCAGGTCGTCAGCCCCACAAGCCATTCCCGCCTGGAATAGGGAACTTGAACAAATAAATCACACTTATTATTCACGTCAGCAGCAATGTCATCATTGCACGGGAGTCCAGACCTGGGCTGACCTACCCAGGGGACTTGGGCGGCCCCCCTCAATACTGTTCAAGCCAAGCCCGCCATGATTCAACACTGAATTTCTAGACAGAGACCCTTATATCAAAGTGACATAATTTAATAGCACTCTCCCCCCTCATCAGAGTGGGGCCTCACTGGGGGTGGTAGACATACGGCTTCCCTGGGAGAGGGAGAACTACTCTCAGAGGTAGGTTCATGCCCTTCCCCTGTGAGAAGACCACTGTCAGGTCCCCAGCCTGTAATTCATCCGGCCCAGCCACTGACATGTTACTACGTGTAGCAGAACAGCTCTGCTCCCCTCTTTTTGCACATGTCAGCTCTGCCTGATTTTAAGGAGAAAATTCAAGCTCAGTCTGGGCCTGTGTCTGATGGCGAGACGGCTGCCTCTAGGTAGATTTTTAGCATCTTGTGTAACACATTCTGGCAAGGGCTGCCCATTTACTTACCGCAGGCTTGTTATTTGTGGGTCCTTGTTCTTCTTTGAGGGGAATGAATGCTTGGTCATGGCCTCACTGACCATTTATGGACAGAATATTCACAGTCATCCAATCCACAGCCTCCTTGGCATGAATCTGAAATCAGGGCAGCAGTGTAATTAAAGCCATTGCCCCATGTTTCTTTGTGTTTTATGCAGGGGGGCAAAGTGATAGTGGGCTTGCCCTTTTTGCTCTTTTCTGGAAGGAATTATTAGTTTTATTTTATTTTTTGTTTGTTTCTTTTCTTTTTTTCTCTGTATAATGAAATAACAGTCCAGCAACTTCTGGAAAACATCTGAGCTAGTTAGCAGAATGTTAAAGCAGGCTGAACATTTCATTCATAGATGTATCAGGTATATTCCTTTGACCTTAAATGGTTGTCAGGGTCCTTTGGAATCCCAGTTAGCTGCAGGGTTGGGGTGTGGAAAAGGCTCCCGTTTCAATGTTCTAGAAATGAAAGTCTTGGGGGAAAATCTCTGTGGCTTAGTAAATTAAAAGTTCTAGAATATATTGGCATTAGGTGTTTTTGGTTTGAAATATAAATGTGTAATATGTGGAGAGTATATGTTTTGGGGTCATCTTAGGTGAAATTCCAGAAGGCAGAGCCTGTGTGTGTTGGGGAATCCCAGGACTAAGTGAATGTTCACAACAGTTTTTTTTTTTTTTAAATTAATTAATTAATTTATTTTTGGCTGTGTTGGGTCTTCGTTTCTATGCGAGGGCTTTCTCTAGTTGCTGCGAGCGGGGGCCACTCTTCATCGCGGTGCGCGGCCCTCTCACTGCCGCGGCCTCTCTTGTTGCGGAGCACAGGCTCCAGACGCGCAGGCTCAGTAGTTGTGGCTCACGGGCCTAGTTGCTCCGCGGTATGTGGGATCCTCCCAGACTAGGGCTCGAACCCGTGTCCCCTGCATTGGCAGGCAGATTCTCAACCACTGCGCCACCAGGGAAGCCCACACAACAGTTTTAATAATGCCGTGAGGAACAGGTGACACACAAAATACACCACCAATTTAGTGATTAAATTCCAATCTGGCTTTGGTTTTGAAATATTTCAAAACATTGTATACTGGGACGTGAAGATGTGACAAGACGATTTTTGTCGTTTCAGTTGTAGGAACCCTATGGTTGACTCCCCAACATCCACTGCACCCAGATGATTAGGCAGCCTAAGTCAGTCATGCTAATTCCACTCCACTTGGCAGGTGTGAGTGAATTTGGGTCAGTGAGACTCCAGGGGAGAAGCTCTGGGCTTCTGGGAAATAGCAGCCTGTCCCACCGGCCCTCTCCTTCCACCTTACTGGATGTGAACAGGGAAGCATGTTGCTCCAGGTGCTGCTGGCAACCATTTTGAGACCATGAGGGGAAATAGCATTGGGAGGCAGCCAGCACTGCTGCTGAAAGAGCAGAGAAATGAAAAGAACTTGGGTTGAGGGGCTAAATCTGTCACCACTGACCTCTTCCCTCCCTCTGACTTCTTGTTTTGTGAAACAATAAATACCATGATTATTATTATTTTTTTTAACATCTTTATTGGAGTATAATTGCTTTACTGTCATACAGAGTGAAGTAAGTCAGAAAGAGAAAAACAAATACCGTATGCTAACACATATATATGGAATCTAAAAAAAAAAATGGTTCTGAAGTACCATGATTATTTAAGTGAGTCTGAGAGAGTGTTTCTATGACCTGAAGGGGAAAGCATTCTGACACAGCTATTTAATAATTGCGTATTTGTTATTACCATCACTATGCCAAGCTCTTAGGATAGAGAAACAACAGAGCACATGGTATATGTCATCCCTGCTTTTCAGAGCTCTTAAGTGTTTATTGGAGACATGAGATAACTACACAGAAAACCACAAAGTATTCAGTGTTAAATTGTGATGGAAGATACTCCCAGGCAGGACTTGGACAACTCTTCCCATAAAGGTCAGATAGAAAATATTTTGATCTTCGTGGGCCATATGGGCCTCTGCTGTGACTACTCAGCTCTGCCACTGTTGCACAAAAGCAGCCACAGGCAATGGCTATGAATGAGTGTAGCTGTGTTACAATAAAACTTTATTTAAAAGAACAGATGGCAGGCCATGTTTGGCCTGTGGGCTACGGTTTGCCTACCCCTGCTCTAGGGGTTCATAGACAGGAGACATCTGTAGGGATTGGGGTCATGGGATGATTCGTGGAGGATGTGGGTGCTGGATAGACAGAGTGGACAGCAGTAGACCATGGGTCAGCAGTAGACCATGCTATTCTACAGTCTGATGGGATTTCAGAAAGGAAAAACCAGAGTGTATAACATAACCACACCTGACCATCTCCCTGGAGATCAAGCCGATTCTGTAGTCCCTCTTCTCCCACTCCCCAGTGATCAGCCAAGAAAAGATGAAATATCCAGGGGCCACACACAGAAAGACTCCCTCCCAGGTCTGCCTCCTACCTGGAGGGCCAAAGGTGGGTCTAGCACAGAGCAGGCAGCCCCAACAGTACAGACATGAGACTCTTCAATTCAGAGTGTTGACGCCACAGCGTCCAGTTACACATGGATCTTGCATGAGGTGAGCTCTGGACTTTCTCAGAGTTAGAAGCTTCTGGAACTCACCTTCGGGGGATAGTGTCTTGGGGAGAGACTAAGCTTCGATGGCTGGCTCAGAGAGCTACCTCCTAAGGGGGACCTTGAGGATGGGTAGGATTTGAATAAGAGGAAGGTAAGCATGGGTAGGTGGGAATAATGCTATGAGCAGAGACTTGGAGGGGACCCCCCCACGGTGTGTGAGGACATCCCCCTAGGATGACACCACATAGGATGACACCCCATAGGATGCTCATGGATGACACCCTCATATGCTACACTGGGGAGCTCTTCCCCCCGACACCTTGAGACAAGAGCCTGAAGTTTCCCATGAGGAAGTATCTAGACAATAACACCCATCAGTATTGACCTACAGGCAGAGACTGGGAGCAATTAAATCTGAAGAACATCAGTGGGGGGACTTTCCTGGTGGCACAGTGGTTAAGAATCTGCCTGCCAATGCAGAGGACACGGGTCTGAGCCCTGGTCCGGGAAGATCCCACATGCTGCGGAACAACTAAGCCTGTGCACCGCAACTACTGAGCCCGCGAGCCACAAATACTGAAGCCCGCGTGCCCTAGAGCCTGTGCAGTGCAACTACTGAGCTCGCGTGCTGCAACTACTGAAGCCCGCGCCTAGAGCCTGTGCTCCGCAACTAGAGAAGCCACTGCAATGAGAAGCTCATGCACCACAACAAAGAGTAGCCCCCGCTCACCACAACTAGAGAAAGCCCCCGTGCAGCAAATGAAGACCCAATGTAGCCAAAAAAAAAAAAAAAAGAAGAACATGAGTGGGGTTTACAGGACTTGCGGATGAGTTGGTAGGGGCAAAAATCTACCGTTTCTAAATGCGGACCAAGAAGGGTGATGAGAACATCACAGAAGGAGGACGGGGAATAGGAGGGAAGAGAATCGCCCAGGGTGAGAGGGAAGGTGGCTGGTTCTTTAGGACTGAGTGCAGGGCCATCCAGAGAGCCCGGGTCACACTTCGCGGGGTCGGGGAGGGTGTGGGTCATGCAGTGGGAAGGGGCGCTTTGAGGAGGCTGGAGTCTGTGGGGGAAGGATAGCCTTTCTGTGATGGACAGCACTGTTCCGAACGGTGAGACCTGGCATGATCCCCACCCTCAAAGGCTACAACTTAGGGATGTAAAAATATTCCACCCGTGTTTTCTTACTTCGATGTGTAAACACGGGGCAATCTAGTCAGAGAGAGGAGAAAAACAAACCACACTGCGGAGTAATATCCTTTTGCAAAGAAATATGTATTTTGGAAAAGGACTGAAACTCGTGGAAGCTTTAGAAGGGTGTTTTCTTTTCTTATTTTTAAAAACTCAAGGGTTTTGGTGAAATCAGCATTGTTTTCTCAGGCCCCCAAACAGATGAGCATATGTGGAGCTTTGGCTGGTGGCTCCGAGAGACAAAGGAAAACACAAAAGTAACTTTCTAATAATTGTCCCCTGTCCCCAAACACAGCTGTTAAGGGTTGGGTGGTGTCAACTCCCCTTTCCTAATCTGCAGCCCTTCCTCCTGCCCCCAGCTGATGTTCCCGGCTCTGCCACCGCTGCTGGGGTTTCAGGCAAACCTTGCATCTGGTTGCTCTTTTCTTCTTTCTCTTTTTGTCTTTGTTTACTTTCACGAGGAGACGGTTGCTTTTATTAACCCTCCTCTGCTTTCTTTAGGTCTGCATTGTTTTCATCTCCTGTTCAACTGTCTCCGTCCATTCACTTACCTTCATTCTGCGGGGCTATCGGTGACCTACCTGGTTCCAATAAGGCAGCTGGGTTTTGTCCAGCTGTTTCTTCAAGCTTGATGGAGGCCCTCAGAGTCGTGTGGCTTTTGTTTCTCCCTGTGAAGGTTTTTTAATTTGTTTTGTTATTCCTCTCTTCTATTTGTGTTTCTCCATGCAGGGATATTGGGTGTTTATAAACTTTTCAGGAGTGCTTACTTTTGAGATGAGAGAATTGCTTCTGAATTTCTCGGGCTGCATGCTGAGTTACATTATCTGTGAAATTCCCGCTCTGATGACCGGCAGATTTCTGAGCAGTAGCGCTGCATTTCCAAACCTGGCCCGCCCCGCCAGCTGTTGTGTCACCCTCTGCTTGTGCCTCTTTCTAGACCAGAACATTAATGAAACAAGAGCCACTTCATCTGTGCAATACCTTGCACTGTCAAACCTCCATTTTTAAAATTAATCAAGAAATAACACAGGGGCTTCCCTGGTGGCTCAGTGGTTGAGAATCTGCCTGCCAATGCAGGAGACGCGGGTTCGAGCCCTGGTCTGGGAAGATCCCACATGCCGCGGAGCAACTGGGCCCGTGAGCCACAACTGCTGAGCCTGCGCGTCTGGAGCCTGTGCCCCGCAACAAGAGAGGCCGCGACAGTGAGAGGCCCGCGCACCGCGATGAAGAGTGGCCCCCGCTTGCCACAACTGGAGAAAGCCCTCACATAGAAACGAAGACCCAACACAGCCAAAAAAAAAAATAAATAAATAAATAAATAAAAATATTAAAAAAAAATAACACAAAAGATCAAAACCTGGAAGAAATAAAATTCTCGACTACACCACAAACAATTCTTCATTAAGTTATTAAAATATAGCAGTTGTGTGATACAGATTTAAACGCGTACTCCTTGTCATCCTTATTACTGACCCTCTAAAAGTCTTCACTATTCAAAATGTGGTCCTTGGACCAACATCATCAGCATTCTCTGGAAGCCGGTCAGAAATGCATATTCTGCTCCACTTCAGACCTACTGAATCAGAATCTGCATCTTAAAAGGATCCCTGGGTGACTCCTGTGCACATTAAAGTTTGAGAAGTCCTGCTTTCATAACCATTAAAAACCTTAAATGGAGCAAGATACCAAACAAAAATCAACCAAGTACTTAAATAATCACATGCATCAAGACTGTGGTCAAAATATCTAGTTTTAGCCTCTACTCACAGTTAAGTCATTGAGTTCACCTGGCCTCGGTGTTGATGTACCAAATGGGAGGACCAGCACGCCCGCCCTCTGCACCTATCAGGGTGGACGCAAGGATTTTGGGGGATAAAGATTAAGTGAACCAAATAGATGAATGCACTTTGTAAAGCACCATAAAATGCTGGCCATTACAGTTTACACACTGCCTCATTTTAATTTTGGGGCATCTTACTTCTTCCTTTGCCTGATGCAGATATAGATGTGAGGAATCACCACAGTCATGATGCATCGACAGGAAATGTCAGGACACCTCATCTGTAAATGGGGATAACAATAACTCCTACTTTGGGGGACACTTGCCAGGTTTTTGCCTTTGCCCAGAATCTGAACATCCTTCCTACAATTGGGGAATTTCCCCCCATGTGGGTCTGGGTGGGAAGCAGGGAGCTTCAAAGAAAGAAAGCTTAAAAGGCAGCCCCTTGCCTCTCCCTGCTGGCTGCCAGCCTCCACCTCCACCTGCTGGCTCAGGACATCGGCACATACCCCAGGCTTAAGTAAGCCCACCCTTCCCCCCAGAACTCTGAATCTGGGACATGTGAGGCAGAGGCGGGGATGGTGGAGGATGATTTAGCAGCATCAGCTGCAGAGACAGTGGCAGCGGCCACATTTACTATGCCGGATGGGGGTAGGGCTGCAGCACCAGGCATACCCATCCAGCAATGGCATTAGCTGCTTATGATTTGAACTCAGCTCCTGGTTTCTGTTGGCTCCTTCCTGTTTTCCAAACATTCCCTGAAATTGTATGAGATGCCCAATATCCTCTCGGTAAACTGCTTTTTCTGCTGAAACCACCCGGAGCTGGTTTCTGTCACTTGCTACCAAGAAGCCTGAGTGATAACTCCACTTACCTTACTGGCTTGCCCTGAGAAATGAGGAAACAGTGCACAGTGGATGACACTTAGAGATGCCCCATTAGTAGCAGCAACAATGAACAATATATCTACTTTTGTTTCATCTTGATAGAGCCCCATTTCTTGATCATTGCATTACAAGCTATGGCTCCTACTAATTCACAGGCAGCTGATCATCTTTCCTTTCCCATGGAAAGCTCTCTGGAAGCTCTTCCTCTGCCCTTGGTCAGAGGCCAACTCTGTGTCCTGGTCTTCTAAGGTTAGTGCTAAGACCCAGCCCATCTTCTTTCTTGTCAGCAAAACCAAGGGTGACAGATTCCCAGACTTCTGCTAACATTCATCCAATTTGCCCATCGGCCATCTACTCCAAAGCTGTTTAGGACTACTCTCAATTTCTTTCTTGACTTGTCAAGAGGTGGGTTGCCAGATTCTTCCTGCTACCCCCCAAAATTGAACATAAAACAAATGTCATCAAGGGCATAGTCTCTTGCCAACATGAGGGATCCTACTAGGAACCTGGTAGGATAATTTATGTGATTAGCGTTGTTCCTTAGCCCATGTCAAAATCGGTCACCAATAGCCTTATTTCCCCTGCTTCATTTATTTCCTTCCAGGGCCATATGCTGGTGATTACCAATCTTTGGGGAGCTGAAATACCTTGTCATTATTTCTTTGATTCCAAGACATGCCTCCCTCCAGTAAAAAAAGGAAAAAAAAAATCACAGTATGGCATTTATTTTCAAAATGGAAGCAAATGAAAATTAACTTCACGTTGAAATCTTCTGAGAACTCAGGTTGTCTCTTGAAATGGTGACATCCTGACATTGAGAAACACTGCCTTAAAAATTCCAAATTGTGTGAAAGAAAGCTACGTGGGTTCATCATTTACTTCTTCTTTGTAAATTGCAGTTTTATGCAGACATGTATTTAATCTCTGACTTACTCTTCCTCAATCCAACCTGTGTGCCTTGTTAAAGAGGAGCATAAAAAGCTGTGATCTTTCTGCACCCTGACATTTGCCTGCCTTTCCTTTTTTTTTCTTTTAAATAATCCTGTGTCGCAACCTCCCTTTGCAAAATGGAAAAATGCCAATGCAACATGTCCCACCTTTTGCTTCTTTGTTTTCTTTTCCTTCATGTTAAAAAATTTAGCTGTAAAAAACCCAAAAACCTGTGCCCCAGAGAAACTCCTGAGCATGATGAGCACCGGAAACCCTGTCCCTGACAGTATTGTTGTAATAGCAAAAGACTGGAAACTCCAGTGTTCCTATAGGAGGATGGACAAAACATTGAGATATAGTATTCACAACATGGAATGTTATACACCAATGAAAACGAATGACAATATAGTTACCAGCAATAACATGGATAAATCTTAGAGACATGGTAGTGAATGAGAAAAGCAGATTGCAGAGCACTGTATACCATATATATATAAATATATATAATTTATTATATATAAATATAAATGTAAATATATATATTTTTTCTTTTTTTCTTTTTTTGAGGGGTAAAGCTCAAAAACTAAGAGAACCCAAGCAAAAAGTAAACCATATGTTGCTCGGGGGCACTATGGAGATTTCTAGAGCTGACCCCTGTCCTGTTATCCTCTCCTCCCAGGCACATGGGAACATCCCCTTGCAGTGGACTCAGCCCATGTGACTAGTTCTGTCAGTAAGCTGTGAGTCAAAGAGGCACATGCCCTCCTGGGCTGAAGCATTTTACTTGCTGCTGAGGTGATCCTGGGGGAGCCTCCTATTTAGATGGTGGCACTGAAAATTAAAGCATCCTGGACTGTGAAGGATGTGGGACAGTTGTCCTGGAGAGCCAGCTGTACCTGCAGTGGATTCTGCTTGAGCCAGAAACAAACCTTGGCTGACGAGTTAAGCAGTTGAGATGTTAGCCTGCTTTGTTACTGCAGCGTGACCTGGCCCGCCCTGGCCAGCGCAGACGCACGCAACAGCTGTGAGAAAGGCAAGGATAACGATCAACCCACAGCTGAGGATATGTCTGCTCCTGGGGGAAGGCAAATGGATTGGGAACAGGAAAGAGCACACGGGGAGATGCAAAACAGAAGGTGATGTTTTGGTTCCTAAGCTGGGTGATGGGTTCGTAGGTGTTCATTTTATAATTAGGCTTTATAATTTACACATGTTAATGTAAGTGCCAAATATCACACAATGGAAAACAATTTAAAACAATTTAAATAGTTTAAAAACTAAGCAGCATTAAAGGCAGAATCTATGTGGCAGGTAAATGGGGAGTCACTGTAAAATTCTCTCAACTTTGCTGTAAGCTTGAAATTTTTCATAAAGTGTTGGCTAAAACCCCTGAATGGCTAACAGTTACATTAAGAACTTTAAAAAAATCTTACCTATTATTCAACTACCCCCAAATAGCAACTATTTTGACTTTTTTGAGACCTTATCTCTATGAATATATTGTTTCCAGAGTTGTGATCATAGTATACATAGAATTTTATGACTTGCTTTCTTCATTTAACATTTTATTATCAACATTTCTCTAGCTCATGTTTTTTTGGAGAGTGCATTCATGTTTGGGGAATTCCTCTATCCCATGCAAATGTGGGTATCCCCATAAACCTGAGTCATACTCCAGAAGCTAAAGACAATTTTTAACTCGATGGTAAGAATAGTCAGAGGCCTTGGGACTTCCCTGGTGGTGCAGTGGATAAGACTCCGCGCTCCCAATGCAGGGGGTCCAGGTTTGACCCCTGGTTAGGGAACTAGATCCCACACGCATGCCGTAACTGAGAGTTTGCATGCCGCAACTAAGAGTTCCTATGCCGCAGCTAAGAGTTCGCATGCCACAACTAAGGAGCCCACATGCCACAACTAAGGAGCCTGCCTGCTGCAACTAAGACCCCATGGAACTAAATAAATAAATAAAAAGAATAGTCAGAGGCCTTCTAACACACATCGCTCCTTCTAAAGCTTCCTCAGGAGATGCTGTGTCTGTCTGCCAACTACTATTTTCTTGAGATAAAGGGAAGCTTTTTGAGTTTAAGACATACTGGGCAAGTAATAGGTTCCTGCAAATCATTGTTGTGTGCCCACTATGTGCTTGCTGGGGAATTTGCTACCTTTCCTTCAGGACTTTTCTCCTTTAGCTTCTCTGCTACTTCTGTCTTACCACCATCTCAAAAACAGCCCTGAATTAAAATCTCAGCAGGTTAAACTAACAGCCTGCTCAAAAACCCACATGTGTTTGGAAGAATACATCATTTCTCTTTTCCAGGTTGTAAAAATTATTCACGCTAAATGGTAGATAATTTAGAAAATACGTAGAAATGAAATCCACTTACCTTTCCACCACCCCAAACTAGGCTGCTTCTAATATTTTAGTCTTTTCAAGAAATGTACATTTTTTTTTAACAGTCTCTCTGCCTGAACACAAAGTGTTAAAAACCAAACGATTTTACTTGTTCAATTTCTGCCATGTGCCCGCATGTCCACAGCCCAGATGAAATTAACATCAGTGCTGGACGGCCCATCACGTTTTATCCATGCGGTAGCTGTAACAAGAAGTCTTCCCAGTCATCATTAAGATATGATTTAATATGTCGTCAAGTATATAAAAGGCTTCTCCACTCAGAATAGCAAACAGCTGTTCACCATCTCTAGTGAGCCTGGAGCCAGAGGAGGGAGACTAAGCAAAGGGTCCTCTGAGCAACTTGTGGCCCTTCATGGGGAGGGCAGGCAGCTCCTGGAGGGTCCTGGCTGAAACCCTGAGCTGTCCATTTACCTGAGGCTTGGACATTTCAGCTTGAAACTATAGACCAATTACTTTTTTTTTCCTCTCTCTGTCTCTGACTTTTCAGGACAGCATGGTTGGTAATTTACAGTGACAGGGTCAGGGGTTGTCTGGTTTTTGTAGGTCTTTAAAAGTAGCCTGTGTTCTCTGAAGGGCATAATGCGGTCTTAAGTGGGATGGATTTTGTGATCTCTGGGGATTCTATCCACACAGATCTGTCTTTGCCATTTCTGCCCTCAGCTTCCTTCCCCCGAGTTCAGTTCTCTGCTGTTAAGCTTCTGCTGGCTGCCACCTTGCCCTCTAGTCCTCGGCTGCTCTCTGGGAGGACAGCTGGGTCTCTTGTTCCACCAGACAGAGGAGTGGATACAGCTTCTGGCTTGGGGCAGTGCATGTCTGTTTAGTCCATCAACCTCTGGGAATGCCTGCCAGGGGCTGGGATGGTAGCAGACAGCATAAAAATCATGGAGCGGGAACTCTGAGGCCATCATTGCAACTCTCTTGATATTACAGTTGAAGAAACCAAAAGGTGCCCTTGTCGAGGGGCAAGAGTGGGTGGGTTAGGGAACGTTTACCGAGCACCCACTCTATGCGAGACTGAGTTAGGCAGCCACCTGCCCAAGCCTTGTGAAGCAGATACTCATTGTTAACCCCATTTTACAGGTGGGAAAAGTGAGGCTAAGCAACTTGCTGGACACTGCCAGTAAGTGGTAGAGCTCACATTTGAATCTAGTGCCGCCTGACTCTAAATCTGGTGCTTTTCTATGCTCTCATGCTGCAGCCCAGGGCTTACAAATATGCCCATCAATCATGACCCTGGACCTGGGGTGCCCTGCTGTGGCAGTGGCATTCTTAACCATATCATCAACCCATAAACACGGCTCCCCTCCCCCTTCCAAAACACGACCCCGCAGCAGTGACCCTGCTCTCCCCCATCCACACGCGTGTGCCATTTTGGGGCTCATTTCCCTCTTTATTTCACTTAAACCTCATGGATCATCTGTGCAAATATTCTAGAGCAGGAAGTGAGGGTGGTGGTGGTGAAGGGTCCCAAGCTCTCCTCGTTGGGGGGGATCCTGGTCAGCCTTTGGTTGCCTCCACACCTGCTTGTGGTGTGACTGTGCGTGTGCGTGGGTTAGAGTCAGTGGTGCTGGTCAGGGGTTGGTCCGTGGCTGGACCTTGGCTGACCCAGCTCTCCACATGTCTCCCCTGCACTCACATCTGCCTTATTTTGTGGCAGTGTCGCCTGAGTCTCATTTCCTGTCAGATTCCTGGAGGGCAGAGACTGAGTCTGCTTCACTTTTGCACCACCAAAGAATCAGGAACAGGACTTCCTGGCCGTGCAGTAGTTAAGACTCCGTGCTTCCACTGCAAGGTGCGTGGGTTCAATCCCCGGTTGGGGAACTAAGATCCTGCAGGCTGTGCAGTGCAGCAAAAAAAAAAAAAAAGAAAAAAAAAAGAAAGAAGGACTTCCCTGGTGGCGCAGTGGATAAGAATCCGCCTGCCAATGCAGGGGATATGGGTTCAAGCCCTGCTCTGGGAAAATCCCACATGCCACGGAGCAACTAAGCCCTCATGCCACAACTACTGAGCCTGCGCTCTAGAGCCCGTGAGCCACAACTACTGAAGCCTGCGAGCCTAGAGCCCGTGCTCTGCAACTAGAGAAGCCACGGCAATGAGAAGCCCACACACCGCAACAAAGAGTAGCCCCCGCTCGCCCCAACTAGAGAAAGCCCGTGCACAGCAATGAAGACTCAACACAGCCAAAAATAAATAAATTAATTAATTAATTAAAAAAAAAAAAAGAAAAAAAATCAGGAACATTCATCCCACTAGCAACAATAGACATCTACTGAATGAATGAGGTAGCTATTTTCTAGAACCAAGCTTCATGGGCATGTGCTTTTTTAGGAATAAGCTTTAGGTTGCTCTTAATTTTTTTTGACTATTTTTAGGAAAATGTTCAAACTAACATAAAAGTAAAATGAATCCTTTTGAATATAATGAATAGTGTAATGAACGCTCCTATACCCATTGCCTAGATTTAACAAATGTCAATAGCATTTGCTCTATTTGATGTAGCTCCCAGAACCCAGGTCTCCTATCTGCTCCAATGGCAGCAATGATCCATCTTGTCTAGCACTTCAGAGAGATTGTGTACACACGTGAGATAAGCCTCAGCACCTTCGAATGTGACTATTCACCCAATTCCGCAAGACTTACTGAGGGCCCATTGTATGCCAGGCCACGTGGAGGCCACCCATTCTTTTTAGGTGAGGAAGTCTTGGTCTCCATCCTTGAAGCATTCATCTCCAGCCTAGAGAGGGAAGAGACATGTAAGGAGACAATTGCATTATGATGTGCTAAGTCTAACACTCCATTTTATAGATGGACAAACTGAGGATCTTGGGAGCCTGTAGTCTCATCTCTGGTGAACTTTACCAGCTCAAAGTTGGGAAACTATAGCTGGACCAGGGGCCCGAGTTCCAGCTTTACTGGTTACTTACATGTGTGATCCTTAGCAAGTCCCTGCCCAACTCTGGACACAGTTTTCTCCTCTATAGGTTATGGGGTCAGGCTGGAATATTTCAAAGGCTCCCTTCAGCTCCAAGTTTCTAGAACTTTTCACGGTAAAGTTTTGAACCAGCCTCCCTTCCGCTCTCTTATTTGCCTATAACTTCCTCTCCAAGCCAGGGCCTGTAGGAATTTCCAGCTCTGCCCGGATTCCATGATGGGTTCTAATTCCACCCCCTGGTAACCCATGCCAGGGACAATCCTCCCAGTCAGGAATTCCTCTTGTGGAGCAAACCCATGTCCCCACTCCTGCAGTTTCCATTAATTTCCTTTGACCTGTCCTTGGGGGAAGCTCATGATTACTGGTAATTCTAGTTAATCCTTTAACTAGAAAAAGGAAACTAACCATCTAATAGGCAGAATAAGGGAATGACTTGGCACACTATCTGCAAAATATAAACCTAACATATTCCAGAATGTTCTCTGGGAGGCCGCAGCCATTAACGCCCGGGAGCTGGCTACTGCAAAGCCTTGTCTCCTAGCGGTGGGCACGCTTTTGAGCCGAGCCAGGAGCTGGCACAGGCGTCAGCAGGCCCCGCTGTGTTCCCCTCTCTGCATGTTTGTGGCATAATCGTTTTACTTGCTAAGGCAGAACAGCTCCAGGCCCATAAAGGGCTTTCTGACATTCTCTGAGCAGCTGGCCTTCCCCCATTTCAGGAGATGTCATGGTTTATTAATTCCTTGCAGAAGCAATAAGAACTGGGTATTGGCTTAATTTGGGGCCAATTTACTGTTATGGTAGAAAAATTGGCTCTGTCTCCTTTTATTCAACACAGACCTCTCCCGTGCAGGGCTCTCCCCCGACCCACTTCTTTTTTTTTTTTTTTTTTTAATTTATTGATTGATTGATTGATTTTTGGGTGTGTTGGGTCTTCGTTTCTGTGCGAGGGCTTTCTCTAGTTGCGGCGAGCGGGGGCCACTCTTCATCGCGGTGCGCGGGCCTCTCACTGTCGCGGCCTCTCTTGTTGCGGAGCACAGGCTCCAGACGCGCAGGCTCAGTAGTTGTGGCTCACGGGCCCAGTTGCTCCGCGGCATGTGGGATCCCCCCAGACCAGGGCTTGAACCCATGTCCCCTGCATTGGCAGGCAGAATCTCAACTACTGCGCCACCAGGGAAGCCACCCCGACCCACTTCTAACTGTGTGACCTCGGGCCAGTGAGTTAACCTTTCTGTGCCTCAGTTTCCTCAATATAAAATTGGGATAATCACAGCACATATTTCATAGGATTGTTTTGAGTGACTATTAAGTTACTGAGTTATTTTAGGATCTCTCTCGACCAGAGGCTTTAAATTGACACATTTTTTTTTTTAAAAATCTGGAAATTTCATATAAAAACGCAGTTTCAGTTTCCCATAAATAAGAGGAAGCCATGACAACCTCTGTCCACGTTCCCCTGTGGAACAACTATCTCGAGCTGATTAGAGGTGGTTCCCCTTAAAAAGGATGCCCGGTGCCTGCCCAGGTCCCCAGGCCCTCCCATCCCATCCTTCCTTCATGTCCTGTCTGGCCCTGAGGCCTCGAGTCTATGGTCTGGGTTCTTCTGTTCCCTCAAGCTGGGCCGGGCATAGATCCACATACCTAAGTTCTCTTCATCCCCCGAAGCTGCTGAGAAGTGTCCTTCCATCTTTATCTGTCAATGGTGGCAGGCAGCTACGATCGCTGGGGAAGAAAATCCAAACAAAACAAACAGAAGCTCTCCTGGGGCAAATCTACCTTTGTGGATTGAAGACAAAATTGTAATTTGGATGCAGAAAGAAAGACTGACTCCCATTTCTCATCTATAATACCATCGTTGAGTCCAAGCAGACAGGTGCTCTATGTACATCTCATTTAAGCCATATCATAGTACCAACTAGGTAGAGAGGATTGTTCCTATTTTGCAGATGAGAAAAGTGGGCCTCTGAGAGGTTGGGGAACTTGTACAAGGTTGCATAAGTAGGAAGTGGTGATGACAGGAGAATGCAGCCCTCAACTGTGAATGGACTGGATGAACGTTCCTGCCTGGGTAGGGCTGGCGTGGAAGCAGCACTGGTAGGGCTCCCAAGGCATTTAGCATCCCCGCTGACACCTGTAAGCTGAGCCAGCATTGTGGGAGATTCCTGCCCTGGGAGAGGATGGGGGGAAATCTGGGGAGCAGAGTAGGAGTGCTCGCAGCCCAGAGAGCCTATGGGGCAGGATTCTCATCCGAGAGTGACTGCCCCCGCACCACATCCCCCAACCCGGGCACATGCGGCAATGCCTGAAGACAGCTTCAGTTGTCACAACTTGGGGGTGCTACTGGCATCTAGTGGGTGGAGGCCAGGGGTGCTATCCTACTGTGCACAGGATGGTCCCTCAACAAAGAATTATCAGTGCAAAATTTCCAGTGGTTTTGAGGGTCTGCCCTTGAGCCTCTTTCAAGTTTCTGAAATCCGTCTGATTCTAAGATGGATTTGAGGGTCACCAGAAGCCCCTCTGCCTTGAAATATTATCTGGAATCATCTCATCACAGCCTGAGCCCTGAGGCTCCCATGAAGTATGGACATCATCTGGAGGAGGATTATGAACAAAGAAAGAATGTCACACCTGGAAGGGACCTTAAAGATCATCTGAGCAAATCCCTCAGTTGTTTTGATGAGGAATCTGAGGCCCAGAGGAGAAAGGATCTTGCTAGGATGACAGCCCCACTGACCAACCTGACACCTTATTCCTGCGGGACTGAAACACAGGTGGTCGGATGCAATCCAGGTGAGGTGTAGGGAGCATTGTGTGGGAATTCAGGCTGCAGCGTCGCTTCCACTGCTCCCAGCATCTCCATCTGTAACAGGAAGTGGAGGAAGCACAGGCCTGGGGAATTTCGAGGTCAGTTCTCACATTGTCTAGGGCAGCAGTTCTCATTCTCCTATAGGTGTCTGCATCCCCTGGAGGGTCTGTTGAAACACAGATTGCTGGGCCCCACCCCCTGAGTTCCTCATCTGATAGATCTGGGGACCCTGAATTTCTAGCAAGTTCCCAGGTGATGCTGACGATGCTGGTCCGGGAACCATACTTTGAGAACCGGTTCTAGGAGAATGCGTGAATCTGAGATACCGATGACTGGGAAGGGTATGAAACAATGCCTCAGACTGGAAATTAGGTGCGGGACACGAGAAGACCCTAACCCCTATAGTGCTCCTTACATTTTGGCCTAGGGTGGGTCTGTACCCCCATACGTGGTGAGGTGAGATCTAGACTCTTGTTTCTGGGAAGGCCACTCTACCTCAAGGGCAGGGTCACCAGATATTTATCTTCCAAAGTGGATCACACTTCAGTGTGAGCTGAGGCAGTGCTAATAGTTGCGTGGAAACAGAAGGCATACCCTGGGCTCGTCTATGGCAAATCGAGCTGTGGGAGGTCAGCTGGGCCTCTGGGGTACTGGCTGGGCCCACATGGAGCCTTAAATCTCTCTCAAAGGCCTTTCGATGTGGCCACGTTATTTCCACAGGGATCAGAGGAAGGTATGGGGCGATGCTGGCTACCCCAAAGATCTTCAGGGAGGCCTCCAAAATATGCAGAACGGAAGACAGCAGAGCCCTGAATCATGTCACCATGCCACCCAGCGGTGACTGGTCACTACCTCGGAGGCCAGCTGGGGCCATTGCTCCATGCCCTGGGGCTGTGGTGCCACCAGAGCCAGGCTCACCTGCAGCCCTGTACATCCCAGCAGTCAGGGCTGGAAGGGCCTTGGAGATCCATGTAGGGAGGATGTAGTGGGGCTCCTCCAGTGTGTAAAGGAGAATCTGAGGCCCTGAGAGTGGTGGTGATGGGCTCAAAGTCACCGGTTGGTCAGTAGAGGGACCTGAAGCAGGTTTTCTAGGTCAGAGAACTTTCCACTGGCGTCGATATGTAGATACAGTGAATTTGGGCAGGTGTGTACATTCAGAGGGACACACTGCTAAATGTGAGGGGGCAAATATCAGCTCGGAGCAGGCATCTCTTATTTCTCATGCAGATATGGAAAACGGGGGCCTATGTCTAGTTGAAACTTTGGCCTGTAATTCAGCAAAGTGTGTTGTAGTTGGGCACCCATCTTCCTCTGCCTCTGATGCATATTTCCTTCAAATGTGTGTGTTTTGGGTCTTCTTTGTACTGCTTTTCACCTCTGTCGTTCTGCACGCAGGGCTGGAGACAGCAAGGAGGCCAGGGGAGGAGGACAGGCCATCCCTCACCTTCTGGAAAGGCTGTGTGCTCTGGACGCAGAGCAGCAGGAAAGCCAGCCACACCACCCGAGTCCCCGGCGCGGACAAGCGGGGGGTGGGGGGTACATTGAGGCGAGCCCTAGGCCCAGACAGCACACGACAGGGGATGGGGGACTCCAGGACAGACCTGGGCCAGAAGGGGTTCAGATCCCAGGACCACACAGCTGGAGGGAAGCTTGGGAATCCTATAGGCCAACCTGTTGTGGTGCAGATGGGGAAACTGAAGCCCAGAGTGGGGAAGGGATTTGCCCAAAGTCACACAGCCAGGACCGTAGTCCTCCTCTCTGACTCCAGGTCCAGGCCTATATCCAGCACATTTCACTGGCCAGGCAGAAGTCTGGGGTGGGTCTTTAGGTCTCCCACACGTTCTAGAGGTAGAAGGTGTAAAGAACATGCAGGGCTTTGTTTTAAGTGGTGTGGTGTTGATCAGGGAGGGTGAGTTATTCACCTCCGTGTCACCACAAGATAGTGCAGTGCTCAACGCAGGCGAGACGGTCAGTATACGTTCATCAATTAAACCGTGTAATGCTTCCAAAGGTCTGTCTAAACAAAGTTTTCATAACTTTAACCTACTTTATAAGGCACCTGAGTGCAAGGAAAGGAAAAGAACTAGGGGTCTTATGTGCTCTATATGTGAGTTTTCTTTTAAAAACATTTTATTGTTTCATGCATTATACATATTTGTATGCATATAAATATGATGCATATTTATTGTAGAAAAAACCAAATAAGCAAAAAAAAAAAAAAAATCAACAATAATGTGATGGGACTGTGGACCTAAGGAGAGCACGCTTCGGGCTGGAATATTTTGGAAACCTCAGCTCTCTTCCTGTGGCACCAGACCTCACTTCAGTGTTTGGATCCCCATTCTCTGTCTCCTTGGCATTATTTTCTTTGAAGGAAGGAGCCCCATGAACAAACCAAGTGCCAGCATTCTTATCTTGTTTCCTCGACAAGTAAGGCTTAGGGTAGGGCTGCAGCACGCCAGTTGTTTGGCTCAGATGTGTGTTCCCATTTTCTGGAAGAGTGAAACCAGTGTGTCTTGGGAGACCAACCCCGCCTGGCATGCTCACAGACATGCCTAATTTGATCCTCACCAGCGCTCCCCACTAAATGGAATCTAGGGCTTAAAGGAACTAAGCCAGTCAGCTGGGAGTCCAGGGGGCACCCAAACCATCCCAGACACTGGGAATCACTGCCAGGGATCTGCCCTACGTCAAGGGCATCGGAGCCACGAAGTCAGCAGCTTCCATGCATTTGTCGCATCCTGTCTTACAGTGCCATTCATGAGCGGTCCGGAAACAAAGCATCACCCCAGCCCTTGCAAGCTGACACTGTGCTGACACTGGCTGACCCAACGTGTGACAAGGGCCTGGCAGAAGTGGGTCAGGGGACTGGATTTACCAACTTGTCAGCGTGATCTACAACAGGCTGCTACTTTCCGTTTCCTCAGCTGAGCTGCCCCTCTGCAATGTGGGACAATACTCTGGCCTTCCGTGTCCCGTCCTCTGGGACGCTGTGGGATCCAAGGTCATGAGAGTTGAAGTGCGCTATGGAGGGAACATGCCACATAAGAGGATTTTCTTTCCATGCCAGCACAAGCTTGACTCAGCTTGAGTTGTTCAAGGAGAGATGGCTTTTCTGCCCTTCCTTGGCCTCCTGTATCTCGCGTGCATTGCCCCTACCATGGGTGGCATCACTGGGTCCTCAGGATCCCCCCTCGCAGCTCCCCAACTGTTAACATTCACTTCGGAAAATGACAGGTGACAAGCTGCTCCCTGAGATTCCCACCATCAGATAAGCCAAGGGGGGAAGCAAGTTCTTCTGAAAGAGAAACAGACTGTACTTGGGAAATTAACCTTAGAGGAGAGCAGAAAACCTAAGATTCCAGCCACGTGTTTCCGAGGAAGGCTCACCCGAGAGCCGGCGGCATCCCTGGGATCAGGGCTGGGGAGGAGGGAAGCCTTGCTCCCTGTCATCTGAAACTGTCATCTGGGGCCAGGCTCGGGGTCCACCCTACCCAACACAGGCAGTGGGGTCAAACCCTCCTTCCCTTCTCTCCCTGTGGGCGCCCGGCCCCCTCCCGTCCATTCACTCAGCAATCAGAGCGCCAGGAGCTTTCCAGCCTTGTACCTTGATGCTTACTGAGAGCTGGGGTGTGAGACGCAGCATGTGACTGTCATTCCCCACGTGGGGAAACTGAGGCACCAAAGGGCGAGCAGTGGTGTGCCTGCCATTCCGAACAGAGCTCCAAACGTGCTCTTCTTTGCCTACCCTGCATACACGGGAGCATACACACACACACACACACACACACACACACACACACACTCTGAGTTTTACAGCTCTCTAAAATTTATGAGGAAGTCGAGTACCCGGAGATCTCTTAATTAAGCAGCCTTCCCCTAGGAGAAAGGAAATGGGCTTCCATATTCTTAGCTCCGACGTCGGATCGCATGATTTACTACCCAAGGCTTGCATTTCTCCCCAAATCAGCTTTTCTATAGTACAGACATCTATCACTTTGAAGGCGATTCAAACACCACTTTCCCCTCCTCCTCTCTCTTTCCCGGTGCCCTCTGGGCCTCAGCACTTCCTCTGATCTGTCCCCTTATCCCAGAGGTTCAGGGTCAGGCTGGAGCCCTGCACAGACACCCTACTGTAGCCGCCCCGGAGAAAGGGGAAGCCCCGAGCCCAGGGCTGGCACCGAGGGGCTGCCCTCGCCCGTGGGGGAACGGGGGTGCTGGTGCCCGGTCCTTCCTCACAGCCCCCGACGGCTGCCGATGGCTGCCATGAAGATATATGGGTTTAATCAGCCCCTGACAGGTAAAGACCTTAACAACGAGGACAGTTTGTTCTCCCAAACTGTTGAGTATCTAAGCCCAATGTTTACTTTGGAATTGAATGAATAACATTGTTCTGGGAAAGGAAATTAAAAAAAGCAGGCTTGTAATTTACAGTAGAGAAGAGAACCGATCTGGAGGTCCTGTCACCCCCCGCCCCCCCAGTCCAGACCCACCTCCCGCAAACCCGTGCTCTTTTTGCTTCTAAACTTCTAAACACACCACAACCAACCAGCTCATCTTCTTAGCGCTGCCAGGAAAGGTCTCAACATTGCCAGGCTCCCTAGAGCTGCCAAGAGAACGCATTGCTTCAAGGCAAACTGTTTTTTTTTTTTTCCCCTCCTGTTAAAAATCAAAACCAAATGCCATTGAAATTCCAAATGCTGTGAGATCCATTCAAAATGTGGAGTGAAGGGAGATGACCAGGGTGGGCCAGAGGTTCACCTGCCCCACGCCCATCAGGTCAGGAGAGAGTGACTACTTATAAACAATTAAGGTGGGGACGACCACCAAAAAGCCAGACCTAGCAAAACGCACCCCTCTCTTGGGGTCGAGGAATCTCTTCACTGAAGAAGGTCGATTTACTTTTAAATACTTGGGGTGGGGGTGAGGGAGAACTCCTTGGTACCCAGCATCTAGAAAACTCCCAGGGACTTTGAGGAGAGACCAGTGCTGGCACCTCTTGCCTGTGCTAAGGTGTGGGATGGTGGTTTGCCACAGTGGACATCCCAGGCAGCCAGGGGGCGCTCGAGACCAGCCTGTTTCCTTCAAACAGACGTTTCCTTTCCAAACGAAGCACTTCTCTGATAGAGACCAGCTCAGAGCCCTGAGAATTCCCTCCCTCTCTGGAGTTGCCCCCTAATGTAAGAAAGGAGGAAGGGGTCTGTGCACGCAGGCTGCTGAGCTGGGGGAGGGGGCCTGGCCATAGGCTAGAGTGGGACCCTCAAACTCCTGGCCCGGCCTCTGGCAGGGACACCTACCAGAAACCGGGGTCTCACTGTGCTGCCCGCCTGCCCTGCCTGCCTGCCCACCTCGGGTATCTTGGATTAGCTAATTGATGGGGGGAGACCACTTTGAACATGTCAAGGCCTGGTCAGGGGCCAAGTCTCATTACTTAGCTTCAAAGTCAGAAACTCCATAAAAAGTTCATTGGTGGAGCTGACCGTCCCAGATTGTTGCAACGGAACTGAACCCACCACGGCACCCCGGGCCTCACGTTTTAATGTGGGGTGAGAACACGTGTGTGGTACTGAGCCATGGGGGGAGGGGGGAGCAGGGGCCCCAGACCCGAATTGCATTTTCTTTTCTCTTTTCAAACACTTACAAATTACAGAAGAAGTATAACCACATTACACAAAATTTGGAAAACAGAGAAGAGAAAAAGAAAATATTTCAGAAGCCCACACCTTAATACAACAGTAATATTTTTTTCTAGGCATTTTTCTTATGTACAATTTTTATATACTACTCATCAGCACATGCATACACAAATGGCCTGTTTTTTGCCTTTTTTTCCCCTCTAAGCATTAAATCATAAGCATTTCCTCACTTCTTCAAAACCAGTATTTTAAGTGGCTATGTGATGTTCTGTCCTGGTAATGTGAAATAACAGTTACACATGTAGGTTGTTTATAATTTTACCTTATTTTTTGGTAAATAACATGAACATATTCATATTTCCCCATGATTTGTTCTTAAATTTACTTTTTAAAAAAGTAACATTTTTCTGATCATGAAAGTCACACATATTTATTTTTTTTAAATGTGGAAAATCCGGGAAAGTATAAAGAAGTTAATAAAAATCACCCGCAATTGTTCTGTCCAGAGAGAATCACTGTTAACCTTCGGGTGTATTTCCTTCATATATGTATATATTAGAAACAAGATCAAGCTGCACAGAAGTTTTGTAGGTCCCTAGGGCCGGGGGAATAAAATTGGCAGAGGAAATATTATTTCCAGGAGAGATTCAACGTGTGATATGTGTGGATTTGAAACTGGACGACGTTTTCATTCAGACCGTGCAAGCTGGGACAGACCTGTGTCCGGCCCTGAGGCCGGGAGGATGCCCTTGAGGGCGGCCAGTGGTGGGGCTGTACCCAATGCTGCGGCCTTGCTCAGGGCCGGGGTCAACGACAAGGCCACGGTGAGCGTGAGCAAACGCACTTTCCTCATTTCTTCTGACAAACGCCGCGGAGCCCCTGATTTATGGGCACACTTCACGGGACACTAGTAAACGTCCCATAGTATATTTTGTAAGAGTAATGAAGTCTCAGTAACCCCAGCCCTCCCTGCAGCCTCGGCTAATAAATTTCCTTCTGCGAGAGGGCTGAGCCTGCCAGGTGCTTGGCGAGAGTGGTCCGGCGGTGGATCGGCAGAGGGGCACTAGGGCCCCCAGGGCTGCCGCTCTGGCGCCCCATCTTTGCAGGAGGAGGTGGATGGAGGGCCTTGCCGTGTCCCCACCTCCAGCCACCCCTAGAATGCAGCCCCTTCGAGCTCAATGCTGAGCTCTCCAAAGGCAGAAGAAAGATGAAAAGTTGAGTCAAGCAGCTTGAAAAGGAGGGGGAGAAATCCCAAACCATAATTGCCCCTTTCCTTCTGCAGCTCAGATTACTGGCCGGGGGCTGAGGGGCGGAGGGCTGTTTCTTTTTTGACTACTGTTTCCCTTGAGTTTGAAGATGAACTATGTATGGGATGAAAGGAGACGGAGGGGCAACTGAGGTGGGCTGAGTTGGGGGGCGGGCTTGTGCGGTGGCCACCACAGACTGGGAGTCAGGGGCCAGGCTTTCCTGGGGCTCCAGAAGTGGGGAGGGGCTGGGGACATTACATTCCAACCATGGGGACACAGACACTTCAAAGGGCCAGGGGCAGGGAATCTGTTTGCCGCTCCACAGAACAGCTGCCCCCCCCTTGAACCTCCCTTCCCCTTTCATATATTTGGTTTCTTCTCTCGTTCAGTGCTCCTTTCACCAGGTGCTGAGGGCACAAAGATGAGTTAGACACAACCCTTGTCAAAGTCACCAAAGTACAAGCTAATCCTTAGTGCCTCTTGTGTGCCAAGCACTGTTCTAAGCACTTTGCATGGATTAATTCACTTACTCCTCTCAACCCCCAAAGAAGCAGGCATTTTATTATCACCATTTCAGTGTTACCCAGACACCGAGAGGTTAAGTGGCTCGCCCAAGATGTCCCTGGTTCCTGAGTCCTGGCTCTCGGGGACCCTGGAGTCTTACAAACTCGGAGCAGACAGGCCCCCCAGACTTCACCTCCAACAAGCAGTTTAGGCTATAAACTAGGGAACTGAAGCCCAGAGAGGAGAAGTAACTTGCCCAAGGCCACACAGCAGAGTGGCAAGGCTGGGATTAGAGCCCAACGGCCAGACCCCATGGCCAGTACCTTCCCGGCTGTACTGCCCAGCTGCGCTATGGCCATCTGGATCCCCCTCACCCATATTCTAAGAAGACAGTGAAGTGAGAACAATTTTTTGACATCTGGAAACTTCCTGTTTGCGATGAACTGCACCAAGTTTCCACCCAGCAGATCTAGAAGGAAGCGTAAAGAGGGTGGTTTAAGGAAAGAATACGAACTCCAAACCAGCAAGCCGGGGAACATTCTTGTATCAGTGGGGTGGGGAATGAGGTGCACAAGTGAGAAATGGCCCCAGAGCTGGTATCAGAGCCTGAACTGCTGTGCCCTCAGGATGTTTGCTCCTGTTATTCTGGGGCCTCAGCAGAAATCCCAAACCCTAAAAGCAGTCTCAAGCGCCTGAGACAGACCTCGACGATGGAGAAAGAAGCAAACCTCACAAATAAAATCTGATGCTGAAAATAAAATGCCTGGCCTAATTGGGCAGTGGTTGCTTTCCAGGTTGGCTTGTGTGGGGACAGTGGGGCTCTGTTTCTTGTTAGAATTCCCCTGTGCTCTCACACAGGGAAAACCCAGCTCACTGCAGTCTGGTCCCCCAGCAGCTCGGGGCGAGGACCCTCCGCTGGGAGTCAGGGACCTTGATGTCACCACCAGCAGTGGCACGCCCCATCTCTGTAATTCGGATGCAAGATAAGGGCAAGGAGACATCTTGCAGCCCACAAGGGGAGGGTGGGTGTTTAAGACCTGAGGTCACTGATCCTTGCTACAACCCTGGGCAGCATGTGGGGTTATGGCCATTTACAGATGAAGAGCCAGGACATCCTGGGGTTCCGAGACTCACAGTGCTTAGGAGGTGGGGTGAAATGACTCACAGATAGGGAAGTTCCGAGTCAGTACAGAAGTGCAAAGAATGGGGTTAGAAACCATCTCCAGTAAATGGCAGATCCAGTGCGCAGTCCGTGTTAGTTTCCTCCTTTGTTCCTCCTCCCTCTTCCCCTCTAGGGCAGGGGACCCCCGGAGGGGCCGTGTGATGTGGTGACAGAACACTGGATTGTGAAGCTTTGGGGGACCTGGGTTCTGGTCTCAGCTTCAGCATCAACTGGGTGACAGAGAACAACCTGTTTCCCTGTCTGGGCCTCATTTCTTCATCTGGGAAGGGAGTGGCCTCAGTAACACCTTTCAGACTCAGAGTTAGGACTGTTAAACTCTTAGGGCCCAGTTTTCTTGTCTGTTGAGCGCCATGCCTCTCATGGTCACCCTCAAGGAGTATTTGTAGAATTAAGTTGGGCTCCTGCCTGGCTCACAGAGATCTCACAAGGATCAAATAAAATGAGGAAGATGAAAGTGATTTTCTCACACAGCTGGAGGACTATTTGTTACCCTCGCAAGGAGAACGGTGAGGAAAGGAAACCCCAGCTCACCCCTTCTGCATTCTTTTCGGGGACACGAGGGAGTGGGGAGCATGCCCCCAGCAGAAGCAGACACATTTGTGGGATGTCTCAGCCTTTCCAACTTGGACCCCCTCCTGATGAGCGTTAAAAAAGTCTTGTGCCCTCTCTTGAAATTTCAGAATAAATGAAATAGGGACTTCAAAAAAAAAAAAAATCAGTGGTAATTTTAGATCCTGCTTTTTCCAAGCTTCTCATATCCCCTGGAGAGTCTGATGAACATGAAGCAGGCACTGAAAAATGCTATTTTTCATTCAAGGCAGGTGTGGAAATTGAGTTTGTTGGGCATTGCCTGCAACTTGCCCCGGCCGGCAGTCCTTGGTCGTGATGGAGAGGCTCTGTGACTAAACTGTGTGCGTACATTTCTTGGTATTATTAATAATGTGACTATCATTCTTTATGATTCTGTGTTTTTCCACTAAACCATGCTGCTTTTTAAAACAATTTAAAAAAAAATTGTTTTTAAAAAATTTTATTGAAGTATAGTTGATGTACAATATCATATATGTTACAGGTGTACAATATAGTGATTCACAATTTTTACAGGTTATATTCCATTTATAGTTATTGTAAAATATTGGCTATATTCCCCGTGTTGTACAGTATGTCCTTGTAGCTTATTTTATACCTAAGAGTTTGTACCTCTTAATCCCCTACCCCTATATGACCCCTCCCTGCTTCTCTCTCCCCACTGGTAACCACTAGTTTGTTCTCTCTATCTGTAAACCACACTGCTTTTTTATTTTGCTTTGATTTCTCAGCAGGAGTGAGCTGCAGGCACCTTAGGAGGTGTCTCTTTGCTCATCATTTATTCTGTTCATTGGTTGGGCTTCCTCTTCTGTTCTTTTTTCCCTCTGTTCACCTGTGTGAGCCAGTGCTTCCTGGGTGTCTGTGACACAAGAGGTTCTTGGAAACAGCCTGCCCTTAAGGCACTTAGACTTGCTTAGAGGAAACCAGACGGAGACCGATCATAGGTAAATGATTAGGTGTCATTATATGGTTGAGTGCCTTAAAACGCAGGCTTTCTGTCCAAGGTAACTATTTTTTCAACTTTCTCTTCCATTCTCTAAGGCCAGAACAAATCTGACTTAATTACCAACACGAGCAATTTGTTTAACGTCTTTGAACATCAGTTGACTCAAAACCAAGGTTGGGTGAGATGGTGTTTAAAGCCCCTTCTGGGTCTGGCCTGGGGGTTCTGGGGGGTTCCTGTCAGCACAGGTGGGGCTGAAGGTCCCTTGTCCCTGAAACCTTCTGCTCCCACCCTGTCTGGCTCCTCCCGATGGTGCCTCCCTGCTTACTACCTGACCCTTTGCTTTTCCAACTTCTTGTCTTTTTTCTTCTGTCTTTAGGGAAAAAGTGGAAATAGAAGAGCTGGCATTTCTAGGACATCGTGGGTGGCCTGTAAGGGAGATGATGAGGTGGAAGACTGGGGGGGGGAGGGGCACACTGGTGGCTCACAGGTTGCTCCGTGGAGCTGTTTTACATCACCATGGCCCTGCCCACTGCCAAGAGAATGTCGCCATACTTGCTGCGGCCTGGCTGCCAGCTGGCTGGGTCCAGCATCCTGCAGGAGACCTCCCGAGAGCTCAGTGCGATGCTGGCTTTGAGTGGATGGAGACGGGCTGTGAAGACCCTTCATCTAGCAGATGATGAAGAGCTCCACAGGGGCTGTGGTTCTCACCAGCTCCAGGCAGCTAGCCCAGAAAGCTCTCCTTTCTCCAGGCCCACTGCCCCACCACCCCAGCCCTGCAGACTGAGAAGCCCCACCCTGAGCCCCACGGGCCATGCCCGGGCACATCCTGAGCACGCACGGTGAGTAGCTGCTGCCTAGCACGGTGCCTGACCGCACGGTTTGTAGGTGGCCAGTGAAGGTCCACTTAATGAATGACTGCTTCAAACCCACAACATAATAAGTTAAAGTAGTTATAAATGAATAGCAATCGACAAAGCACTGTGTACATGTCATTTCTTATTAAGATTTATTTACTTTTTCCTGTCCAGTGCTCATTGTTTTAAACACCCAAGGATGATGAGTGCACTTGAACTGGGAACAAGAAAGGCTTGGAGGAGTCACTTCACCTCCCTGTGCCTCTGTCGCCCGACCGCTCAGCCACACCTGCAGCCTGGTCTGTGGATCAGGCCCATCGGCCAAGGGGAAGGGTCTGAGGCAGTTAGAACAGAGGGGCTCCTGCTGAGATGTCCCACACGGGTAATGACCTCCCATTCTCTCTGGTCATCAGGCCCCCAGCCCCACAGTCCTGGCGTCATCCAGGAAAGCTTTTGCTCCATCTAACACTACTAATCCTGCCACAGGCGACATGATTCAAAAGCAATGAAGCTAACTTCCCAAAGCCATCCAAGATGGCAGGTTCCATGGTTTTTCTTTAGGATCTCAGCGTTAATCCCTTCTCATCAGGAAGACTTTTCTGAAGAGACTGAAGGAGAGAGTGGAGCAAACAGAGCAACTGCAGGAAGAGAATTCCAGACAGAGAGGCTAGCGAGGGACTGTCTGGCTGGGGCTGAGTGAGTGGGAGAATGAGGAGATATCTTAGTGAGTGGCCGCAGGCTGGGCCGCATAGGGGCTCTGGACCATGGGGAGGACTTTGGGTTTTATTCTAAGTGCAGTTAGGAGTCATCGGTGGCTTTTGAGTGGGAATGTGGCACGATCTGGCTGCCATGGGGAGCGCAGTCCTGGGAGAGGGAGGGAAAGGTGAAGATGGAATTTACTGGTGGTTGAGCATGGGCTGTGAGGAAAGGAGCAATCAATGACGGCTTTGGGTCTTTCAGTCTGAGTAACCAGATGAATGGGCAGTGTGGCCTCCTGGAAGCAAGCCCTACCTCACCAGATCTCTCCTTCGTCCCTCTCTGTTCCCTCTCCCACATCACTCCTCTCTGGGGCTCCTGTAGAGGCCCCTCACTGCCAGTCAACCCAATGGTTAAAGACCAGGTTTGATTAGTTCACCTTCTTGCTTGAAATGTCCGAGACCCACCTGTATGAGTTATCTCCTGCTGTGTAAAAAATGGCCCCCAAACCTAGCAGCTTAAAACAACAATTGGTTATTGTCTCCCTGTGTCCATGGAGCAGGAATCTGGGTGCAGCTCAGTTGGGTCTCCATCTCAGGGTAACATAAGTCTGCCATCAAGGTGGCAGCCAGGCTGCGGTCTCATCTGAAGGCTCAAATGGAGGAGGACCAAGCTCACTCATGTGGTCATTGGCAGGATTCAGCTCCTTGCTGACTGTTGGCCAGAGATATCCATTCTTTGCTACGTGGGTCTCTCCATAGGGCAGCCCTCAGAGCGAGCCAGCTAGAGAGCAAGATATAGCACCCACAAAGGAAGCCATAGTCTCTTTGCAGCCTGTCTTGGGATTGACATCTCATCATGTTTGCCATATGCTACTTGTTAGACATGAGTCACTAGATCCAGTCCACACTCCAGGGGAGGGGATTATACAAAGGCATGAACACCAGGAGGCAGGGATCAGCAGGTGCTGTCTTTCAGGCTGTGTACCCCTCTCAGCCACTCCCCTGCATCTTCTGCACACACTCCTTACTCTGGTCGTGTCACCTGACTTGCTGGTCCTAAAAGGGCTGTTTTCGCTGTTTCCTATCTCATTGCGTTTGTTTGGCCACTGTGCACTTTCTGCCTTGGACTCTGGGCGATTTCTTCTGCTCATTACTTCATGTCCAGAAGTAAAGATTTTGAACATAATCCTCCCTCCCACTTGCTTATATCAGCATTCTTTGTCCATGTGCTTGCTCCTTCCAGTTCAAATTTTTGCTCTGCAGCAGTCAGATTATGTCTTATTCATTTGTGAGTTATTGCCAAATACGGTGTGTGACACATAGTCGATTCTTATTTAACTCTTTGTTCAGTATGAATGAGTGAGTTTTAGGTAAAGCAAAAGAAAAAGTTCAGGAAGGTCAACCTACTCATAGGATGGATTCCAAGGTCAAATAAGGCTTTAAGGTGATCTATTTTAAATCATCTGTGCCTAGCTTCCCCTCCATTGGGAAACTGTTCAGCTGTTCTTGCAAGTATATCCATTGCCTCTCAGAAATCCTGTGAGACAGGAAGGTCAGGAATCATTGTACCCATTTTATAGATGCAGACTGAGGCCCAGGGAGGTTAAGTGTCATGGCCACAGCCAGATGGCTAGTGGAACTGGGCTTAGTTCAGTTCAGAGCAGATTTATCATGGTTCAGGGCCTGAGTTTTCACACAGAGAAGTAAGAAGTCTTTGCCCTCAGGGGCTCACAGTCTCATGGTGGAGACTGATGCTTGAACAGATCATTCCCTCTCAGTGGGGAAATCCCCTGATACCCTTTTCTTATCCCATGAGCTGCCTCTGACGGGATTCAGGCAGTAAAAACAGACAGTGTCAGGCCAGAGTAGTGGACCTCAAACCTGATGGATCTTTGGAACGATCTGGAGAGCTTTTAAAAAACTCAGATTCTGGACTTCGCTGGTGGCACAGTGGTTAAGAATCTGCCTGCCAATGGAGGGAACACGGGTTCGATCCCTGGCCCGGGAAGATCCCACATGCCGTGGAGCAACTAAGCCCCTGCGCCACAACTACTGAGCCTGTGCTCTAGAGCCCATGAGCCACAACTACTGAGCCTGCGCGCCTCAACTACTGAAGCCCAAGCTCCCTAGAGCCCGTGCTCTGCAACAAGAAAAGCCACCACAATGAGAAGCCCGCACACTACAACGAAGAGTAGCCCCCGCTCGCCGCCACTAGAGAAAGCCTGTGTGCAGCAATGAAGACCCAACGCAGCCAAAAAAATTAAAAAATTTAAAAACTCAGATTCTGATTTATGGGTCCAAAATGGAGCCCAGGAACCTGTATTATTAAAAACCAGGTAATACCGACAGGTAGGCAGGTTTGAGGCCCTCTGGTGTAGTGGGTTTGGTTTTAGGAGAACAATAATCAGATTGTTCTGAGTGGGAAAAAGGCACATGTCCCACGGGCTCAGCTTGCTAAACCTGCCTGGCTATTTCTCTTCCCTGGACTGCCTCAGCCTTGGGATGGGCCTCTGGCCCTGCCGTTTCCCTTGGACGTCCCCTACTCTGCTCTCTTGTGCTCCACTCACATCCTTTCCTCATATTTCTGGTCACACCCGCCAGTCTTAGGCATCTCACCCAAGTTTCAAGCAATGAAGTGCTTTTAGGGAGCAGTTCCAAGGGTGGAGTCACTCTCCTCCTTGGGTGACAGTGGGTTATAATCATTTCCTCCTCTGAATGCCCACCACCCCTCTGTCTGGTGCTTCACGAGGCTTCTGCTGTATGGCGTTTATGAAATAGTCTGCTCTCCCGCAGAGCTGGTAAACTCCTGGAAGGCAGATCAGTTGGGGGTTTAATTTTTAACCCTTTACCTCCTTCAAGTCTTGGTTCAAATGTCACCTTCTCAGCGAGGCCTTCCCTAGCCACACATTTAACCTCACGCCTGCATCCTACACACCCAATCTCACTGACTCTGCTCAAATTCCCGCATAGCACTTACTACCTTCCGTGTTACTAAATCACACATTTATTCTGTTCCTCCTCTCTTTCCTGACAATCGTGTATAAGCTCCCAGGAGGGTGGGGCTTTCCACCTCCTCTGTGCTTGGATGTAATCCCAGGACCTGGCACAATACCCCACACAAAGTAGGTGCTGCAGGAAGACGTGTTGGATGAATGCATCTTGAGTGATCCCTTGCACGCAGTGGTGCTCTCTAAATGCTGTGCATTTGGTTGGGTGGTGGGTTGATTGATAAAGCCAGCCAAGTCAGAGCAAATCCATCTCCTCTTCTAGAAGAGGCCCTGGACAGATAGCCGAGGCTGGCAGATGCTCATTTCTCAAGGTTGATAGAGGGAGCCTTGTTGAGAGTGTCACAGCCTTCCCAGCTGGGCTGAAAAATGCCTTTGGAATCAGATGTCGGGGAGCAAGACTCCAGCTCCAAGACTTCCCAAGGAGCGAGTCCGGGTTGGCTCCCCATCCCGTTCATCAGCCCCAGCTACACAGAGGAGAGGGCTTCAACTGCCAAGGACTTTGTTTTATTGTCACTGCAGTTGGCTCCCCTCTGGGTGGGAGCTGCCAGGGCAGCAGCCATCAAACCCTGGACACCGGGCTGGGGTAATAATAGCAATTCCATAATTCTCACTCAAGCCACAGCTGAAAGGAGGGACTGCTGGCGGTGACTGGGAAAACAGGAGCCCGGCAACAGCAGGCGGAGGAGCTGGTACTGGCTGTTCCCTCTCCCTCACAGACCTGCCCTTGGGACGTGGCTCATGGACCTCCTTCCAGCCCACTCTCAGTTCACTTTTTCCAAAGCTTGTCACAGAGAGAGGGCTGCGATGTTATTCTTTTTTTAAATTAAATTAAATTTATTTTTTATTTATTTAATTTATTTATTTTTGGCTGTGCTGCGTCTTCATTGCTGCGCGCGGGCTTTCTCTAGTTGCAGCGAGCGGGGCTACTCTTCGTTGCAGTGCGTGGGCTTCTCACTGCGGTGGCTTCTCTTGTTGCGGAGCACGGGCTCTAGGCGCACAGGCTTCAGTACTTGTGGCGCTCGGGCTCAGTAGTTGTGGTGCACGGGCTTTGTTGCTCCGCGGCATGTGGGATCTTCCTGGACCAAGGCTTGAACCCATGTTCCCTGCATTGGCAGGTGGGTTCTTAATGACTGCGCCACCAGGGAAGTCCCTGGGATGTTATTCTTAAGTCTTGGGGACACAGCGGAGGACTCTCAGGAAATTCTGATATCATCTTGCAGACACTGCCACAGACAGCCTGCCTCACAGGCAAGAGGGTTTGCTGGTGGGGATGCATCTGAAATGCTACTTCTCTTATATGTGCCTTTTGGCCTCTGGAAAGTGATGCCATTGGATTGAGAAATTACCCCAGAACAATTCTTGCCACTCCTGGGTTGTACAGCTCCCACATGTGTCTGAGATACCTCTGGGGTCTAGCCTTGGAGTGGGCGGGCCTATTACACTGCCTGGCTGTCTGGGAATCACTGGGCCATTGCAGTACACTCGAGTTCCTCGTTTAGGAAGAGGAAATAACTGTTGTCCTAAAACCTGTCTTGTCAAAGAGCCTCCCTGTGGCACCTGGAGGAAAGCCGGAATTGAGAGCCCAGAAGATGCTCCAACTAAAGTATCCATTCAAGGTGCTGGGCAAGAAGGTGAAGGTGAGTGGACACAAGTCCCCAGAGAACAAAGGAGGTGGCTCGTGTGAATGTCAGTTATGTCACTGCATGAGATCCAGCCCTGCAAGCCCATATTTAAGGTTGAATAACATTCCAGCCCCCAACTCTGGCATCTGTCTGGACCAGCCTTTCCTGAAAACCACTCTCTGGAACATAAAGCCTATAAGATACTTCATTAAAAAGGGCTCTTAGGTACCCCCAAGTTGAGGAATGCTGCCTACTTTCTTGGAGACTGACAACACATTTAAAACTATTCAAGGCTCTGAGATGTTCTGCAATGAAGGAATATATTTCACTCTATTTAATCTAGTGTTTCTCAGACTTCAACCCTTTCCCTTTATCACTGTTAAATATCCTTTAGTATTGGGGTTCCCCATATAGCCTACTGGACATACAGGTCTTGAGGATGAGCTTCTAGAAAGGCTAATGGTTGGTTGGACCTACTTGGCACCATTTGGCCCAGGGCCCCATGTGATTTTGACTCATGCCAGTGAAGCCCACTAGCCCAGGGGGAAAGCACTGAAGGTTCGAGCTCACTGTAAGGGCTGGTAGCACAGCCTTGTCCCCTGCATTGGCAGGTGGATTCTTAACCACTGCGCCACCAGGGAAGTCCCCCCTCCCCCCTTTTTTAATCAAAATATCTCCTTTACCTGAAAGGCAACAGGTTGACAAAACACCCAGTCTTAATAATATGACATTTTCCCTCTAGTGTCCTAATCCTACAGCTTAGTGAAGGTAACAAATAACTTTAATAATTTACATTTGTAACTACACTTAAATCATTACAGAGACTTTTCTTCATCTGATTCATTCACCAGACTTTATTGACTTTGTCTACAACAGACTTTATCTGCTGTGTCCAAGTTCCTTGCTGGGTGCTGGCGACACTGCTGCTGTAATGGCAGAGTGATGAGCTGATGGCTGCAGGAAGGGAGGGTTTGCATCTCTTGGATCAGGTGGGGTTGAATGCAGACGTTGAAGGGTGATCGGCTCACTGGGGGACAAGGAGTAGGTGGGCGGCACAGGATCACTTTGTTCTCAGGACAGTCCTGGAAGTTTGGCAGAATTGGAATAGGTGACCCCATTTTTGTTATTGAAGAAAAAGAGCTTTAGAGAGAGACAGATAACCAGAAATAGGACAGGGAACTGAACCCGATTCTCTCGAGCTCAGGTCACTTCCTCAGCTACTATGGGACACAGAGACTGTCCTCCTACGTGAAGGTGGCAGGCTTTTGTGGTAAACAATTTTTTATAGTTTATCATACAAGTCTGCATCCCTAAGCACTAAGGCTTAGTTTTACCTACATCTTTGATATATCTTTTTAAGTCTCTTTTAATTTAAACATTCCTCCATGATCCCCTTTTTGTTCCTCGTCATATATTTGTTGAAGAACCAGAGTCATTTGCTCTGTAGGGCTTCCCACAGCCTGGATCTTTTTTTTTTTTTTTAATGAACTTTTATTGGAGTATAGTTGATTTATTATGTTGTGTTAGTTTCTACTGTACAGCAAAGTGAATCAGTTATACATATACATATATCCACTCTTTTTTCAGATTCTTTTCCCATATAGGTCATTACAGAGTACTGAGTAGAGTTCCCTGTGCTATACAGTAGGTTCTTATTAGTTATCTATTTTATATATAGTAGTGTGTATCTGCTAATCCCAATCTCCCAATTTATCCCTCCCTACCTTTCCCCCTTGGTAACCATAAGTTTGTTTTCTACATCTGTGACTCTATTTCTGTTTTGAAAATAAGTTCATTTGTACCATTTTTTAAGATTCCACATATAAGTGATATTGTACGATATTTGTCTTTGACTTCACTCAGTATGACAATCTCTAGGTCCACCCATGTCACTGCAAATGGCATTATCTTGTTCTTTTTTATGCACAGCCTGGATCTTGTTGGTTGCATCCTCGTGGTGTCATTTAGCATGTTCTTCCACCCTGTGTATTTCTGGCAAATTAGTAATTGGACTTAGAGGCTTGATCACATTCTGGTTTGATTTTCTCCCTAGATGACAGGTGGTCGTGTGCTCTTTGATCAGGAGCCTCAAAATGCCTGGTCGTCTCTCTTTTTGTGATGTTAGTAGCTGTGGATTCTCAATGCCTAGACTGATTCGTTCATTCATGCTTTGTTCTGATGTCCAGGCTCTGCTCCATGGCCTTGCATCTGGCTTTGCCTCTGTGCTCAGCCCTCTGGAGTGACATGGCTTTTCCTGATCTCCCTAAGCCATGCCCTTTCAGCCTACATGTCCAACCTTAGTCTCCTGTCCAGGAGACCCAGTCCAGGTCAGGAAAAGTCTGAGAAATGAAACTTCCCCAAGGAAGAAGGAAGGAAGACAACTCTATGAGGAGAAGATGCTGTCTAAACTGGCAGACATCCTCTGGTCATTCTTAGATAGAATCTAAGCTCAGGCTTTTAGAATCTCTTTTTGACTTTTGACCATTTTTAGGTATTTGTAAAATTCTTGTTTGATAGCATTGAACTATTAGGGAAAGGAAAGCTTCTGACCAGACTCATCTCACTGTCTGGCTTGCAGATTTGCCTGTGAGCCTTCTTCACATGGATCTGGTCACACTTAATGAAGGCAGGTGGCCAGGGAGACCTTTCTGAGCTCAGAGGAAGGAACACACTAGGACAGCCAGGATGCCGCATAAAGATTTTGTCATTGTGGCAGCTGATTTCTGCGTCTTCATAGTTGCCAACAGAGACTACCAGGTGTTCACCAAAAACATTTCCTTTGTCTCCTGGCCACAGGAGATCTTGTTCCTCCAGCCTCTTTTGAGTTAGGTGTGTCCCTGTGACTGAGTTCTGGCCAATGGAATGTGGCTAAAGCATGTCATTCAGGCCTAGCCCATAAACACCATTGAGTGATTCCATATCCTCTGTTTCCCATCTGCTGGCTGGATGGAAAGGGTCCAGCAGAGGACTTAGAGTGTGGCAGAGACATAAGATGGAAGGACCCTGGAGTACTGGGTGGCTGCATAGAAGGCTTCCCACTGGCTAGGAACATTTTCATTGGACTTTGTGGGAGAGAGAAATGATCTTTTATTGAGTTAAACCACTTTCCTTTGGGGGATTATTTGTTACAGCAACTAGTGTTATTTACCCTGACTTAGATAACACTTCAGGGAGTGAGGAAGTGGCTCATGATGAAAGTGGAGGAAAGGAAAGCAAACCCTACAAAAGCTCTTCAAGGCAAAATGATTGGGCCTTGACCACTTCTAAGTCCCATGTAGTATGATGTCTTTCTCAATATGGTATCACCCCTACCCCAAAGGAATCACTTCTGAAAGTCATGGCCTTCTGAGTTATCTGAATGCCCCTTATGTATGAGGTGCTGTCTTTAGAGAAGAGGTAATGAATCACTAACTGGATAATGTCAGGGCTCTTTCTGAGGCTGAAGAGATGTTTGTAAAAGGGGCAGGGTAATAAAATCATGACCTCTCCACTCTAGGAGTGGCTAAGAGTTGGGGACCCTAAGTCACTGATGAGGCAGAATTTGGCCCAAATGATGGGCAGGAAGTTACTATACATATTTTTTCCATCTTTTTTTAATTGAAGTGTAGTTGATTTACAATGTTGTGCCAATCTCTGCTGTACAGCAGAGTGACTCAGTTAGGAAGTTATTATATTAAGGATTGTGCCAAAGAAGAGAATAATGCTAAGATCTCAGAAGAAGGACTGATAGAAATCATCACAGATCTGAAACTCCAGTCTCATCATCTGACTCTATATGTTCATTCAGCTGTGTTGGGCAGAGAACCCTAGAGTCCACTTAAGAGGTGAGAGGATGTCTGCTAGTTTAGGCAGCATCTTCTCATGGAGTTGTCTTCCTTCTTCCTTCCTTGAGGGAGTTTCATTTTTCAGACTTTTACTAAGACCCTATCTCCTTTCCGATGATGTTTCAGCTTTTGGAGGACAGATGGATACTCTGCTCTTGGTCTTATTTCATCATCTTTACCCTTTAGACTTTCAGCCATTAGATGATTTACGTTCAGGAGAGGCTAGCATTTTAGGTTACTGCTTTAGTTAGTTCCAGCTGCTTTTTGTTACACACACACACGGGTGTTCATCCTCCAAAAGCTTTCAAGACAGTTGAGTGTAGTAGTCAAGAGAGCCCTCTGGGATGCTATAACCATTCAATGGGAGAAGAAATAGTCTTTTAAACAAATGATGCTGGGACAACTGGATATCCACGTGCAAAGAATAAAGTTGGACCTCTACCTCACACCATATCAAGACCTAAATATAAAACCTAAAACTTTAAAACTCTTGAACAAAAAGGTAAAAGCAAATCTTTATGAACTTGGGTTGGGCAAAGCCTTCTTAGATACTCTATAAAGTACACAAGCAAACAAAGAAAACAATAGATAAATTGGACCTTGTGAAAACTAAAACTTCAAAGCACACCATCAAGAAAGTAAAAAGAAAACCCACAGAATGGGAGAAAATATTTCAAATCATTTATCTGATAAGGGACTTGTATCCAGAATGTACAGAGAACTCTTACAACAATGAGACACATAACCATTTTTTAGTGGGCAAAGAATTTGAATAGACATTTCTCCAAGGAAAAAAATATATATAAATGACCAATAAGCACAGGAAAAGATGCTCAACATCATTAGTCATTAGGGAAATTCAAATCAAAACCACAATGATACACCATTTCACATCCACTATGAGGGCTATAATCAAAACAATGGAAAACAGTAAGTGTTGGTGAGGATATGGAGAAATTGTACTCTTGATACACTGCTAGTTTGCTAGTAAAAATGTAAAATGGTGTAGATACTTTGGTAAACAGTTTTGCAGTTCCTCAAAAAAAAACCAGAAAAAACCTAGCACAGAGTTAACATGTGACTCTGATTCCATTCCTAGGTATACCCAAGAGAAAAGAAAACATAGGTCCACACAAAAACCTGTACACAAATGTTTATAGCAACATTATTCATAACAGCCCCCAAATGGAAACAATCCAAAAGTCCATCAACTGGTGAATTGATAAACAAAAATGGTATATCTATACAATGGGATATTATTTGGTCATAAAAAAGGAACAAAGTACTGATACATGCTAAAACATGGATGAATCTTGAAAACATGCTAAGTGAAAAAAGCCAATCATAAAAGGTCATATTTCATGCTTCCATTTAAATAAAATGTCCAGAACAGGCAAATCCATTGAGACACAACATAGATTAATGATTGCAAGGGGTGGAAGATGAAAGAAATTGGGAAATGTCTGCTAATGAGTCTAGGGTTTCTTTTGGGGTGATAAAAATGTTCTAGAGATAGATATTGATGATAATTAGACAACTCTGTGAATATACTAAAAAACACTGAATTATACACTGTAAGAGGGTTAATTTTATGGTATGTAAATTGTATTTCAGTAAAGCTGTTTAGGAAAGAGAGAGGGGAGAGGTCTCTGTAGCCAGACTGCTTGAGTTCAAACCCTAGCTCCTCTGATTACCATATGTATGACCATTTACCCATTCTGTGACTCACTTTCCTCATGTGTACAATGAATAGTAGTACCTGCCTGATAGGGTTGTGAGGGTTACATGAATTCATGCAATGACTCCTGGCTCAGAGCAAGCACTCCGTAAGGGTTAGCTGTTATTTTTATTATTAATGACCTATGTCCTTATGTACAATGATGCTGGTCATCTGTACATAAATCAAGAGCCAAAGAAGACTTGTCAGCAGGAAGGGCTCAGTCCAGGGTGATGTCCACAAGCAGGACCAAGGCTTGGAGATCTGGGTATCTCCCATGTTGAAAGAGCCACTCATGAAACTTGTAGAGCACTCAGTACATCCAAACATACATAAATACAGAGTCTGGCTCCAGATTTTTGGCTGGAATCCATTGAGAGTTATGAATCCCTCTTTGAACAATGGCAGCTATTATTAAAATCTAGAGGCTTTGAGTTGGATGCTTTCTTCAGCCCAGACACTGATTCAGAGCCGCAACATTCTACATAGCAGGGCTAGAAATTGATGCCGTTTTTGAGCTGATTTATTGAGAGGTTTCTTGATCTGGGTCAGGTTCCTGCAACATTTGGAAAGTGACGACTATAGCATCATTATTTCCCCCAAATGACCAAAATTATAGCCGGTAACTTGAGGCCAGTAAATTTCCCTGCAGCAGATGTTAAACTCTTTTAAAAGATGATTAACAATGGGAGACTTGGGCTGTATGGCAGAGCAACCAATCGGGTGGTGTTGCTGAAGTCAACGTGTGAGGTCAGAGGCATATCCAGACCCCCATGGCGTGGTGGGGAGCCCCAGCTAGAGACTGTAAGAGCTCACAGGTTGCGGTGTAAATCAAGCTGGTGGTCCTGGGTGGCTGGACATGTGGTGCTGTGACAAGAGACCCAGATTGGGTGTTGGGAGACCTGGGCTTGAGGCTTGCTTCTGCCAGCAGTGTGACTCAGGGCAGACTATTTCCCTTCTCTGGGATATAGTTTCCCCATACTTTAAAATTAGGAGGGACCACATTCAGTGGTCTCCAAGGTATTTTGTGAGTTTTAGACTGATTTGTTCTATTACTTAAGAAGAAAGCAAATAAATCATTTGTTAACTTCCAAAGAATCTGTGATTTTTTAGATGCAGTGACCACAAAAGAACCAAGATGGGTTATACGATTATGATGATGCTTGTTTCACATCACCACTGCCAGGAAGTATGGGAGTGAGAAGGCATAAGGATGGATCCAGAGAGACCAGCCTGGGATACCCAAACCAGGTCTCTGGGACCAGACACAAATGTTTGCTGGTTGGGGACAAGGCTCCATCGAAGTTTCCTTGAGAAATGTTATGTAACTTTTATTCATCTTTCCAGTAGATAGTTCTCTACCTGTTCATCTCTTCTTCCCTTTCCTGACGGTTTGTTATCTACCCAGATTTGTGGATCAACTACGCAAGTTGTATATTCACATGCACACATGTGTATACATAGTTGTTGGGTAGAGTTGAATGTTCTTCTAATGAATTTCTCCAGTGAGGGTGTCTTGAGACCCCCTTCTCCAGCAATTCCAAGCTCCCCAACCATGCCCCCAGCTTGAGTCCACTGGAGAGTGGAAAGGAATGAACCCAATGCATAGGATCATTGAGATCCTTTAGAAAAGTCCCAGAGGGTCTTTGCTTTTTTGCATTCCTCTGTCTCTTTCCCCAAAACTAAGGGGAAATGGCCCAGATCTTATACCTCATAGCACTTCAGTCATGGGGCTCTGGGGAGTAGAACTTGAGTTCTTCCAAACCCCTTCTGCCATATGGTAAGACTCAACATAGCAACCCCCTTAGAGGAATCATCCATTCATTCAGTCAATAAATATTTATTGAACATTTACTTACTAAGTGCCAAGTTTGGTGCTATCCCTGGAGATACAATGCTGAACCAATGGCCAGGGAGGGTCTTAGAATATTCTAGGAGATGAAAGAAGGCCAGTGTGAGGATTATATTAGTCCATTTGTTCGGGCTTCTACAACAAAATACCACAGACTAGGTGGCTTATAAACAACAAGCTTTTATTTCTCAGTGGTCTAGAGGCTCAAAGTATGATATCAGGGTGCCAGCATGGTCAAGGAAGGGCCCTCTTCGGGGTCACAGACTTCACATTGTGTCCTCACATGATGGAAGGACTAGGGAGCTCTGTGGGGTCTTTTTCATAAGAGCACTAATCCCATTCATGAGAGTTTCACCTTCCAAAGGCCCCACCTCCTAATACCATCATATTGGGCATTAAGGTTTCAACACATGAATTTTGGGAGACAGTGACATTCAGACCACAGAAAAAACAATGTGAGGAGGGAGAATGGTACAGGACAAGACTGGAAAGGTAGGCAGCGTTCAGGTCATGCAAGATCTAGGTAGCCCAAGAGGTCAATTTGCCAACCCACTGCCCTAAAAAAAAGTGGAACACAGAGAGACATGGCTGAGGGAGGCCACGTGAGGTTGGGGTATCCCATGGTTGTTTTTTGAATCTATCAGATGGAATTCTTAAGTCAGTTTTAAATATAATGAAAATTGGCTTTTTAATGAAGTGAATTATTGGACATATATGAGAAATATTTGGAGCAGAAGAAAGAGCATAGGCTTTAGGTTCAGTCTTGAATTTGAATCTGGACTCTGCTAATTGCTGGGTAACTTTGGGCAGGCTACCTAACTTCTCTGATTGGCGTTTCTCTCACTCGTACAATGAAGGCAGCAGTACCTATCTCGTGGGCTTCTTAGGAGATGATACACATGGTCATGTTTGTGCTATCTACAATTCCCAGCATATGGTTGGTACTCCCTTCCTCACCAAGCTCCATTCTACCATACAGATACCTGCATATTATGGTTCTCAGTTGCAAGCAACAGAATCTACTCTGGCTAGTTTAACCAGAAAAGGATTGGATTAAGAGATATTGACTAACTCCGAGACTCGTTGGGAGAACTGGAGAAACACACTCAAGAGTAAGCTTCCAGGAACACTCCCGAGAACTGTGCTGTAGAACTGACCCTATCTGGAAGCTTCTTCCCTCACAGGTGACCTGGAATTACTTCACTTCTGCCATCACTCACACCAGTAACAGTGGAAATCCCTGAGCCACAGAAGTTTCTGCACTTGGCTGGTGACCCACTTATTCTAGGCAACATTTTGTCCACCAAGTTATAAAGGCCTAAAAGCCCCCTGCTATTTCTGCCACACCAACTTGAGCTACCAATGTTGGCTCTTCTTAAGCTGTGTCATTTGATTCTCCACAAGCTTGGTTTGGGGTGGCACATCCTCTAACGAAAAAAATCAATTTTTCTATACAACTGATTGATGTAGCTTGTCTTGGAGCACCTAATAATCCTCTCACTTCTCCACCCTCTAATAGGGATCAAGGATTGATTGTGCCTTTTTTTGTTTTTTTCCAAGCAGCTGCTTTCTTTCTCTCTTTCTCTCTCTCTCTCTCCCCAGACACACACACACACACACACACACACACAGGTCTACTATCTCTTACTCTTTTTCTTTCTCCTTCTTCAATGCTTTAAAACCAAAAAAAAAAAAAACAAAAACAAAAAACCCACAGAATTTTATTTCTTGAGAAACCTTTGAGATCATGGAGTTGAACCCTGTATCCAGCCCAGAGTGGGGCTATGTTTTGTCTGAGGTCACTCAGCCAGCTGAAGGCCCTTGTGACCTGATGAGGTGGAATCAGGAGCTCTGAATTCTTATTTCAGCCCAGGCACCAACAAGCTGAGGACCCTCGACAGGGCACTTCCTGCACTAGTTAGGACTCCATGCTATAAGTGACAGAAACCCAACTAACTAACCTTGGCAAAAAGGGACTTCAATCACTCATGCAATCTGGAAAGGAAGGGGTGGGGCTGGGGGAGGTGGCAACCAGGAACTTGGAGTTGCTAGAAGTCTCTCTGTGGCTTTCCTCTACTTTCACCTACCTCAGATGGGATTTCTCTACACAGTGGAGCCATAGCTGCTGCCTGCTCTTGACTCACTTTCCCCAGATTTATCACTGAAAAGGGAAGGGCTTCTCTCTTTAGCTCTAGCTTTAAAAGCACCAGGAAAGGTCTTTGGTCATGTGATACACCCTTTGGGCCAATCACTGAAGCCAGTCAACTGTGATTGGCTGAGGTTGATAAACTACCATGTCCGGGGGCTTTGGAGTCTTAAAGGTGTGAAGGGTGAGAAAGGAGGGGCAGGGCCTTCGAAGAAGCTGGTAGGGAGCATAGACTTAACCACGGCCAGTCACTGTGGGCCAGGCAGAAAATAATTTGTGTGGCCTCCACTCTCTCTCTCCAGGTTTTATCTTCTTATCCCTCCTGTGCGGTAATATGGAAGGAAAATAGGTCCGAAGTGGAACAAACAGGATTTGCTTGAAGACAAGCCCCCCTACATGTGTTTCCTAGGAGGAAGAACACTTTAATACCCATTGTCCCATGGAGAGGGGCCAATTCATACTTGTCACCTGGAAAAGAGCAGAAACCCAAGTCTACTTCCTGGTCCTTGAAACTCAAGCTCATTAAATCGAAAGTTCTAGCTTGATGACAGGCTCTTTTAGAAAATAACAGCATTGTTGTCTAAACTGTGAGCCTCAGACTTTGGCCCACGCTTGTTGTTGTTACTGTTGTTATTATTACTGTTAGTATTTAAAGCTTGCTAATGAAAACATAGCTTCAGGACCTGAAAGTGATTTTTTTGCACTCCTATAGACCTAATTGTTGAGTCCCTTCCAGGCTTAAGGAAAGGGCTTTTTTTTTTTTTTTTTTTTTTTTTTTAATATATAGTTGAGCTTCTTTTTTTTTTTTTTACAGTAGACTTTAAAAAAACATTTATTTATTTTTGGCTGGGTTGGGTCTTCATTGCTGTGCGCGGGCTTTCTCTCGTTGCAGCGAGTGGGGGCCAGTCTTCATTGCGGCGCACGGGCTTCTCTTTGCAGTGGCTTCTCTTGTTGCGGAGCACAGACTCTATGTGTGTGGGCTTCAGTAGTTGCAGCATGCGGGCTCAGTAGTTGCGGCACACGGGCCCTAGAGCACGCGGGCTTCAGTAGTTGTGGCACACGGGCTCAGTAGTTGTGGCTCACGGGCTCTAGAGTGCAGGCTCAGTAGTTGTGGCGCACGGGCTTAGTTGCTCCGCGGCATGTGGGATCTTCCCGGAACAGGGATCGAACCCCTGTCCCCATTGGCAGGCGGATTCTTAACCCCTGCACCACCAGGGAAGTCCAGGAAACGGCTTTGTTTGACTGAATCTTCTGAATAGCTGATTGACTAACAAGCAATCTTTTTTTTTTTTTTTAAATCTTAGGGCTGAAAATCCCAGCAGAATTTATCAGCCCCTTTCCCCATCTCGTAAGAGGACTTCGACGGAGAGGCAGCTCTGGAAGCAGCAAGGTCTCAGGCAGAAATAAGGTATAAAGCTGTTGGCTCTTTCTGAAATTCATCTTTTGTCTATTTTTTACACAACCTGGTCCAATAAGGTCCACCTTTGTCATCTTCTCTACTACTTCTTGACATTTTTGTAAAAGGTAAAACTTTATTATCATTAGTTACTAGACGCAATGAGTTCGCTTTTTCAGTGGATCCATGATGCTTCTAAAGGGCTACGTCTGCTCTTGCTCTAGCTTTGCTCTGGGTTTATTTTCATGGCTGACTAATGAGGAGTGGCTCTGTGGGGAGGAGTGAAGTGAAGAGCGAGAGGGCCAGGCTCTGCTGAATCCTGATTGGCTGAAATCTGGCTGTGACCTGATGGGGCAAATGTCTGTCAGCCTCACACATTCAACGCAGCGCATTGTTGGGCAACAGCTCCAGAAGGGAAGTAAAGCTGCATTTAATTTATCTTTTACATAGCGTAGAGAAGCTTTTAAAATTGTTCGAAGCACATAGCCAAAAATGTCTGGTTCAATAGATTCTGCACTTGGACATTCCCTAAGACACAATGTCTCTCCTTGAAAGAAGACAAAAATATAAAGGATACCTAGATTGTGTAGTCCGTGCAAACTGCCCTTTGTGAATGACGTGGAGAATGATGCATGTGATGGCAGGGCAGTCCCCATCCCTGTGCTGGGAGAGCTGGGACCTGGTTTACCGAGGCCTGAGGTCTGCAGTTGCCTTGTCACCTTGCAGAGGGTGTAGCCTCTCATAGTGAATACAATCGAGTCTTTGTTTAATGACAGAGTTACTCAGAGATAGAATTATGAGCATAAATAATCACTTAAAGGAATTGTTGAATTTGGGCTGAATGTGAACTGATCCCAGGGTTTATTCTGGAAGCTGAGCTTTCAAAGAAAATGCAGACCATTTCTCTTAAGAGTGTAGTTGTCGTTATCATCTTGATTTTTGGCTACTCGAGGTTTTATTATATTGAAGAGTTGGAATGGTGGAGGTGGAGAGAATTTAGAGTGGGTTGCCGTAGAACTAGGAAGGCAAAAGCCAGGTGTAGACATGACCAAGACCAGCTTTAAAGCTGTACTGATAAACTCAGCCTCCTCTGGCATGGCCTTCTCCCTGACACCCTACCCTTGGTTGCATTAGAGGATGTGGCATTCAGGAGAATTTACCAGCTGACTATACTGCAGTGGCCACCTGAACCCCAAATACCCACCGAAAAGACCTTCCTTTAGAGAAACTAAATAGAAAAGGGTCCTGACATCCCATTCAGGGCCATATATCTCTTTGACAATTTCCTCTTCACCAGCTTCCTTTTTCTTTCCTTCTGGAACTCTGATTAGAAATGTTAGCCCTCTTCATTCTATCCTCCAGGTCTCTTAATGGCCTCTGGTCCCCATAGGTCTTCCTCTGCTCTAGATTCCTACGCAACTTCTAGTTTATGCTATGAAACTGAATACCGACATCATTTCTTCTGCCATTGCATGTTTTAGTCTTGCCTGCCTAACTAGACCAGAAGTCCCTTGAGGACGGTGAACCTGTCTTATGAGCCATTTGTGTTCCCATGACACTTGGCTCAGTGCTTGATATAGTAAGTGCTCAATAAATACCCCATTGGTACAGACCCATTAATTTATGCTCTTAAGTCGTACCCTAGCCTGAATCTTACATATGTGACCTCTTAGGAGCCAGATGAGAGCATTGGACCAGGGCACACTCATTTGTTCTCTGTCAGCCCTTGGAGGATACAGTACTCTGCTCCATTTGCCTCAGTTGGCTTCCTTTGGATTGCACCTTCACCTTCATGATCTTTCCAGCCCAGGGGGCTTACCTGTGTCATGGGAACTCAACCTCTTGGCTCCACTCTCTGGTCTTTTCAAGCCAGCCCTGTTTGGCTGCATTCCAGGTTCCAGAAATACAATCCAAGGGCATGCCTTGGAACTCTGAGGGACTGAGAGCTACCTCTGAACAGCAACTTAGAGTTTGACATGTGACTCTACTGGCTGTGAAACCCTGGGCTCTGAGCCTTAGTTTCCTTATTTGTAAAATGGGAATGATGTGGTAGTGAAAAATAATTGAGTAATGAAGGTGAAAGTCCTTACCAAATGTTGAGTACAATTATTGTTAGCAAAACAACATTAAATGATGGCTGTAACCATTAGACACAGGAAACACAGAAAATAATCTGTACATCAGTTTTGGAAAAATAAAGTTAAACTATATTATTCCGCCTGTCTTTTATAGCTTTATTTATTTATTTTTTTTTTCCACACACACTGTATTTTATTTTTACAAGAGATAAATAGACTGACACCAAGCATTGTACATGGATGACCACAACAAAAGCAACAATGATTGCAATTACCAAACATGAAACACACTCATACTATGTCATAATATTGACATTCAGTCCAGTAATCCTCCACTGCAACAGCTCCTTTACTTTTATAGCTTTATTTTTAAAATTAGTTAATTAATTTTTGGCTGCGTTGGGTCTTTGTTGCTGCGTGCGGGCTTTCTCTAGTTGTGGCGAGCGGGGGCCACTCTTGGTTATGGTGAGCGGGCTTCTCATTGCAGTGGCTTCTCTTGTTGCGGAGCACGGGCTCTAGGCGTGAGGACTTCAGTAGTTGTGGCACGTGGGCTCTGTAGTCGTGGCTTGCAGGCTCTAGAGCACAGGCTCAGTAGTTGTGGCGCACGGGCTTAGTTGCTCCACGGCATGTGGGATCTTCCCGGACCAGGGCTCGAACCCGTGTCCCCTGCATTGGCAGGCGGATTCTTAACCACTGTGCCACCAGGGAAGTCCATTCAGCCTGTCTTTTAAAAGATTACTTTAAAAAAACTCTATCAATCGGACTTTGATCAAAAAGTGCTGAAAGGAAAAAAAAAACCAGATTTTTTTCTGAGCTGCAAAATAAAAGTTTAAAAAAGGGAGAGAGAATTGAGTGGTTTATTTAAAACTCTGAGCACCTTGAAACTATTTGAAACCCCGTGTCGTCTTTAAATCACGTTGCTCCCAAGTTAATAGGTAAGATTACAGCCAGGAAGAAAAGAGTAACAGGAAATAAGGGAGAGGGTTTAAAACATAAAAAGTGTCAGGCTTCAGAACTTCAAGAATGCTGAATTCCATCTCAAGTCCCAGCATCCTGCCCCTTAAGCCTTTCGTAAGGCCACTGCCTTTGCAAGGATCATCTTCTCGGCTGCAAACTTCTTGAAATCAAAGCCACATGCAAACCTCGCTGCTCCACCCTGGTCCCTCCTCCAGCTCCTGGAGCCAGTTCCTGCTCTCCCTGGGGGCTGGGACACCTGAATCTTGAAGCCTTTGTAAGAAGCAAATTCATCCTTGGACACTCTTATGGCAGCAGAGGTAGAAAGAGTGATGTCATTACAATAGATGCCCTTTGTCTTTTTTTTTTTTTTTTTTTAAATCGTTGTTCAAACAACGAGCTTAATGAGTCATAGTTACAGACATGGGCTCATTTCTACCCAACCACACAATACTCTATGAAGTGAATAGGAGAGGTTAAATTCCCATTTTAGAGATGAGAAAACTGAGACTTGCTCAGAGGCCCAGTGCTCATTCCCTGTGGAATGAAAGCTCAGGTTTCTGTCTCTCTTATTCTCCTGGGACTATGCAGGGTTGAGGCAGTTACAGCACCACCACCCATGAAAAAACCGATCCCAGGAGCATTAAAAATTGCCTGTAAGAGAACCAGCTGTAAATCCACACTTGTCATTGGATTTAGGGTCTACTCGGGTAATTCAGGATGATCTTGTTTCGAGATCCTTAACTTAATTTCATCTGCAAAGACCCATTTTCTAAATAAATCCGTGTTTACAGATTCTGGGGATTAGTATGTAGGCACATCTTTTGGGGGCCACCATTCAAACCATTGCAGTGGTTTACATGCATTACACCACTCAATCCTCAAACGGTGGTTACCCTGTGGGGTAAGTAATAGCATTGTCCTGGTTTTACAGATGAGGAGGCTCAGAGAGGTCTGTAACTGTCAGAGTTCTACGGCCAGCTGGTGGCAGAGCTGGCCTATGAACCCCAGAGGGTGGCCCAGGCTTTTCCTGCTCCTCACCACCCCATGATTCTGCCTCCTTGTGATGTTTGCAAGAGGAAACACTCCAGGTGATAAAGAAACTACGAATTTGCAACCTGTCCTTGGCAGGTGGGGGAGGTGTGTTAGGGGTCCTAGAAAGGAGAGAAGATTTGGCCACAGAGACAGGGCTCTGACAAGAGGGAGGACAGATGGAGCCAGGCCCGAGGAGGAAGACAGCTCTCAAGAGTCTGCTTTGAGTGTGCGTGAGTGTGTAAGTGTGAGTATGTGAGTGTGTCTGTATTGGTGGCTGGCTGGGCACCGGGCCCTCCAGAGCAATGAGGTCTCACCCTGGCTGTTATGTGGATTCCTGGCCTGATCTTTCCCACAAGAGCAGGTGTGGATTCGTGGTACCCTGAGGAAGGGAGGACGAGCCGTGGGGGTCATGTCGGGGCACAGAAGGAGGACAGCAGCCACGGGAGGGGCGACCCTGGGGATGGACACCTCCCAGGAGTCTCTGGATCAGGGGGCAGAGCTGCTCTCCGACATTCACATGGGATGAGACTGGAGCCCTCTGTTTGGCTATTAGGGGAGGGCCCGGGTGGTCTAGGCCCCAGGAAGTTGGCGAGGGCCACCTGGCATGTGGAGGGGGCTCCTCCCCGGCGTGGCTGACTGAAAGTACCACCCTCCCGGGAAGCATGGCGAGGACGTGCCCACAGGAGAGGAAGCAGCCCTCGCAGCTGGCTATGCAGGCGGCGGCCGGCAGCTGCAGGGAGCCCCGGGGAGGACGCCCTTCTCTGCCCATGTCTTTCCTCCTCCGCAAGGCTCTTCTGGGAAGGAAGGGATGTGAGGACTGGAGCTGGGGGTGGGGACAGAATTTGCTTTGGTTTTCTGTGCTTCATCTCCCTGATGTGCTGTCTTCCTGCTTTTCACCCTCACTGCCGTGTTGGCCTCAAAATGGAAAAGTGACCTTCCCAGAGAAAGGCAGGGACACTCCAAAGAAAGACTCCCTGACCCCCAAACCTCTCCTGGCTCCTCTGGCTGGGTTCTCACTAAAGGCTGCAGGAGGCCACCTACAACGGGAGTTTTGAGGCAAAGAGAATGAGATGTGTGACAGCCCCTCGTGGACCCCACGGTCCTACACAAATGCCAAGTGGCAAGGTATCTCCAACAGCTGGACGCCTGGTGCAGTCAGCCGGGGAGCTGGGCTCGATGGCAGCCGAGGAGTCAGGGGCAAAAGGCAAGGAGACCCAGTGGCTCCATTTCACTCTGGTCCCTACAGCATTGTCCCTGCTGATCTGGTTCTTGGTGCCACGCAGCTGTCCGCTTTGCTGTCCTCCCCGGCAGTGCCTTACCCCAGGTAGAGCCAATTAAGGGGCTCACCTGGCGCCACGGTAAGGTGGGAATCTTGGCTGCTGCCCCCTCCCTCCTCGCCCAGCAAGGCTGCCTGGCTCCTGTGTGGGAGGGGGTGGAGGGAAAACAGATGATGTGTTGACATCCTGCGGGTTATCGAATAGGACAAAGATGAGATTTCTTTGGGCTTCTCCAAAGGCTACGGCAACCCTGGAGACCACGTGGTCCAGGTGGGCTAACTGCGAGATGGAGAAAGGCTGCCCAACTGGCACTGGAATTTTCCTGAGTGAGACATAAGCCTTTATTGTGCTAAGTCACCGAGATTTGGAGGCTTACTAGTTGGTTGCTAACATTAATTGCTTTGTTGAATGTAACCCTTTACATCAAAATAGCCCCTTCAGTTATATACTATCACTTGCTTTTCATAACAACCCTAGGAAGTGGTTTGGTTTCCATTCTTCCCATTTTACAGATAAGCAAACTGTAGCAGTGAACTGCCCAAGGTCATGCCGCTAGAAAATAAGCAGCAGGACGTTTGAAAGTTAAGGGGAAGCACAGAGAGGGCGATAAGAGCTAAATGAAGAGACCGCCCACCTGGTTTAGAGACCCAGGTAGGGGGCCAGGCTGACAGTGGGGTAGAAGGAAGGAAAGAAGGGGGAGTTTCAAGGAGAATCTTGGCTCCTTCTTCCATATCCTTAGCCTCATGGCCAACTTTGGACCCTTGGAAGGCAAGGGGGGCCCTGGGTAAGACACCCAGCACCAGGGAGGTAGGACCATGGAAATGTGTCTCTGGGGACTCATGTGCCTGGTTCTAGGTGTGCTCTGGATAGGAAGGTGAGTGGTGATAAAACCATTGAGACTTTGCAAAAAAATTAAACATGGCGGAATGAGGTGTCCAATGAACCCTCTGCCCCAAAGCTGCCCCTCGTTCTAACCAGACTGTCATTGCTCAACCTGCTTTGGGGGCCCTCTTTGGGGTGTGCCTGTTTGCCAGCCACATCCTTTATAGCTAAGCCACGTAAGTGCTGGTTCTGTTTTTCTCTTTCTGTACTGTTCTATGTTTATTTTTTGAATAGATAACATATATAGGGTTCAAACATTAAAAAATATTTAAAAGTATAGCATAAAAAGGCACTTTCCCACCCATGTCCCCACCCTTCCATCTGACAGGTAACTGTTGTTGTTAGTTCATTATTCCCGTGCAGATTTTATTTTGTAAATTTATGAGATAATTGAAATACGCATTATTTTTATCCTTGCTTTTCTTGTGAATAGTGTGACACTATACTGCATCCTGCTTTTTTCACTTACCACATCTTGGAAGTATTTCCATTCAATAATAAAGAGCATAAAGCTTGCTCTCTCTCATTTCAACAGATGTATAGATTGTAAGAATGCCACGATTTGTTTAACTAGTTCCCCACTGATATACATTTAGGTTTTTTCTAACCTTTTGCTATTAAAAATCATCATGCAGTGAATATCTTCCACATATGCCATTTTGCAGGTATTCAATATACCTGAAGGGTAAACCCCTAAAAGAGGAATTGCTGTGTCAAAGGATATATGTAGTTTATATTTTGATAGATACGAAATTGCCCTCTATAGGGGTTTATTGTGACAATTTTTATTCCTATCAGCAGTATGTGAGAGTGCCATTTTCTGCACAGTTCCACCAACAGAATGTGTGTTCAAACTTTCAGACTTTTGTCATTCTGACAGGAAAAAAGTGAAATAGTGTTAATTTACATTTCTCTTACTATGGGTGAGGTTATAATGTATTTTCAAATGCTTAAGAGAGATTTGTAGTTCTTTTTTTAAAAAAAATTATGTTTCTCTCCTTTACTTGTTTTTGTGCTGTGTTGTTGGTCTTTTTCTTTTTTTTTTCTTTTGAATTTTATTTTATTTATTTATTTATAGAGCAGGTTCTTATTAGTTATCCATGTTATACATATTAGTGTATGTATGTCAATCCCAATCTCCCAATTAATCACACCACCACCCCCCATTGGTATTTTTCTTATTAATTTGCAGGAGCTCTTTATTTATTATGGACATTAGCTGTTTGTCAATGGGATAAGTTGTCAATGTTTCTTCCTGGTTTGACTTAAAAAAAATTTTTTTTTTTTTGCTTAGGATTAGTTTGTTTGTTTTTTTTTTGGCCATGCAGAAGCTTTGATTTTCACATAATCAAATCAAACTTTCTCTTTATAATATGGATATTCTGATACAGTTAGAAAGGCTTTCTCTACTCCAAGGTTTTTAAAGAATTCTCCCATGTCTTTTTCTTGCACTTTTATAGTTTTATTATCTTTTAAGTCCTCGATCAATTTTGAACTTTCTAATTGAGTGAGTCCAAGTTTATTTTTATCTAGCTTGCTAGCAAGATATTCCAATGCCATTTATTGAATAATCTAGTTTCTTTACCAATGATTTGAAAGGCCACCTTTATCATAACAAATCTTACGTTATTTGGACCCATTTCTGGTCTTTCTATTCTGTTCCATCAGTGTATCTATTTATGTGCCAGTATCTCAGTTCTTTAAAACACTGAACATGTTTTAGTATCTGGTAGAGTAAGATCTTCTCATTTCTCTTCCTCTTCAGTGTTGTCTGTTATTCTTACTTGTTTTTTTCTCCACATGAAATTTAGAACCATATAATCTGGTTCAAAAGATACACGCTAGCATTTTTTTTTGGAATTCATTTAATTAAAACAGTAATTGAGGAGAGATTGACATTTTATTTTGACATTGAATCTTCCTCTCCAAGATTGTGCTGTGACTTTCATTTGTTTGAGTCTTCCTTTTGCCTCTCTATCAGTTCTAGTCTTGTTTACGGAGGTACAGCTTTTGGGAGATGGAAACATTTCCAAGTCCACGAGTAGGTTTGATCTGTTCATCATGACAGCAATAGGTAAGGGCCCGGCTTGGTCTCCACTCATCTCCCTCTGGACCAAAGCTTACTTGCTTCTCCCTTATGTGGTGTTGGTTTGGGGTTTGGGAGGAGAGGGGAGGGTGTGTCACCAACAGATAGAAAAAGAGACAAGAGAGGGGGCCATGGAGGTGGGGAGAGAGACACCATCTGGGTACCCAGAACTGAAAGTCAGCAATCTCAGACAAAGATAGAAGGAAAGGGCAGGCGTGGAGGACTGTGGGCTACCAGTGATGTCTGCAGGAAGGTGGGGAGGAAGAGAAACCAGAAGGGCAGGCAACAGCAAAGGATGGGTGAGGAGGAGGAGGAGGAGGAGGAGAGGGAGGACGAGGAGGAGTGGGGGGAGGGAGAGGTGAGGGAGGGGGAGGGGGAGGAGAGGGAGGAGAGGGCGTCTGGTCAGGAGCACATGCCAGTGAGGCCCTAAGGAGACCACAGCCCTTCAAGGACCAGGTGATGTCTTCATGTCAACATCTTTTTAAAATGTAATAAATATATATAAAAGTATAAAACATGTATGCTCTGTTTACTGAATGGTTATGAAGTCAACTTCCTTTCAACCACCACAAGGTCAAGAAACAGAATATTCACCAGCACCCCGGAACCTCCCTATTGTGTGTCTCCCAGAGGTGACCATTGTCCTGATATTTTATGACCAGAAGACGACAGTTATTATAATAAAGGAAAAAAACGTTGAAAAATTCAAGACCAGGACTGAAATGTGCCAGAGAGGGGATTGGAACCCAGGCTAAGAAGGGACGCTCTTTCTGTTCCAGGACTTTTTCGAGCTCCTGATCCCTTATGCACTCCATGCCTTGGCTCCCTTCCCCAAAGGGAGAAATCTGAGAGCTCCCCCTACATGGGTCCCACCCCGGGCCACTGAGAGGTGCCCCTGGGCCCAGAGAGCCCACCTGACTCATGAGGAGGGGACCATGAGTAGGGCTTTTGGCAAATTATCCGACACGAAGGGCATAACGCAAGAGGCTGGCCCCTGGTGTTTGTGGACAAAGCATCGGTAGTTCCGGAGTTTGATTGGTCCCAGGAGGTAACTGGGAAATTTACTGAGGCTCAGTTTGAATCGCTGCTGCCGTGGGGAGCATGGGGGAGGGGGTCACCTGACAGCCAGCACCCCTGTTCTCCTCTCATGGGTGCACCTCGGGACTTTGTTTCTTGGTGAAGGAAGACCTTCCAAAGAGAAAGCATTACTGGTGATCTACAAGATGGCGACCTGGGAGTGGAAAATAGGTGCAGAAAACTCATGATTCTCAATGCCTGGGGCCTGTAAAGACACCTTTGCTTTTTGGAGTTGGAGTATTTGCATCTGCCCTTGACCAGTCAAGAGCAAAAAGGGGTGTGGCCCACATTAGACTTAGAGCAGTGGGAAGCTGGGAAGTGGTGCCAGGCTGGTCAAGGTCAAGGCAATGCAGACAGACTGAGGATGCTGAGAATGGAGTGGGGGATGGGCAGGTGGTTCTGGAACAAGAGTGTGCTGGGGTGGGTGGCCTGCCTGTGTGTGGCTGGCCCCATGGTGAGGGGTCTGGCCTCTTGGCCTAAAGGAACCACAAGGAATAATGTTGGGGCCTATGCTCTCCTCCACAAGGGTATTTAGGAAGGAGCTCTGTTGTTTTCTTTCAGGTAATGGAAAGACCAAAGTCATTCAGTCCCTTCATGTTCTGTGAGGCCAGGCACTGAGGACAGACTGTGCCTATGTGGTGGTCTGTGAGGAATCTTTGTGGGGTTCTAAAAGCCCCCACTGGGCCCCTTAACATCTCCCTAGCACCCTTTTGATATCTGGAAATGCCTACCCAAAGTGAAGTCTTTGGCTTGACAGTGTTGCTGGAAAGCCCGTAATCAATCAGTCCTGTACTCAAAGCCACATCTCAATGAGGTCCACCTGACTGCCACGTTCAAAACTGCGGTCCTGCCACCCTAAACTTCCAATTCCCCTTATCCTGCCCTATTTTGTCTTTATGCACTTTTACCTAACATACAATACCCTTTGCCTGTTTATTATTTTCTATCTCCTCCTACCAGAATGTATGCTCCACGAAGGCAGAGGTTTTTGTCTACCATGTTCATGGATACCACCCCAGCACCTAGAAAGGTATTTGGCATACAGTGGGCACCCAGCAAACCTCTGCTGAATGAACTGAAGGTCGATAAGCTGAGGATGCTGAGGTTGGGATGAAGCTTGTGTAATATTTTAATCCACGACTCCTAACCTTTTTCAGTAGGCTTCTTTTAAGCTCAAAACATTTCACAGATACATGTATAATAGTAGCTATACTTGGAAAGTACAAAGTGCTTTTAAATAAATTTGTGCTTTATTAATCTATATACATTTGAGAAGTAGTATGTTATATTCTCCGTTTATATCCATTTATGTGACATACCAACACTGCTGGACATATATATGGATTCACAAACTGTTTGCAATAAGTCTGAGGGCACCAAGGGCCCATAACCCACAGGTCAGACTGCTCTTTACAGAGGGAAGGCCTTTGGGAGATGGAAACATCCCTGAATCCACAGTATGTTTGATCTGTTCATCATGACAGCAATAGCTAAGGGCCCTGCTTGGTCTCCACTCATCTCCCTCTGGACCGAAGTTCACTGGCTTCTCCCTCATGTGGTGTTGGGTTTGGGTTTTGGGGAAGAGGGGAGGGTCTGTCACCAACAGATAGAGAGACAAGGGAGGGGGCGATGGAGGTGGGGAGAGAGGCATCACCTGGGTATCCAGAACTGAAAGTCAGCAATCTTGGACAAAGCTAGGAAGAAAGGGGCAGGTGTTTAAACCATTTGAAACCATTAGCAGCTACGAACAATTGAGCACTTACTGCCTTTTATTAATCAGAAAGCTAGATGCCAAGGGTTTAGAAAGGCTGACAGTTAAGTTTTGAGTGGCGGGGGGAGTAGGAAATAGGGATTTAAGATGAGCATGGGCTTTGGAGCTATCAAGATTATTTCAGATTTTCACTCCCACAAGGACATCTGGGTGATCAGAAAGATACTGCTGTCTTTTTGCGTCGGGGTCATGGAGAGGAAATGTGATGGTGAGTGTTAGGTGCTGAGTGCACTACCTGCTATTCAACAAATGTTCCTTCTCCCTAAAAGGTCTGAGGGAGGGACAGTGTCCAGGCAGGCCCTGGGGGAGGGCACTGAAGCAGGGACGAGGAGGCGCTGAAAGATGGGCTGAGGGTGTCTTGTGCCGGGGGCGACGGGGCGATCTTCAACAGTTCAGGGAATCGGGGCTCTCGGGGGGTGCAGGGGACAGTTATTTCCTGGTCCCCGGAAGCATCAACTTGGGGCAGATAGGCGGAGTCCCTGGATGCTTTTGCAACGGGTGAGGGGCGCTGCAGTTCCCACAAGTGGGGACCATGTGTTCCTTGCTGAGTAGCTGATGAGATGCAGTCCCCTAATTAGAGAGAGAGAGTCCTGTTTGAAGCCTCAAACTGAGACTCTAATTCTAATCAGCATTTTAATTTCAGTACATTTGGCAAAATAAAAACAGATGTGAGGAGAGCCAGGAAAAAAAGACAAGAGAGCTCTCTTCCTTGCCTTTCAACCCTCCGGCTTTTGGAGACACTTGGCCATTTGGGCTTCTTGCCCTCTCCTTACTTCTCTTCTAAACTTGCCAGGGAACATAATACCTGCCAACAGACCTGTGCTCTCATCCCCTGACCCCCAAGAAGCCCTCGGTGTTCCCAATTGGGGCCGATCCCCTGCATTGCTCTGTACGAGTGTCTGTCATTTCAGATGGGCTTTGTGGCCGGACCAGTCACACAGACGTGAGCCACAGAGATGGCAGCGGGTCTGTTTTCAAGAGATTGGGCTGTGAGCAAGTCACAAACAAAACCAGAGAACAGGGACCATCGCCCCAGAGCACCACTTTCCAGCTACTGATGGGTTTGGACTCGGTCCTCCGTGTTTTTGTGGGTCGGGCGAGAAGTGTCCACTTACATAGGATGTAATTTTGAAGAGCTCAAAGATGTCCAACTACCCTTTGGCCTGAAATAGAAATTCTCCTCCTGGGAGACATGCCTTCAGGTCAAGAAGGCTCCCATCAAAAAGAAACAGCTAACCAGAGAGGGGCAGCCTGCTTTACCGTAAGCAGGCATCAACATCCGAGCAGGCTTTTATATTTTGAAGGGGGAGGGTCCACGGTAAAGGGCATTAACGTATGTAGGACAGGCGCCTTTTGATACGGGGACGAGTTCGGGAAAAGCCCTGCGGCCAGTGGAGGAAGTTTCTAGTGGGAGGAGCCGCTTGGGGACCTGGCAACTAGCAAAACTGTATTGAGAAGTACAGAGAGGTAATAAGTCCCGATTTCACGGGCTTCACTGTCTTGGTCGACGACTGTGGATTCAGGGCCACGCGTTGGTCCAAAAGTTCGTGGAACTAGAAATTAATTGGCGACTCTGCCAATGCTCTCCTATTATTCTACTATGTTCTGCAAGGGAAGTGGAACTTCCCCTCCCGTCTCCCCCAGTTCGACCTAAACATCAGGAACTAATCCCCTCTCAAGGCTCCATGTTGGAGGGCGGGGCCATGACTTTGCCCCTTGACCATCCCTGAGGGGTGGGGCGAATTGGATGTGTGCCCTTTCGTTGTGCTCTCTGGGTGTGGAAGCAACCTGCAACCTGGTTTTGCTCTGTCTACCAGGGAAGTTAATTCAACGCAGAGACCCTGAGCAGGCTACTGCTTCTTTGGTGCTATAAAGCAGGACAGTCTCAAAACGAAGATTGTACTTGGGTCAGCTGCTAAGAGGGAAGTAAATCCATCAAGCAAGGAATATTCAATATTCTCAATATTTCCTATATGCAAAGTTCTCTGCCAGCCCCGAGGGGGATACAGGAGAAATAGAAGTTGTGAGTGGGAGGGGGTGGGAGGGGCACACTTTCCATTGCTTGGGGCGGTCCTAGCTTATACCTGTTGTTCTGATGTAATTTTTTTTTTTTTTTCTGTTCTAAGCCTCTGTGTTTTGGGATAATCTGTCATATAATAGTAGATAACTAATACAGGAAGTGAACAGGGAAAGGAGAAAAACATGTAATAGAATCTGATGTAATTCTTATATACATATAATTCTTACATTATATGCACCATACATTATATGTTCATCTTCAGTATAAAAATGCTGCCAGGAGCTCACAGTGTAGTGAGCTCATGTTTCTGGAATGAGTGAAGTGAGATAAAGCTGGACTGCAGGTGGCGAGTGCCTTACTGGGATCCATGTGTGTCCAAAGAGGGAACCAGCATTCTGCCTTCATTATCTACTCAGGTTCCTGCGGGAGCTCCAGGTAGCACAGCTGCTGGGCATCATAAGCATCTATTCCATGTTGGGAGCACCATCTGGAGACATCTCTAATGTCTATGGTGTGAAGGGTGACCCCCAGAGTTGTGCATCACGGCGCCCTGGATCGTAGGTTTAGAAGATGCTTAGAGGTCGTCGTCTTGTCCCAGCTGTTCACTCTCAGCTGGGAGCCTGCCTTGTGCATCTCCATAGGTCCTGGCACAAGTTCATGCAACAGAGCAGTTCTCCAAGAAATGAGGGTTGAATGGAGACATATTTAACCATCAACCCCTAACACGAGCCCTTCAAAGACCTTCACTGAAGGTGGTCTGACCCAATGGTTCTCAACCATGACTGGGGAGACATTAAGATGACTCATGTGCCTTTTATTTTTATATTGAGTTATATGAGCTGTTTATATATTTTGGCTATTAACCCCTTATTGGTCATATCATTTGCAGATGTGATATCTATCTATCTCTATCTATCTATCTATCTATCTATTTATCTATCTATCTATCTATCATCTACAATGGAATACTACTCAGCCATAAAAAAGAATGAAATCTTGCCATTTGCAACAACATGGATGGACCTAGAGAATATTATGCTTAGTGAAATAAGTCAAACAGAGAAAGACAAATACTGTATGTTGCCACTTATATGTGGAATCTAAAAAATACAACAAACAAATGAATATAACAAAACAGAAACAGACTTAGAGATAGAGAGAACAAACTAGTGATTACCAGTGGGAAGAGGGAAATGGGGAGGGGCAAGATAGGGGTAGGGGAGTAAGAGGCACAAACTACTGCGTGTAAAATAAATAAGCTATGAGGACATACTGTACAGCACAGGGAATATAGCCTATATTTTATAATAACCTTAAACAGAGTATAATCTATAAAAATATGAGAAAAACAAATACTGTATGCTAACACATATATATGGAAACTAAAAAAAAAAAATGGTTCTGAAGAACCTAGGGGCAGGACAGGAATAAAGACGCAGACGTAGAGAATGGACTTGAGGACGCGGGGAGGGGGAAGGGTAAGCTGGGACGATGTGAGAGAGTAGCATTGACATATATACACTACCAAAGGTAAATAGATAGCTAGTGGGAAGCAGCCGCATAGCACAGGGAGATCAGCTCAGTGCTTTGTGACCACCTAGAGGGGTGGGATAGGGAGGGTGGGAGGGAGACGCAAGAGGGAGGGGATATGGGGATATATGTATACGTATAGCTGATTCACTTTGTCATACAGCAGAAACTAACACACCATTGTAAAGCAATTATACTCCAATAAAGATGTTAAAAAAAAATATTGAATCACTATGTTGTATATCTGAAACTGATATAATATTATAAATTAGCTATACTTCAATTAAAAAAAGATGCGTGTGTCTGAGCCCCTCACAGGTGTATGGTATCAGCAACTGGGTGGTGAGGGCTGGCATGTGCGGGGTCCTGATGTAGGGTGGTCACGGGAGGTCAGAACCTCCTGAGGGCCAGCTCCCCACTGGTGGCTCTCACAGCCTATTTGCTGGTTCTCTTCTGAGGTGCTGACTCTGGTACAGAGAATAAATCCAGGCTGTAGGGCTTCTGTTGGGGCAGGTTGTGATGCTAGGAGTTGCTGATGAGGGGCGCATGGCCTCTGCTCTGGAGAAGGGATGGGTGGGATGTGTCTGTATTGCTCTCTTCAAGTGGTAGTGTGGCAGAGCTGGGATTTGAACGCAGGCCGGCAGGCTCCATAGTCCACGCTTTGCCTCTGTCTGAAGATACAGTTTATATCAAGGCTAGAAAAGAACCTTGTCCCCCCTTGTCCTAGGACAACTTGTGACATGGACACAGTTTGCTGCGGAGTCCCCGTCCTCTCCCCCTGGGCTGTCCCTTTCCTTTTGTGATGGTCCAGATACCCAGAACCCTTCACTTCTCCATGTTTCTGCCCTTGGCTCCACTATGGCTGGTGTGGTTCAAGGTACTCTGATTACATCCTCTTATCAGATCTTCCTGGTAGCTCATGACGGTGACCCTCCTCTCTCAATTTACAGATGGGAGATAGTGCTTTTGGTTTTTCGGGTTTTTTTTTTTTTTACCTTTTTATTTTATATTGGAGTACAGCCGATTAACAATATTGTGATAGTTTCAGGTGCACAGCAGAGTGACTCAGCCATACATATACACGTATCCATTCTCCCCCAGACTCCCCTCCCATCCCGGCTGCCATATAACATTGAGCAGAGCTCCCTGTGCTCTACAGTAGTGTTTTTTGGATCACACAACACGGCCTCCCTTCCTCAAGGGTCCTGTTTTCTGGCAGGGGGCTCGGGGGGGAGAATAGTCCAGGTCAGAGAGCAGTGTGGATAGAAGCTCTGAGGCATCCTGGTCCTTCGGGGAATCTGCAAGTGTCACGTGGTTGGCGCATGGTCAGAGGAGGTCTAGGGGAGATACTCGGCCTGGCCGGGGCTCTTTGCTCAGCTCAAGCCCGGAGGGTTGTGGTGACCCCTGTCAGTCCTCACACCAGCTTCCCACGCACCTGCCCTGCTTACAAAGTCTTCCCATGCACCTCTGGGTCTGCATTCAGGGTGGGTTAGAGAGACCAGCAAGCCCGTGAGTCGGGATGGGGGTTTCTAGGCCTTATCTTCCAGCCCCTCTTCTGGACTACAGTGAGATGTCACTCAATCTCTAGTGACACTGTGTCCTCAGCTATAAAATAAGTGAGGGCGTGAAGGTAGATGTACCTGTTTGGTGACCAGGCAGCTGAGATAGGGGAAGGGCTTCTTGGGAGGGGGTGTTATATCCAGGTACCTTCCAGGAGGAGGCTGGGCTGCCTGGGGGGCAGCATGGAGGTGCCTGGAGACACGCAGAGGCAGAAGAGGGCTTGTCTCTGAAGGGGAGGAGGATGCCGGGAGACAAATGCAGGTGGTCACGGATCCCTCTTCACTCCTGCTCTGAGAGTCCATAAGTTGAGTGAGTCTATCTGGCTAGCTCCTGTCTGAACTCACCTCTGTGGTTTCCTTCCTGGCTCTCCAGGGACAACCCGCATGGTCATTGTGATGCTCCTACCTTCCAATTCTCTGAGAATATTTGCCTCAGTGAAGCAGAATCTCATACTCCAGAGACCCAAAATTTCCAGCAGATTTCTGATCGCCTGATCTCTGCTCTGAGGCAAAAAAAACCTTTGGGTTCCATCATTTTCCAAATGTCCACAGCCACCCTCCATCTTTCCTAAATGAAAATGAAAGTCACAGGTGGTGGCTCTGGTCCTTGTGTTTTGGCTGGATGAAGCCTTCATCCCCGATTCAGAGGGACCCCGGGGCAGCCACTCTGTGTCCCAGAATTTCCAAGAAGTCTTGATTCCAAACAGTCTGCTGTGTTGGGAGGCCACGTGTCAGGCCAGGGCCAGATGAATGTGTCCTGATTTTTGTTTCAGAAAATATGGTCAGCATAACTGGGGAGAGAGAAATTGGAAAGAACAGTAATTGGAGGCTGGTCCTGGGCATGAGGTGGAAACCACAGAGAGTCTCTGTTTCAGTTTGCTTAAGCAACGGTAGCTATCACAGCCTATCAGGGTGGAGGGGCTGTCAACATCAAGGTCGTCTGGTTCAGCCTCAGTCTTTCCATAAACATGTCCTGGTGGCTTTGAGCGCTGGCTCAAAGTCAGGCAGAGGCAGGGTTGCATCCTGGCTGTGCTACTTCCTAACTGTGACCTCGGGCAGGATGCTTAACTTCCAGCTCCGCAGTGTGTAAACCTGAAAGAATAATGACACCTATGCTGCAGGGTTGGTTTTAGGGCTAAACAAATGAATGAGTGGAAATGGGTTAGCCCAGCACCTGATTCTATAGCGGTTACCATCCTCTTCCTCCTCGCCGCCGTGTGCCCGGCGCTGTGCGGAAGGTGGAGGCACCAGGGTGAACAGGACGTGCGGAAAACACTGCTCAGTGCCTACTCTTTATCCAATCTTTCTCCCTTTCTCTCTTCTCTCCTTCCCTGCCCTCTGCCTTCCTCCCTCCCTTTCTTCCTTCCATGATGGACCCTGGTTTATTCAGGGTGGAAAGTGTCCCTCTAAAAACCACTATGTTTCAATTTTTTTATTGGCTGCTAGAGGTGGTCATGTGAGATGTAGGTGGGAGTCACTGGGTGGGATCTAGCAAGATTCTTTTTTTTTTTTTTTTAATTTTATTTATTTATTTATTTATTATTTATTATATTTATTTATTTGTTTGTTTATTTGTTTATTTATGGCTGTGTTGGGTCTTCGTTTCTGTGCGAGGGCTTTCTCTAGTTGCGGCAAGCGGGGGCCACTCTTCATCGCGGTGCGCGGGCCTCTCACTGTCATGGCCTCCCTTGTTGCGGAGCACAGGCTCCAGACACGCAGGCTCAGTAGTTGTGGCTCACGGGCCCAGTTGCTCCATGGCATGTGGGATCTTCCCAGACCAGGGCTCGAACCCGTGTCCCCTGCATTGGCAGGCAGATTCTCAACCACTGCACCACCAGGGAAGCCCTAGCAAGATTCTTTAAAAGGAGATGATGCTAGAGGTGGAGTAGCCACCTGTGACAATGATGGGACAAGCATGATGACAAAAGCCACATGCTAAAGCAGAGGAGGAAGAGAGAGAAGGAATTGGGTCCTTAACAGCAGAGTTGGCCAAGTAGGACCCATAGGTCAAACCTGACCTGCCATCTGTTTTTGTCAATAAAGCTTTATTGAAACACTGCCATGCCCATTCCTTTATGTATTATCTGTGGCTGCTTTCACATTACAGTGGCAGAATGGAGTAGTGGTGACAGAGTCTGTGTGGCCAGCAAAGCCTAAACTATTTATGGTCTGACTTTTTCAGAAAAAGTTTGCCGACCCCTGTTTAATGGCCAACAGGGGATTAAACTTGTGCCAACTCTGGATTGCTTATCCCTGAGTGTCTTACTGATGGCAATATAAATCCCTGCATGAATCATTTAATTTAGTGGGTATTTTGCTTTCTGACTCTCTGATGCAATAGGAGAAAGTGCACTGCCCTCCCACAGGATTGCTTCCGGATCTGCCAAGATGTTGCAAGCTTCTGCTGGAAGACCCAGGAACAGGAGTTATCTGTGAGGAGTTGTAGGTGGCAATCAACAGAAACCCCCTCTAACTGATCAAAGCTGGAAGGATATTTTTTGGACAGGCAAGGAAAGGTTTGAGACCTGGTCTGAGTTAGGGCAGGTACTAGGCGGTTCGGGTCAGGAGTACCAGGAATCAGTCTCTCCCTGAGGCTGGAGGTAGAGTGAGTGATGGAGCTCTTGGCTATGGCAGGGAAGCACCTCTGTTAATAGTCCCTTCACACAGTTCCATGGGAGAGAAGTTCATTTCCAAAAAGGGAATCAGGATGCTACTGGAGTGCCAAACCAGTGAGAGGCCATATCACAGGGAGGATGATCCAAAATAACCCTGTCATCATTGTGCAGAGCTAGCTGGTTCCCCTTCCCCCAATATCAGTTCTCCCCTCTTCTCCCACGGTCATAGAATCTCCAATTTTTTCAGCAGGTTGCATGGCCACCCGGAATAAGAATGAGTTTCCCAGTTTCCTTTGCAGCCAGGGGAGGGCATATGACTACGTTGTTGACATTGGAATGAGAGTAAAAGTGAGGGATGCAACTTCTGGGATGTGAACTTAAAGGCTGTGGTCTTCCCCCTTCCTGCTGCTGGGAATGCGGATGTGCTTCTCCATCTTGGATCTTGTGGGTGAGAGCATCAACCTTGGGGAAGCAGTGCATCAGGAAGCCTGGATCCATGACGTCATGGAACCATCAAACCAGTCCTGGACCACTCACCTCCAGAAGGCATTTACCATAACAGAAAGACACTTCTCTTTTGTTTAAGCCATTGTTAGTTCTGGTCTCTGTAATTACTGATCACTGACTTCCAGGAAGCAATTACTTGGACTGTGCTGAGTGCTGAGTTCTGGTAGCTTCCATCCGGTAGATCTCCCCTTGGGAATGTACATGACATTTCTAAGTTCTCTTCCAAAAGACAGTTCATCAAATCTTTCCCAGCAACCCCATCCAATCCCCACAGCACTGCTGTCTTTTCAGCCCTAGTTTCTTCACTGTTATCTCTGGGACACATCAGTCTCCTTTGGAAGCGCTTTGCTGGTCTTCATGCTCCATATGCCGCATAACACATACACTCAGGCTAAGCAGGGTGGACCCAGGGAAACTGTCACCTACCCCACTTTAGATTCTCCATTTCACAGTTTCCCAACCAGCTTTTATAAATGGTCAGTGAATCAATATGCACCCTGAAAGCTATCATTTTAATCTTTTTCTTTAGCCCCAATAAAATATATAACATTGTATTAGTTTTCTATGGATGCTGTAACAAATTACTATAAATGTGGCTTAAAACGACACAAATTTATGCTCTTACAAGTCTGGAGGTTTGAAGTCTGACATGGGTCTCACTGGGCTAAGATCAAGGTGACAGCAGGACTGTGTTCTGGAGGCTCCAGGGGAAAATGTATTCCTTGCCCCTTCCAGCTTTGGCCACATCCCTTGCCGCCGACATTCCTTGGCTTGTGGTCTTCTTCCATCTTCAAAGCCAGCAACGTTGGGCCAAGTCTTTTCATGCTGCCATCTCTCTGGTTCTGACTCTTCTGCCTCTCTCTCTACCTGGAAGGACCCTTGTGATAACACAAGGAGCTAATCCAGGATAATCTTCCCATTTTAAGGTCAGCTGATTAGCAACCTTGATTCTGTCTGCAACCTTCATTCTTTTTACCATGTAGCATAATATATTCACAGTTTCCAAGGACATCTTTTGTGGGAGGGGGTCATTATTTTTCCTACTATACACATTGATGGTGGTGACTACGGCTACCACTTGGGGAAGCTTTCTGTGGGCCAGGTGCAGAGCTAAACACTTTACATAAAGTGTCTTATTTAAACCCACAACGCTTTGGTAGGTAGAATTCTAAGATGGCCCCAGAGATCTGCTTCCTGGTGTACACATCCTACTTAATTCCCTCTTCTTAGGTGTGGGCAGAACTGTGAACATGACAGAATGTCACTCCTGATTAGGTCACATAATAAGACCAAGGGGATGGGATTGTTGATGCCATGATTAGGTTATATAAGACTTTATTTTAACAGGCAGGGAGAGAGACTCTCTTGCTGGCCTTGAAGCAGTGAGCCGCCATGTTGTGAAGGGCCAGTGGGGGAGGCCACATGGCCAGGAGCTGAGGGCGCCTTCCAGAAACCAAGAGAGGTCAGGCCCAAGAGCCAGCAAGAACACGGGGACCTCAAGCACAGAGCTGCTAGGAGCTGGGTCTGCCAACTCCTGAATGAGCTTGGAAGAACATTCTCCCTCAGAGCCTCCAGAGGAGAGTGCACACTGGCCAACACCTTGATTCCAGTCTTGAGACTCCCTAGCAGAGGACTCCCCCTGGATTCTGACCTGCAGAAACTGTGAGATAAGGAGTGTTTGTTTAAGGCCACTGTTTGTGGTAATTCGTTATGCACCAATATAGAATGAACACATCTCAATTTGTGAGAACCAAAGCTCAGAGAATCTAAGAAACTTGCCAAGGTCAGAGTGCTAATAAGAGACAGGGGAGGTATTCCAACTAAGGTCTATCTCCAAATCTGAATGTTTAACTGCTCCTGCTTCCCAACTGACACACATGAATAATAGATTTGGTTTTTTTTTTTAATTTTTTTTTATTGTTAGTACTTCATTTGTGCCTGATGGAAACAATTTCTTTTCTGGCTTTTGGAAATGAAATGATGACTTTTCTCTTTTATCTCTGCAATGAGATAGCCCACCTGTTCTGTACCATTTGGGCATTTCTGAGCTTCTGCTGGGCTTCCCATTGTAAAGCGATGCTCTTGTTTTAAACACATGGCACCAAACTTTAAATTCTAAAACACACTGGATGTGTGGCCAGATTAGGGTAGAAACTTTCATTCTTTCAACCAAACTTCAAATTGACAAAAGCTATAAAGCCGTGCCAGTGAGTTCACCAAATAAGTTCATGCAGTAAGCAAGCCAATGTCTTGATCTAGTCTTAGAGAATCATTGACATTGCACATAAGTACATTACAGATGTGGGTCCTTTGAAAGGAGCCAGACGCAAATCAGTTGAAAAATGTTACTGAATTTTAGTAGTTTTTCATCGGTAGGAATTTTCTGTACCACAGATGGAAAAAACATAACTACTATCAACTTCTACACTAGAAAGAGGCACTCCTACTTGAAAGTTGGGAGCCCCTACTTCTTGGGGGGTCATGGAAGCCCACCTCTGCCTCAACAGCCAGTAGCTGATCAGAAAAATACAGATGTTCTCTTATCTTGGGTTCTTTGCTCTGTGGCCTGTGCCTTTCCTCTTTGCAGGATGCTCCCATCAGCCCTTCTCATACCAATAGCATTTCACAGTTTTCTAGAACGAGGTTTGAATGAAGTCATTGGTCCTCTCAAGTGATTTGTGGCTTACCTGTTGGGGTGATTGGGAAGCCTGTGGAAGAACAAAGCTCCTCAGCTGATGGCTGGTAAGCCCTGTTAGGCACACAGTAAGTGCTCAATAACCCCCAGCCCAGGGGAGTGATAGCAGGTCGAAAACCCATCTGAAACACAATAGGCCTGGTCTTTCCCTTACAATGGGTGAAGGACTTGTTCCTTTGGGACCCGGGGACACTAATGATACTTAAGGGACCCACCCCAGCTGACTCCCTTTAACTTTTAGTTCCTCTGTTTAGAAATGCCACGTCTGTGGCTTCAAATATATCAAGAGAACCTGAAAGATAGGCAATCTGGCCAGGTTTCAAACCCACTGAAAACTCTGGCTCTAAATTTAGATGTGATCTGGAAACTTGAGTTTCAAGTTCCCCTTGCATTGGGCAAAGCCTGAATTTCAAGCTATTGCACATTTTAATTTATCTGTTCTCATCTTCTTGATGTCCCTAAACTTCTTGCTCCCTTTTCCAAACTCATCACCTTGGTTATTGCATCTTCCATTTGGCTGTTGCTGTGACTTCTCTCAAATTATTGCCTGTTGTCATGACTCAGACCTTGTGCTGTGTGTCACCCTTCAGTCTTGCCTCCTTGGCTGGGCTGCAGACCCCTGTGGGCAGGGGCTGTCCTCAGGCCTCTTTCCTTCCCCCTCGGTGAAACATGCCCAGGGTCCAGCACATTGGGGTCCCAATTAAGGCTGGAGGGTTTTCCCATCGTAAAGCTAGACACTGGGAGAAGGTGTGCTCCAACCAGATTTCCAGAACCTTGGTTAGTTAATCCATTGAAGGCGTACAAGTACATAAGCAATGCCAACCTCTGGAGAACAGTGTTTTGAATGAAGAAGAAGTTTACACAATCTAACACAAGTTTGATGAAAACCAAGCTAAAATGCAATCCATTCAGAAAAGCTTTCCCTCAGTCCTGCCACGCTGGTGCTGGCTGACTTGTTTGTCTCCATTTTGTGGGGGGTAAAGGACTCAAAGGTTAAAATTTGGCATGTGGGGCAGGACTAGAGTTCAGCACACATGGACCTTTTCACACCTTCACTCTGCTTTTGAAGAAAGAGAGGGTATGTGTTTCCTAGGGCTGCCATCACAAAGCAGCACAAAGTGGGGGGTGGGGGTGGGGGCGGGGCTTCAACAACAGAAACCTATTGTCTTACAGTCCTGGAGGCTGGAGTCAGATCCAGGTGTCCGCAGGGCGGGGTACTTCTGAGGGCTGGGAGGGAACATCCGTCCCCTGCCTCTCCTCTCGCTTCTGGAGGTTTGTTGGTGATCTTTGGTGTTTCTTGGCTTGCAGGGCACATTCACCTTCATGTAATGTCCTCCTTGTTTGTGTCCACATTTCCCCTTTTTATAGGGACACCAGTCATATTGGATTAGAGGCCCACCTTAGCCTACTATGAGCTCATCTTAACTGATCATGTCCACGGCAAGCCTATTTCCAAATAAAGTCAAATTCTGAGGTATGGGGGTTAGGACTTCACACATGAATTTTTTTGGTGGGGAAGGTACAGTTCAACCCATAACAGAGACTATTGTATTCTTGTTTGACTTTATTGTTCTCCAAATCAAGGTGTGTCAATTTGATTGAGTCTGTGCCACACCTATGAATTTGGATGATAAACATCTAGAAGAAGCTAAAGGTGGGTTCCTTTCTCTCCCCAGTCCATCCATCCAACCATCCATCCATCCATCCATCCATCCATCCATCCATCCATCCAGTGATCCATCCATCCATCCATCCATCCATCCATCCATCCATCCATCCATCCACACACCCATCCATCTATCCATCTCTTGTTACACAGAACACACACACACACTTTATATAGCTGGGACTTTGGGAGTTTCTAATTGGAGTTCCCTGCCATCCCAGGAGCACTATTTGGAGTCCTGTTTCCATGTGTCCTCTTAGCAACCTCAGAGGAGTAAGGTTCGGGTTCAGAACACAGCCCTGCACTCACCAGCTGTGACCCTCAGTGACCTCTTCCTCTTTGAGCCTTGGTTTCTTCATCTGTAATGCAGCAAACACTAGAGCAGAGCCTGGCGCCCAATAGGCCCTTGAAAAATGGTGGTGGTTATTAACGTTATTACTGTTGAGTGAGGTGTGGAGAGAGGGAGAAAGTGGAAGCGTGGCCTGTCTGCTGACTTCCAGGAGCTCAACACGAGACATTCCCCAGGTGGAATTCCAAGCTCTCTCACAGGCACCATGTCATTTGGTCTGTCCTCACAGCAATCCCGGAGCTATGATTCTTACCTTTTTGGAAACTGGATACCCCTGAGAATCTGATTAAAGCTCTGGAGTCTCTTCCCCAAACAGTACATATGCATGGACTGTCTGCATAAATTTGCATATGATTTCAGAGGGTTTATGACTCCTCTTTGGCCCATCTTTGGAGGCTAAGAATCCACACTCAAGAGGTAGCAACCTTAAAAATCCATTTGTTCATTCGGTAAACATTCCCTGTGTGGCTGTCACACACTGGGTGCTGTGTGAGGGGAGAAAGGGCAGGCAGGGGACCTTTCCCCAAGTTGCTCACAGGCATCTAGAACCATAATCAGAAGTAGAAGCGATTCACCCTTTTAGGAGAAGTATAGCTATACTTATGTCAGTGTTCAGAGGAGAGGATTTGTTTCCACCGTGGGGGTATGTGGAATAATCAAGTGCATTCAGTGGAGGGAAGGACACTTATTTGGAAAGTGAAAGAAGAATGAGAGTTTGGGCCTCAAATGATACGTTGGCATTCCCGAGGTACATGCTCCAGCGGTTCACAGAAGTGCACATGTGTTGTTTGCTTTCACCTCAATGTAACGAGTTGATAGATTCCTAAAATGCTGCCCCTCTGATGGGAAGCCAGATACAATTCACGTTGGGTTCTTTGAATACGGTCTTCTAACTCAGTATCACCTCTATAACCAAGAGCACAGGTCAACCACTTGCACAAAACACATACAACATTGATGTTCCTTCTGTCTTCAGGCTTCACCTCTGTCAGGAGGGAGAGTCTGGTGTCTGACCCCCCCAGGATCAATGCCACGGAGGCACAGAGCTCAGCTTTCTGTTCCTCCCCATAAACAGGAGTCTCAGATGCCCTAAGAGGGCTTGGACCTGGGAAGAGCATGTTGGCGGGTAGCTGACCACTACCTTCCGTTTCTCTCTACCGGGAGAGAATTTTCTTCCTACCCCTGCCTCCTCTCTTCTTTATCCACATCCCACTAATGGCCCAGAGCTGGAACTTCTCAGTGTCAGAGAACATTTTGACATGCCAGGTTCTGTTCTGCTTTAGCTGCGTTGAAAGCATATCCATTTGGTTCTGGTTCATAACGCTTCCCTAGGAGTTTCTCTGAAAGACTTTAGTTCCTTTTGTGGTTCAGCAAAAAGCTTGGTATTTGGGTTGGGTGCAGGTTAGGGTTAGGCCAGGGTGGAGGCCCCTTCTGGTTTGGGTTTTACAGGGTGGTCATTTGCAAGACCCTTATCTCAAGCCATCCCAGATGGAAAGGGCAGGAGGATGTGGCCAGGGAACCCACTTCACAGAGAATTTGAAAGAACAGAGCAGCAGCAAGCTGGCCTTGAAGAGAAACTACAGTTTCAGATTCCCACCGTCAAAATGAGTTTGATGTAGCAAGAAGTTAGGAAAGTGATTTCTGCTTCAGGCTTGGCCACAGATTCGCAGTGTGCCCCTGGGTAGATCAAGTCCCCTCTCTGGGACTCAGTTTCTTTATGTGTAAAAGAAGGAAATTGGACTAGAAACCAGATGATGGCTAAGGTATCTTTCAGAGCTAAAATTTATGATGCTATGAAAACAACTTTATTTTAAGTTAACTATGACTCTAAGGAAAAGACTCAAAATCTCCCTTCCCCAGGCACACCGAGTTCTTTTTTTTTTTTTTTTAATTAATTAATTTATTTTTATTTATGGCTGTGTTGGGTCTTCGTTTCTGTGTGAGGGCTTTCTCTAGTTGCGGCGAGCGGGGGCCACTCTTCATCGCGGTGCGCGGGCCTCTCACTGTCACGGCCTCTCTTGTTGCGGAGCACAGGCTCCAGACGTGCAGGCTCAGTAGTCGTGGCTCACAGGCCTAGTTGCTCTGCGGCATGTGGATCTTCCCAGACCAGGGCTCGAACCCGTGTCCCCTGCATTGGCAGGCAGATTCTCAACCACTGCGCCACCAGGGAAGCCCCCACCAAGTTCTTCCTTCATCAAAATTGATCCCTCCCATGTTCTGCTCCCTAACACGATGCTCATTAGAGAGCTGACCTAATGGCTTAAGCAGCCTTCCTGGATCCCATTTCTATTTTAACGGATTACTTGGATGTCATTACCTGAGGCTCCCTGAGTAGCTGGGGCTGTGCAATAGAGTTGCAGGCAGGCCCCCGGGTCACAGAACCTTTCTCTCTCCTCTCTCCCCTCTTCCCTCCCTCCCTTGCCCCTTCTTTCCTTTCAGTGGCCCTTGTGTTGAGAGCATCCTTTGCACGAAGCCCAGTGTTAGGGCAGTATTAGGTATAACCCTCGCAGAAGGGAATGCACCCCTTCAAGGTGCTAGAAGGCTGGACCCATTTCCAGCAGGATGAGGAGGAGCCCTCCTCGTCCTGCTGTGATCCCGCAGGGTGTAGGGGCTGGGGGGTTTCTAGCGAACTTCACCTGGAATCCCCAGGTATCCACAACCTAGCACCACAAGGTGTGCTAGGTAAGTGGTTCTCACACTTGAAACTCACCCTTTAACGAATAAAAGGCTCTCATTCATTTTTGATATTTTAAATGAGAATCTGTCTACTTTTGGTTTCTTGCTTCTAGGCCTTCTTAGCTGGATCTCATGAACAGAATCAAACCTTCACTCTAATGGATATTAACTGTCACGCCTCAGGTTTTCAGGGGTAAATTGAGGAAAGGCATAGCTCCCTCACAAGGCCTATTTGAGGCCCAGTGGTTTTGTAAGTAAAGCGCTTGCATGGAAAGAGGTAAGTGCTTAGTCAACAGTAATTATTATTCTAATTGCCAGTTGATTATATCGTGATATTTTCAAGGTGATTGATTTATGGAGAGCAATTTGCCCTTCCAGGAAGTGGCGCCTAGACCGTCAGGCATTCTGATTTCTTGGACGTGAATTCAGTAGTTTCTCTTCCTCTGGTTTATCACCCATGGTAGGGCTTGCACCTGACTGGGGTGGCTTTCTCCCCTCCATCCTCCCCCCAACCTCCCTTGACTTTCTCTCTTCCTCTTTCCTTATGTCTCTTTCTTAAAGTTGATTGGGAGTTTTTGCATTCTTAAAAGACTACACACACACTACACAGAATTTGAAACAAAAACATCAAAAAAAGTAGAAATTAAAAAAAAAAATCACCCATGGCATCCAGAGAAAAATGCATTTTGGTATATTCCTACTTTCTCTTTTTTCATCGTTTTGAGTTTTGTTTGCTTGTTTTACATGTTGAAGTCATACTGTAGATGTAATTTTGCCTCCAGCTTATTTTTAGATATAATATAAGCATTTCCCTGTATTAATTTAAAATTCATCACAAACGTCATCTATATTGGCTATAAATACAGCCAATTGACTGGGCACCATGCTATGGTTTAACATGCTTCCCTTTAAGGTTGATTTTACCTTCTTTCTAATTCGTTGTTTCTAATAGGCTGAGGCTGGGCAAACACCCTCCAGGCCTGTTAGGACTGTATGTAAGGTAAGAGCTGTCATCTGGAGATCCTGTGCGAAGGCCTGAGCGGCTCTCCTCAGGAAACTTTGGATTTGAATTTTGTGACACATTCTTTTAGTTTCTCAAAGGTCTCCTTTACTTATGTTTGCAGTTCTTGATCGAGGCCTGTATGGTTGAGATTATCAAGTAATTGACCAATTTACAAATGGAATATCACTGTACTAGTAAGAAGGCTAAAATCAGCCTTTCTCCCTTTAGAGAAAATTTCTCCTTAGAGAGGTAGAATAATGCAATTGTTAAGAGCTGCCTGTGTCCAAAGCCCGGCCCTCCCGCATCCTGGCTGGGTGACCTCAAGCAAGTTTTGGTTTCTCTGTTCCTCGGCCCCCCTCGTATGGGATGATAACAGCATCTGGGTGGTAAATGAACTAATCCATGCAAGGTGCTTAGGAGAATGCCTGGAGCTCGGTAAACTCTAGTGAGTGTTTGCTATTAATATGGTCTCTGCCTGTAGAGAGCATTTTAAAGTTTCTTGTAAACATTTCTGGTCTTACATTTAGGTCTTTAATCCTAATGTTCATTGCAGCACTGTTTACAATAGCCAAGGCATGGAAGCAACCTAAATGTCCATCGACAGATGAGTGGACACAAAAGATGTGGTACATGTGTACAATGGAATATTACTCAGCCATTAAAAAGAATGAAATAATGCCATTTGCAGCAACATGAATGGACCTGGAGATTATTGTGCTAAATGAAGTAAGTCAGACAGAGAAAGACAGATATACGATATGGCTTATATGCAGAATCTAAAAAAAAAAAAAAAGATACAAGTGAACTTATTTACAACACAGACACAGACTCACAGACTTAGACAACAAACTTAGGGTTACCAGTGGGGAAGGGTGGAGGGGAAGGATAAACTGGGAGTTTGGGATTGACATGTACACACTGCTATATTTAAAATAGATAACAAACAAAATTAAGAAAAACAAACCTAAAGTCATAAAACAAGAATCATTTCTTCCTAGCATATTGTGACATATGCCAGCATTTTCTGTACTTAAAAATTGGGATAGATTAATTTACAGAAAAGATACTTTTGAAGGTAGTTGTTCTTTCACTTATTGTTTGTATTCATATATTAAAAGAATATATATTTAAAAAAATTTTTCCACTGGCTCTTTAGGCTTCTTGTTTTTTTAAAGAGACCCAGGAGTGGAAGAAGGACCATTCAAGGGCAAGCGCTGCAAAGACAAGGAGCAAGGTGGGGAGAGCAGGGCAGCTGGGGGACAAGGCTGACATGGGGGCACCTCGACCCCCAAGGCCAGGGAGTGGGTGGTGCTCTCAGGGCCCCCTGGACGCCATCCAAGCTGGGCCAGGAAGTGAGAGTTAAGGCCCAGCAAGGGAGGGGGGCCAGAGCTGAAAATCAGAAGCTGAAGGAGGAAGGGGCTGGGATCCGCCCAGCCCCCAGGGTTACAGCCTATGAGGATGAGCAGCACGGAGTCTCAGGGGGTGGTTGGGGAAATCTAACTATAGAATTTGCAGTTTTCCTTACCAGAGGTCCAGCACAGTTGCATTCTGGTAATGGAAGCAAAATTTTAAATATGAGCAGGAAATAGAATTAATTTTAAAATATCTGAAAACATGTATTCTGTGACTCGTCCAACTGGCCCAGCTTGGCTGGCTTGTTTTTCCTCAGACTGACTGATTAATAGGACAGAAATGAGGAGGTGTGAATTTATTTCGGACCCGGGTGGGGAGTCAGGGTGGTGGCTGGCATCACCCCACTTAGGCTAAATCTGCATTTTCAAGTCCAGGAGGGGTGCCCTGGATATCCTGGGGGATGGAGGAGTTGGAAGGGAAGCATTTCGGACTGAGCTCCTTCTCAGCAAGCTTCTAGAAGCAGTTTGCTTTCTCCCCCTCTTTTGAAAGTAGAGTCGTGCAGGCCCAGAGGCAGCCATGTGACCAGTGGACCCTGGGGACCTTTCCCCTGGCCAGGCCCAGGCCGAGGAGCTCCTCTAGGAGGGGAGGGGGTGTGTGCAGACTGTCGAGCCTAAAATGCTCCCTGGGATGAAGTGGGAGGACAGGCCGGCACTCAGGGAAATAAAATAAAATCCCGCTGGGCTGTTTTCTTCACTGAGCATGGAGAAACATTTAGCAGCATGAAAGGTGGTTGAGAAGCAATAAATAATCTTCAAATGGGGAAAGGCCGCCGTCTGGGAGGTGGAGAGTAAGACTGCAGCACAGAGCATTTGATCTGAGTTGAAACTCTGGAGAGAGGCTGATTGCGCCGTAGCCCAGGACACGGATAATTAAAAACAAAGACATCTTTAAGACACATCTGAGTCTGCCTCCCTGTCCCCCTTCTTCACCCTACAAGTCCCCCACGTCCACCCCCCATCATCTTCTTTTCCTGGAAAAGGCTGGGAACACCCTCCAAAGTAAAATCATCCTAACGAGAGAAGACATGTTCTTGAAGAAATCTCGGCTTAGAGTTTACAGCTCTATAAGCATTTCTGCAGAAAGACGTCCCACACTCAGGCACTAAGTCAAGGACACACAGTTGCATTGCTAGCTCGGTCTTCTGCGTGATTATTTTTACAACATTTGCAATTAAATGCAGATTTTCTGCTGCCTGATTCTGACTGGACGAGGGGCTCTGGTGCTTCTGGATCTTTCGGCACACACGCTCAGGCGCATGGAGTTGCATGCGGGGTCACGATCAAACAGGACAACACCCTACCCGCAGCACGTGCACCAACGGAAGGCACTTGGGACACACGCGTGCCTGCAGCAGAGCTGCCTCTCCCCAAACCTTCTTCATGAGAAACAGACCTGCTCTGCTTCTCTGTACTTCATTTTGATGATTGAATTTTTCCTCAACCAAAAGTGTAGGGATAATGGTCTTTTTTTTTTGATACTCCAGAAATCTTGAAGAAAATATGATTATATAGCTCATTTATTTTGGTCTCAAGAGAAATTGATCATTGTGTGTGTATGTCTGTGTGTGCATCTCTGTGTGTGCAGGCGTGTGTATGTGTGTGTATGTGTGTGCGTTGGGACGGTGGGGATCCTGAGAACTTCCAGGAAGTTCCATATTGCCCTTTCTCCTGCGATGGCCAGGGGTGCCCAGTGTTGATCAGGAGCAACTTGCAGGAAGAGGAAAGGGTTGGTTTTTAGGTCTGTAACTACCAGCCCCTGCCCCATTCTGCATACTGTGGGCTCCAATGAAGGGAGTTGTTATTTGCTTCCCCAGGTCAGTTTAAGAGGCAGTTAGGAAAGTCAGAGCTCACCTCACCTAAGCAGGCAAGCAGGGTAGGTAGTACAACAAGCCAGGCCTCAAGGGGCAGGAAGACGTAGACTTGAATCTCACCGGCCACTTTACTTGCTAGTGTGATCCTGGGAAAGTTCCTTGACCTCTCTCAGCCTCAGTTTTCTCATCTGTAAATTGGCCCGGTGATCTCCATGATATGCAATTCTTGTAAGCACAGTGTCGGGTACGGAGTGGGTGCTCAGGGGATTAGAAGCCCAACATTCTCCTCTCCCACCAAGTCCTCCAGGCTGCTGCTGGAAATGGATTTGGCAGAAGGAAGGCTTAATTCCCTTCTAGGAAGCCACCCTCCTGTATCCTGGCTGCCTCCCTGGCCTTTCGCTCAGCCCTGGGAGCTGGAGTCTGTCACTCAGGTCCAGGAAGGAACTGGAGTAGGTGTTCAGTAACAGGAAGAGGAATGTGAAAGCTCCACCTGGCGGGGCCCTGTGGCCCAGAGTGATGGGCCGGCTCGGAGACAGGCTCCCGCCCACTTCCCAATGCTGCTCAGAGCCGGCCCTGGGTAAATGGAGTTCACCCACCTCCCAAAAAGGGCGTCCTCAGCCCTCCACACCCCCGGGGAAGACTCCCTCTTCCTCTGGAGAGCTTCCTTTGTTTCACTCTGATGCTGTGACTGCCCTGAGCAGCCCGTACGGGGACGGTCCTGACGCTGTCCCTTACCAATGGGCATTTTTGGATACCGTCACTACTTGTTGCTGGGGCTGCCTCTTTGCGTCTTGCCTGATTTCTCCTGGAGCCCCTGGGGCATCGACACCCATGCAGGGCTGTGCTAGCCTGGGAGGAGGAAGCCAAAAGAAGGAGTCCCCACCTACTCCTACTTTTGTAGGAGGAAATGAGGGAGGAAAGTCGCCCACAGGCGCTCAGGCGAGGTCTGTGGGGTTGATGTTGATGATTAGGAAGTCAAAAGCTGGACTTGTGGACGTTGAAACTTAGTCCCTTGTCAAGTATTTTCAACCCATATTTCTTCACAGAAAAGTAATTGGACGTAAAACATCCCTCTCACCCCTCACCCAAACTTCTCTGAAGTTGGGCATTTGACATTGATTTTCCCAGCTCAGTATCAAGTATAGCATCACTGAAGATCACCAAACTGCTATTTAGACATTTTAAAGATGCAATTTGAGTTCCAGGGCAGGGGAAAGGGGTGGATAAAAGAGATTATATGATAATGATATGGCTGTGGAAGCCTGTCAAACAAAGTGCATTTTCTCTGGTGGGCAGGCTATTTCTGGAGCTGGGCATGGGTCGCTCTGCTGCGGGATGTGTTTATCCTAATGGGAAGCAGGACCGAGCTAGGCCGCAGCTCCCTGCACAGTTTTTAACGTCTTAAGATACCACAAAGACATTTGTGGTGTCCAGGAGACGCATTTAGTCCGCCCTGGCCCTTTCAGTGTGTGCTGACTTGGCTCTGACAGGAGCCAGAGGAAAGCAAGGAGAAGTCTGACAGCAGAAGTGGGAGAAAGTGTGTCCGTCCAGACCTGCCCATTAAGGTGGTTTTGGATACAAGGAAGAGAAAAGTCAATGCAAACTGACTTAAACAATAAGGAGTTTACTATAGGATCTAACAAGTAGCCCAGAGCTAGGGCTTCAGGTAGGGTTTTATCAGGGTGCTAATTCTGTTTTCCTGTAATCCTGCTTACTCTGCCCTCTTCTAATTCTTTTCCTTAGGCTGACTCGCCTCATGGCTGCAAGATGGCTGCCAGCAGCAGCTCTGGCACTTGCTTCTTTGGTCATGTCCAGAGAGAAGGAGAGGAAACCTTTTCCTTTCAGTTTGAACTGGTCAGTTTAAGCCACTACCTGGATAATAGCAGCCACTAGGCTGATATCCTGGGTTGATTGGCCTAACCCAGGCCCCTGAACCCAACACAAGCAAAGAGACTTGAGTCACCCTAACTGCTGGGATCAGATTCCCCTGGGACCCAGGCATGACATGAGGGCGGGGGTGGGGGACAGGGGGAGGCTTTAACTGGACTCTGTAAGGAAGGCAGGGGGACGGTGAGTTGGAAATGAAAGCAGTTAAGCAATCAACTGTGTTCCCAACCAGAAATGCAGGGGACCTGTTCTAGCAGAGCTCTGTCATGGGCTGAGAGACTGTCAGTCTGATCTTTCTGTCTCACAGAGCTGTCGGGATCAAGAATGATGATGGGAAAGTGAAAATGTGAAATAGAGGTAAAAAGTGTGCGTGTGTGTGTATATATAGATAGATATAATATAGTAAAGCATAAAATATATGTATATAAATAGTATTACTACTGAAATCATGAACCTCATGGATGAATGGACTCACACCTCAGTTTTCTCTCCTGTAAAATGGACACAGTAATACTGACTTATCGTCTTTTGCAAAGGGTATAGAAGTTTCATGTATTAATTCCAGTGCTCCTAGGGACCTGTGAGACTCCCCAGACCCGGGCTTGTTTTCCCTCACAGTGGAATGGTGACCACTCCAGCCCCTTGGTACTCTGTCCCTGTCTCCCCATTCCACCCAACCCGGGCGGGGTTCAGCAACATTCCCTCTGGAACGTATGAAAACCAAACTTCCCAGAGTTTCCAGTCACCGCTCTTGCATTCACAGGGAGGACCCACCTCTTCCCAGGAATTCTGGCAGGGCTGCTCAGGGACCGTGACAGAGATGGAGCCTGGCTGTGAGCCCGAGATGGCGTGGACGGGACGGGGGTGGAGCCCGCCGGCTGGGTCCCAGGACGGAGCAGCGCAGGTGACAGACAGAGGGACGGAGGAGGGGCGTTCTAGAGCGTGAGGCGCGGGATCTGCTGGGGGGACCGGGAAGACGCCGGTTGGGGTCCCTGCCCTGCAGTAGGACACTCTGCTACTGTTGTCACAAGCAATACAAGTCTCACCCGCAGCTGAAACAATGGCCACAAAGGCTGCAGCTTCCATTCCTGAGGGCCACCCCTGGGAACTGGAACTGTTTGCTTCCCCAGGCGCAGCCTCGATTTTCATGGGAGAAAAGCCAGCAGGCTTTGTTCGATTCCCCAGATGCCATCAGGCCAGCTCCTCTGTAACCTCCCTTTTCCTCCAGGTCTGGTCTCTTCTCATAGGGGAACAGGCACCGGAACACACACACACACAGACACGCACACACAGAAACACACACACACACACACACACACACACACCTGCACGCCCTCTCCCAGGTCTTACCTGCTCTGTCCCTCTGGCCACCACATGTGGAGAGAGTGCATTCCACTTTGGGTGTGGAGTGCAGACACAGAAGAGACATGTTCACCTTCCCTACTTACAAAGAGACACTGACTGTGGAAATTCTCAAAGGAAGAGCAGTAAGGCCCTTACGCCTCAGGCTGGTTCAGGGCACAGTCTCTGGGCAACCCCAGCCCGAGGCTGAGTGCTTCGAGGGGCAGCTCCTAGAGCTTCCGGGTCCTCACTCTACAAACTAGAAGGGATCCTGGGGGCTCGTGATGCCAGGACAACCTGCAGCTTCACAGAGGAGGGACAGGGCCCAGAGAGGAGTCACCTCTGGCCACATGGCTCATCCCCTGGAGCCTGGTCCGGGGCACAGTCTGGGGGGTGGGATGTAGAGTAGCCGAAGCCCTAGGGAGGGATGCGTTTCCAGGAATGTGTGTCAACCTCCGGAGTTTGTTACCTGAGAGGAACCTGCAGGAGAAGTCAGCAAGCTCCGAGGCCCACCTCTGCTCACCACAAGGTGGCAACAGCGCTTTGTAGGAGCCCCAGCTTCAGGGGTGGTGTCCAGCGCTAAGGACCGCCGGACCTCACCTCCCGAGCCCTGATGGTCTAGTATTCCTTCAATGTCTTCAGGTCAGGCTGAGACTTCGTTTCACGTGGGCCCGGGTGTGCCTCTCTTTCCTGTCTGATTGCCTTAACTCGGTCTGACTTGCACCTGCTGACCAGTTCTGATTTTCCCCCCCACCCGCCCCCTCCCTTCAGCTCTTCCATAAGCTCTGTGGGAATGTAGAGGACAGGAGGACACAGTTCTACTCACGGGACTCTAAAAAGGCCGGTGGGAAGGTGAGCCAGAGATCAAAACCCCATTAGACAATAGATGAATACATGTAAGTTAGTGCCCTGTGCAGTGCTGAAGTTACATTTTTCATTTTAGGAGAAGAGTTGAAAGTAGCTTTTCCACCTGGAAACAATATTACTTGACTCGTGCACCTTCTCTACAGCAGCACCCTTTTGCCCCTGCGATCTTCTTTTTTTTTTTACCAGTTATTAGTTTATTTTTTAAATTTTTATGTTATATTGGAGTATAGTTGATTAACAATGTTGTGTTAGTTTCAGGTGTACAGCAAAGTGATTCAGTTATACATACACATATATCTATTCTTTTTCAAATTCTTTTCCCATTTAAGTTATTGCGGAGTATTGAGCAGAGTTCCCTGTGCTGTACAGTAGGTCCTTGTTGGTTATCTGTTTTAAATATAGCAGTGTGTACATGTCAATCCCAAACTCCCAATCTATCCCTCCCTCTCACCCTTCCCCCCCGGGTAACCATAGTCTGTTTCCTAAGCCTGTGAGTCTGTTTCTGTTTTGTAAATAAGTTCATTTGTATCATTTTTGAAAGATTCTGCATATAAGGGATGTCATATGATACTTTGTCTTTCATGAATGTGTTGACTGCATGAATGAATGGTGTGAGTAAATGAATGAATGAAGAAATGGAAGTCGGGTGAGGAGAGGAAAACCCCTCACTGCACGCCTCTGGCTGGCCCAACCGTGTGTGTCCAGGACACAGCTGTTCACAGATACCCAAGAAGTCAACCCTGCAACTTGGGAAACAGCCATGAGGAAGCCTTAACACGTCCTCTGCTTTGTGCTGTCTGTGCCCTGTTGGGGGTGCTGGTGAAAGGTGGGCTGTCTTAATGTAAAAATGAACATCTCTACCCATCAGAGTCATGGCTCGGGACCCTCTGCTTGCTGCCCAAAAGAAAGACTTTGCAGACAACTCTGGTCAAGGGCAAATAGTAAACACATTTTTTGTTGATTAACTACAAAAGCAATGCATATGTATTTATATATATATATATATATCCAGTCTTCCTTATTCACCAGTTCCATTATGTGGATTTTTCTACTCACTGAAATTTATTTGTGACCCACAAATCAATAGACATGGTGCTTTCGCAGCCATTTGTGGACATGGGCAGAGGAACAAAAGATTTGAGTCACCCATGAGCACAGCCCCAGCTGAGGTCAAACAAAGTGATGCTGTTTCAGCTCTCATACTGTCAACAAGGATCCTTTCCCCCATCTCACGAGTGCCACGTTTTTTGCGTTTTTGTGCTTTTTGTTGGTGATTTTGTTGTTTAAAATGGCCCCCAAGCGTAGTGCTGAAAAATCTGTCTAGTGTTGCTAAATCAAAGAAGGCTGTGATGTGCCTTACAGAAAAAATACATGTGTTAAGTAAGCTTCATTCAGGTCTGAGTTACAGAGCTGTTGGCTGTGAGTTCAGTGTTAATGGATCAAAAAAATATGTTAAATCAGGTGTCTTTATACAGAATCACACATAAAACAAGGTTATGGATTGATTGGCTGATGAAAATATTGTGACCAGAGACTCCCAGGAACCTAACCCCATATTTCCCCTGGAAGCAACGGCTCAGTGTTCTGTACTTCAGTGTTTTCCTTGACTTTATAGAACGTAACTACTGCAAATAACAAGAATTGACTGGAGATATATATATACTTGTTCAGTATAAAATTGAAAGACTATAAATACATATATAAATATAAAGTAATAAAACATGTAATCTCCCTTTATCCATTTTCCTTTTCTAATCCTGCTCCTCTTTCATAAGGAACCATTGTTAACCATTTAGGGTGGGTCCTCCCATACCTTCTTCTATTAATTTACATACTTAAATACATATATGTATATATATAATTTTTATGAGCATATTTTATGAAGGAAATTTTATACATATACAATATGTGATTTGCCCTTTATCACTTAGATTAGGGTCAGCAATTTTTTTTCTGTAAAAGACCAGATAATAAATATTTTTGGCTTTGTGAACCTATGGTCCCTGTCACCTGTACTCAATTCTGCCGCCGCATCAAGAAATCAGCCATAGGGACTTCCCTGGTGGTGCAGTGGTTAAGAATCCGCCTGCCAATGTAGGGGTCACAGGTTCGATCCCTGGTCCGGGAAGATCCCATGTGCCGCGGAGCAACTAAGCCCGTGCACCACAACTACTGAGCCTGCACTCTAGAGCCCACGAGCCACAGCTACCGAGCCCGCGTGCCACAACTACTGGAGCCCACGCGCCTAGAGCCCGTGCTCTACATCAAGAGAAGCCACGGCAATGAGAAGCCCGCGCACTGCAACGAAGAGTAGCCCCCGCTCGCCGCAACTAGAGAAAGCCAGTGTGCAGCAACAAAGACCCAACGCAGCCAAAAATAAATAAATATATTAAACAAAAAATCAGCCATAGACAATATGTAAATGAACGGTCGTGGCTATGTTCCAATAAAACTTTACTTATGGAAACTGAAGTTTGAATTTCATATAATTTTCAGTATTGCAAAATACTACTCTTCTTTTGATTGCATTTCAACCATTTAAAACTGTAAAAACGATTCTTAGCTCGTGGGCAGTACATTCACAGACAGGGGTTGGATTTGGCTTATGGCACTTAGTTTACCGACCCCTGACGTAGATTATACGTTGGAGATCTCTTCCTGTTAATACATGGAGATCTACCTCATTGTTTTAATGGCTACCCAGTATTCCATTGTATGAATTTACCTCAACTTATATAGCTATTTCCTTATCGATGGACATGCAGATTATTCCCAATATTTCACTATAGCAGAATACCCTTGTGCATACATCTTGAGGCATATGTATTTCTATGGAGTAGGATTCTAGAATTGGAACTCCCAGTCCATCCCTCCCCCACGCCCCTCCCCCTTGGCAATCACAAGTCTGTTCTCTATGTCTGTGAGTCTGTTTCTGTTTCGTAGATAAGCTTATTGGTCACCCTAATGTTAAGCAGGAGAGTGATATGGTCAGATTTGCTTTTTTGGTATAACTTTTTTTTTTTTTTAATTTTATTTATTTATTTATTTATGGCTGTGTTGGGTCTTCGTTTCTGCGCAAGGGCTTTCTCTAGTTGCGGCAAGCGGGGGCCACTCTTCATCGCGGTGCGTGGGCCTCACACTATCGCGGCCTCTCTTGTTGCGGAGCACAGGCTCCAGACGTGCAGGCTCAGCAGTTGTGGCTCACGGGCCTAGTTGCTCCGCGGCATGTGGGATCCTCCCAGACCAGGGCTCGAACCCGTGTCCCCTGCATTGGCAGGCAGATTCTCAACCACTGTGCCACCAGGGAAGCCCCTGGTATAACTTTTTGTTGTAAGAATAATTTTAGATTCAGAGAAAAGTTGCAAAGATAGTACAGAGAGTTCAGTTTACCCATCCCCCCAGTTCCTCCTATTGCTAATGTCTTAGATACATTTGTCAACACTAGGAGATTCACATCGATACATTACTATTAACTCAATTTCAGGCTCTGTTCAGATTTCCCCAGTTTTTCTACTGATGCTCTTCTTCTGTTCCAGGGTCCCATCCAGGATCCCACGTTTAGCAGTTCTGTTTTTAGGAAGATAAACAGTAGCCGTGGTCTTCAGAGTGGACTGGAGAGGCTTGGGTCTGGAGGCCAGGGGACCCGGGACGAAGTGGGGCAGGAGCCTGGTGGGAGGGGTTGAGGTCAGGCATTCCAGCTGTTGCAGAAGGGGAGCGGGGAGGGGCGATACAGACCTAGAAGGTTAGGAGGTAGCCCTGATGGGACTCAGTCGGTCTAATAAAGTGAAGCTGACGTGTCGCCATGTGTTGCTTGCTGCTACAACTCATCCAGTCATATCCAAGCGGCAGATGATTATTGAACCCCTACCAGGTGGCGGGCACTGATGCTCTCCAGACCCAGGGCTCTGGGTTCCACCTGCCACCCTTGTACATCTCCATCTTTAGCCTGGTTTTCCCATTTCACTGCCTGGGAGTATGCTAAAACCAAACTCTACTCCTTAAAAGAAGTCCAACACTAAAAGAGTTTTCACAGCCTGTCCTTACTGCTGCCAAGAATATATATGACCAATTTCCAGTGGAAGCTCAAATGTCCCTTTGTAATAACCTGGCCTCCAGGCACTAAGTTTGAGAGGTCACCACAAGTTGGGACTACGCCTGGGGGACCGAGGGTCATTGGTGCCCAGCGACAGCCGGGGAGGGGAGGCAGGTACCAGACGGTGATGGACCCTGAGACCCAGGGGGTCCTGGATGCTCACTCCCTTGGGTTGCAGCCTGGGATTAAGAAAAAAATCCAGAGAAATCCTGGTTGGCATGTTTCTAGCCCAGATGGAAGAGAAATAGGACAAACTGCTCAAAAGGTTCCAAAACCAACACATGAGAAGTGCCTGCTGCCAGCAAATTCGAGGTATGTTGGCATGTGCAGCAGAAGAGAAATGTATTCACCCCGATGGAAAGGGGAAGACAAGAAGGCGGACGGCTGCTGAGAGAAGGTGGGGTGCTTCTTACCAACTGCCAAACGCCAGCTCTGGGAAGAACGGCTGCTTCCAAACGATCGCACGGGACTGGGGCGAGCCAGGAGGAAGGGGCGCAGACAGCCAGGCGACAGGCATCTCAAGATGTGGGGCTCATGGCTTGTCAGCCCCACTCCATTCGGCTGTGCCCTCAGCCACTCGGCCTGCCTTTCCACACCAGCTCAGGAGGCGTCCTGTCCCCGCATTATTTCTGGCCTGGCCCCTCCCTCAAAAGGGCTCCCTCTCTTCCATCCTCTCCTGACTCACACTCTACCCATCTTTGTGGGCATTTGTCACCTAGGGCACATCTCTGCACACCCTCCCTACATTTGGGATATCTCCCACATTACAAATCCTGCGTTATCAAGGGAGAAGCTAGAAAACATCTCTAGACCTCTGTGCCTTGAATTGTACCTGACGCGTCCACATCAGAATTGGGTTTGAGGTGGTGCCCCCATCAGGGGAACCACAAGGGGGCAGCAGAGACCCTTGATTCTGGAGGGTGTAGGGTTGAGCTCCTGGTTTCCAGGGCAGAGGGTCCTAGGTCCAGAGTGGCTGTGGGGTCTTCTCTAAGAAACTCCTTTTTGTGATTGGGTACTTTATGGCTGATGGCTTCAGAGTCAGGCCCTCCTGGACATTTTGCCAGCTCTCTAATCATCTTGATTAAACTCCTTTTTTCCCTTAAATGAACAAGAATGGATTCTGTTGTTTGCAACTAAGGATTGTGGCTATTACTCCATCTGTCTTAGTCATTTGGGGCAGCTATAACATGATACCACAGACTGGGTGGTGTAAACAACAGACATTTATTTCTCGCAGTTCTGGAGGCTGGGAAGTCCAAGATCAGGGTGCCAGCAGATCTGGTGTTGGGGAGGGCCCTCTTCCTGGCTTGCAGATGACCATCTTCTCCTTGTATCCTCACATGGTGGAGAGGGGTATCATCTCTCTTCTCGTAAGGGCACTAATGCCATTCATGAGGTCCCCACCCTCTAACCTAATCACTGGCCAAAGGCCCGCCGTCTAATGCTATCACATTGGGGGATAGGCTTCAACCTATGAATTTTGGGGGGGGACACAAACATTCCATCCATAGCACCGTCCTTCAAGAGCAGCTGAAGAAACTTCTACAACCCTGTCCGGAGCCTTGGATTCTGCAGATGTGCCTGTCTTCAATGCCACCCCATCTCATATTAAATTGCCTATCGTTTCCTGGTGTTTGCAATAGTTGGGCTGCCTCTTCACTGGTTGGAAACATCTAGAAGCAGTGAGCCTATCTTTCAATTGTCTTGTTTGTAGCATCTCATAGCCCGAAAGGGATTGAGAGGATGTTGGCCAATCCACCCATCTTACAGGCAAGATGGGGCTCAGAGCAGTGACCAGTGGAGTGACTTGCCAAGGGCTGGAAAGAGCAGGAACAGGAGAACTAGAGCCAGGCCTTTCCTCCTGTTGCCTCCTGGAAGGATGCTGAGCCCGCATAGGGAATTTGTGGGGAAGACGCGTCATGACAGTACTTGAATTTAAACAGGACCTTTGGAGGAGTTCAAAATGCTTCATGGACCTGTGAGTTCCAGGTTGTATAATTTATACTCCTGGGAAGTACAAAGAGAAGAGAAAGGCTCTTCTGTTTACAGCAGGGAAAACTGAGGTCTGAAGGAACTGATTTGCCCAAGATCAGTATCAGAGTTAAGAGTCTCCAGCTCCTTGGATTCCCAGGTCTGTTTCAGGAAAACCATAGGATGTGGGTTCTGGTAATGGAAACCCAAGATGCGTTTGAGACTGCCACCTGAGACCCACCCCCTGAATAATGCTGAGTCCTTAGGCGTTCCTTGGAGAGGGGAGGATGGAAAGTCCCCGTATTAGGTACCCATTGCTGCTAACGCATCTCTCCAAAGCTTGTGTTTTAAAACAACCCTGGGCATTTATTATCTCACCGTTTCTGTGGGTCAGGAATTTGGGGGCAGTCACAGGATGCCAGTGGCTGGGATCATCTTGAAGCCTCCTTTATGAATATGCCTGGTTCTCAACTGGGAAACTGGAATGGCTGGGGGCACAGGCATCTCTCTCTATCTCTGTCTCTTTGCAGTTTTTCCAGCAAGGTGGCTTTAGGGCGGCTCAGGGGTCTAAAGGTGTGTGTTCTGCGAGAGCGCGCCAGTCCTAGCCTTAGAGTCACGTAACGTCACCTCCACCGCACTTTGTACTTTAGTGAGTTAGAAGTGAGTTACTGAGCTGACTGTATTCAAACGGAGGTGAGTGAGGCATCATATCTTTATGGGAAGGGAGTAAAGAATTTGAGGATATGTTTTAGAACCACCGCAGACTCCAAGTTCCAGAAATTGAAGTGATTTCCCCTAGTTACATGACTAATGGGTCAGTGAGCGGGACCTGGATAGGAACAGGACAACCAGTGGCCCATTGTCTTTTTAACAACCAGCATTAAAGTATTGAGAGAGAGCCAGATAAGGGGGTCTGATTTGGATTTTCTTTAGGGTGTTACCTCATTTTTAAGCTGCTTAAACAAACAAAACAGGAGACAAACATACCCTTAATGAATCACTGCTAGTAATAATTGTGATCATGCCCCTTTATATTTGTGTAACACTTGGTCTAGACCTACACTGAATGGCTTGTTTAAGATCGGATAGCAAGTCAGGTCAAAAACAGAATTAGAGCCAGAACCTGGGGGTCCTTATTCTTTTTTTTTTTTTTTAATTTTATTGTTGATTTCTCTTTGCTTTGCTGTGTTGGCAACCACCCAGGGTAACCCGTCTACTACTTTATGAGAATATTCTCATTGCATCTTTCCTCAAAATAGCAGCTGTGGTACCCATCGCTGACTCCTGGGCAGCTGCAGACTGGATAACAACTGGCAGCGTGGCTCTGGCTGTTGCCAGGCAGGGCAAAGCGTCGCAAGGTTAGGGGAACAGCAGAAAGCACCGGAACTAGCTCCCTGATCTCATAGATTCAGAAACCGAGGCAGGGTGGGCTGGTGGGCTATTGCTTAAGTCCTTTGATGAATCATGAAAAGGCTGGCATTCAAATCCAGGTCTCAATGTAAAATCTAGATCCCACCCCTCCATTTGGATTCCTGTGTATTTCTGAAATGAAAAGCAAACTGGTTTTGAAAAAGCTAGTTATCATTGATTTGCTTGCTACAGAGACCCTGGAGGAAATATTACTTTGGGCAACTTACCAAATCAATCAATCAATCAACATGTAATTATTGACCGCTGTCTGTTGACTCAGCTTGGTGCTAGGTATGGATGATATTGGATGTAAAATCTTGGTTTATACCATATTTACAGTGATGGTTCCTGGCTTCAAATAACTTTATGAACCCAACTCCACAGAACATGCTATTCTGTATTGATCACATGGACCACCCAAAATGGTCTAATTTCAGAGAAATCACACCTCCACCAGTACTTTCTAGGAAAAGCAAATAGCTAATACGTAGTGTGCTTTCCTAAAAAACACACATACACATGACGGCAGTGAACTTAAGTACTATTGGAAAATCCGAAATGTATGGAAGCTTTCTAATTAAAAAGATTATTTCCTGCAAACTCAGATGGAATATCCTTCCCCTGCTTCTTTTTTTTTTTTTTTCTGTGAAACAAACTCTCTGCAAGAAATGTGAAATTTATTATGAGAGGGAACGTGCTAACTATCCAAACATCCTAGTCAGCCTGAGGAAACGAGGCAATGATGACTTGGAAAACACTTCCCTTTACACACACAGCCATTCACACGCATCCAGGCTCAGCCCATCCTCCTGGCCCAGCTCAGCCTCTCAGCAGACTCTGTCGGCAGGGGGCATGTCTGCTGAATCAGAGCAATGCGGAGGCAAATCACCTATTGGGTCTCTTGCTCTCACCACCAGACTAATCCAAACTCCAGCTTTGTCTATTGTACATCCTCATGACTTTTCCCAGCCAAGGTTTCAATGACTCAAGTTCCACCATGTTCCCTGGAGGGGTTATACCGTAGCCAAATAGAACGAACTTACCATTTGGAATTTTTTTTTCCCTTTGATTGAATCTAATTTTCCTTTCCTTCTTTTCCTACTGTCATGTGCTTGCTGGATCCCTTAGGACCACCCACTATGCCTGCTCTTCAAACGCATAGACTGGAATTTCCCAACATTATTTGGTCTCTGACACACTTTTTGAATTGTCAGCAGTTATGTCTGTGGCACTGGGGTCCGTCCCATCCCTTAGACTCAGACATGCTCCAGGTACAGCCATCTGTCTGACCACACTGTTGATTCTCTAATATGTACACATACAAACATTACCTCTTTGTGCCAGGGTCCCACAGCCCTACTCTCAATCTCTGAGCCAAATTTAGCATGGTGGAGTAAGAAAATGCAGAATGTGGCAAAACAGGAAGAATGTCTTTGAGACCCAGAAAAAGGTTAGGCTGTCCCAGCTAAGAATCACTGTCAAATATGAACCTAAAGAAAGTGAAACTCTAACTCACTTAATTTTCCCCCTTAGGCATTTTTATTCTTTCTTTTGACATTCTTGCTACTTCATTTTGAAATTCAACGACAATTTTCTAAGTCTTCCTTCTAAACTTTAACCCAAAATTAACCATGTCTAATTACAGGCGAATTGAATCATTTGGCTGTTTAACTTAATCATAATATGGGAAATAAGCCTGATATTATTTATTGATAAATGTACCAAAATGTATGTAGTCTTGCTTAATTCCAAGACATAGTACAGAGCCCATCGTACAGGTGAGAAAACTGAGGCTTAAAGATGTTAAGTAACTTGTGACGGTCATAGGCTTGGAATTAGAGTTCAGATGAGCTGGAGAACATAACCACTAGCAACACAAACAAACAAAATCATCTTGGAATGACCAAGGAGAAAGTTAAGATAGAGGTGGAGGAGGAACCAGACACACCCACGCATTTCGGCACTGCTGAGTTTCTGTCTGCTGTTCCACCACGTTGCATGTAGAACCATATGTGTCAGACCCATTTTCAGATCCCAGTGACAGCTGTTAGGTCCAGATGTACTCATGTGCACGTCACTCACATAGATGTCAACACTGCATCACAATCGGCCTGGTCCAAGTCATCAGGTGTAGGCAGTCATGGGTAACTAGGACTTCGTCTGTAGGGAAGGCATCCAGACCTGGGTCCTAGAGTGCTTTTTGCTTTACTTTTGCTTTTGAAAGTCTCATCAGGGCTGAAAAGGATGCCAGTGGCTCCATCCAACTCTGCAGCTGATCTACCAAACACATAGTGAATCAGAGTGTCTGGGTGAGTTACCCAGAGGTGCCTGCCCCAGGGATGAACAGAAAGAGCTCGGATCCCGGGGCTGCCACTTAACTTTTTTAGAACTCTGTTTTCAGAATCTCTGTTTTCTGTGCTTCAGTTCCCCAATCCATACAACGCATCAAGATCAATACTATCTCTTCTCTCCCTTTCTCAGAAGGATATTGACCCCCAAGGACAAAATAGAACTACCCCTGCTGTTTTTGCTATGTCATCTGGGAGCAGGGCATATTTCCCATTGATTCTCCATCGGGAGGAATGGCGAGGTTCCGTGCTTCGACACCTCGCCGAGGCTCCGAACCTTCTGTCGGTCCCAGGAGGCTAGTGCCCAGGGTGTTGGCCCCATCGGCACACTCTGAGGTCCTGCTGCTTTTCACATGCTTCATCTCCAAGCATCCAAATTCCACCCTTTCTATCTTTGTAGCTCAGCTCAAATCCTGAATCTGTGGCTTGGGGTCAGTCCTAAGTTCTGGGACACTCTCAGCTATTATGCCTCTGTCCTATTTCTTCCTTAACTTTTGAAACTCTGATTAGACATATCTTGGACCTTTTCTCTCTGTCTTCTATGGCCTTTAATTTCTTTTACATTTTCCACCTCTTTATCTCATAGGGCTGCCTTCTATGAGAAGGTATAATTTCTCCAGTACTATCTTCCAGGTCACAAAGTCTCTCTTTGTGTGCTGGTTTGCTGTTTAATTGTCTCCATTGAGTTTTTAATTTCTATTTTATTTTATTTCCAGACTTTTATTTTACAGAAGTTCTTTTTATTCATTTATAAATCTGAGGCCCCTTCACTCATATTTAAATGATTCTCTGCCATTTATTGAAAATAGGTTATATTCCATTTGATAATTCCCAAACCAGAAGTCCTTGCAGGCTGATTCTTCTGTCATTTCTGCTGGCTCTTGATCTTGGTGCCTTGTTTCCTTATATTTGTAGTGATTTTTAGCTGCAAGCTTCTCATCTTCCTTAGAAATTGCTGGGAATTCTTGGAGGCCTAGGGAAAAGGTGAACACCTTCAAATAAAATTTCTGTTTGCTTTTTCCTTAGTTGTCTAGTCTGGGATCACTTTAAACATTCTGCCTGGTTTTTTTTGTTGTTGTTTTTTTGTTTGTTTGTTTTGTTTTTTTTTCAGATGACCCATGTATAGTGAATTCAGGCTACAAATACACAAGACTTCTGGCTTGTAGTTCTCAGGACAGATATTTCCCCCTTTGCTCCAGTGCCACGATGCAAGATAAGCAATTTTCCTTGCAGGTATTACCTGCTCCCCAAATCTGGGAAGGAGGTTGGGTTTATTTCCAGTCCTTCCTTACACTAAATGTATGGCCCTTGGAAGTTCTAATTCTATGGGACATCTCCTATTAGACCATCTACCTTGGGCAGACCTGGGTTTGGTCTCCTGTCCACCAAACCTCATAAGGCTCCAAACATCAATTTTCAAGTTCACTAGATCCAGAAAATTCCTTCAAGGCAGATGCCGGCTTCAGTCCCCTTCTCAACTTCTGAGTTCTGCCTTCATTTATTTACTTATTTTTTTAGCCAGAGTATTCCATACTTTCTTGCTAACTCATGGAGGTGTTTGAAAATAGTGAAAAAACCGCAATATTTTCCCCTGCATCTTTAGTATTTTGAGCAGGAAGTCTAGCCTGGACACCTGGTCTACCTTATTGCTAGAAACAGAGGTCTCAGTTTAAATCCTACCTTTTCTAGGAAGCATTCCACAACCTCTTCAGCCTATAGGGTTTCTTCCTCCTCAGAGCCTCAACTGGATTTAACCAAGTTAATCATTTGGCATTGGAGACAGCTGAGTCTTAATCAGTGGGTGATGGATGGTCCCAGCTGGGAGACCATCTGAGCCTGGGTTTTTTTTTTTCACTTTCTAGCCTATCCAAGACCCGGAGCTGACCCATTTACATAGGATGGTAAGCTTCCTGCTCTCCCTTTTTCCTCATGTGCCATATTTTACATTCCCCCTATTACTTTGGTTCCTCCCTGTTTTCTCTCCTCCTAAGTAAGTGAACAACATTATAACTATCACTGGGCAAACGTCACTCCCTCTACTTTATTTGAATGTCAACAAAATACTTTCTCATGAGCCAGGGGAGAAGAAAAGCTCATTTTTCTTAACTGAATAAAAACACTTTGTCTGGGTAGTATATTTATTTATTTTTACGTTTTATTTTGAAATTCTTAATACAATTTTTAAAGGTTACACTCCATTTGCAGTTATTACAAAATAATAGCTTTATTTCCCATGTTGTACAATACGTTCTTGTCACCAAACATTGGAAGAAGAGTTAACACTTATCCTTCTGAAATTATTCCAAAATATTGCAGAGGAAGGAACACTTCCAAACTCATTCTATGAGGCCAACACCACCCTGATACCAAAACCAGACAGAGATATCCCACACACAAAAATTACAGGCCAATATCACTGATGAACATAGATGCAAAAATTCTCAACAAAATACTAGCAAACTGAATCCAACAGTACATTAAAAGGATCATACAACATGATCAAGTGGAATTTATCCCAGGGATGCAAGGATGGTTCAACATCTGCAAGTCAATCAATGTGGGTAGTATATTTAGATACACACGTGATAAGAATTGTGATCAGTATGTAGACATCTGTGTTAAAGTACAAACCGATGTTTCAAATTCTAAATGTGGAGAAAGAAAAGTTAACTGAATGAATCTTAGCCCTCTATGTGACATGAACTACTGTGTTATGTAAAAAGTTGCCATTCAATTAGAAACATGGAAGACCCTTGCCTGAAATCTCTCCAAGATCTTCAACATTTATTCATTAAAAAAGAATCCATTGTGCACCTACTACGTGCCAGACACTATGTTAGTCACGGGGCCCAGTGGTGAACAAAACAGACATGGTCTTCGCTCTTGTAGGGCACGCAGTGTATGTGCATGTATACGTGAAGGGAGTTGGAACATGAGACTGGACAACGGTAGGGGGTGGGTGGGGGAGTGTGGCTGAGTCATCAGCAAGAACAGCACAGAGCCAATGCCTTCTCAAAAATACCTAAACGAGGCCCCACTTCCAGAGAGTATGGGTGGCCCAGGCTTAGGCAATTTTTAAAGCTCCCCAGGTGATTCTAGTGACTAGCCAAAGTCGGAAACTACTACTTGAATCAATAATTTAGGACAGAATTTCCAAGAAGGGGTCCTGGGAATGGGTCACAGAGTGCACATTCCTCGTCCACTCACCCTCACTGCAGAGCCAGGTGTGGGACCGCCAGAGCCCCCAGGTGTGTCACTGCCTCAACAAGCAGCCTCACCTGTTTTCTGCCCTGTGCCATACAAATGTTGTGCTTCCTATGTGTGCCATCACGTGAAAAAGATTGGGAGGTCCTGAGATGGAGTATCTGTACCATAGGATTTGGTCGAGATTGGCAGAATGATCTAGTGAAAAAAATAAAAATTCTGTGTCATATAGACCTAGGTTCCGTCCCTGCTCAGCCACCGATGTACTGTGTGAGCTTGAGCAAGTTATTTAGCTTTCCTTGGCCTCAATTTCCACATCTGTAAAATGGGACTATCACCTATTTTGCATGTTTCTTATAAGGATTAGAAATAATACCTGTAGGGCCTTCCCTGCTGATCCAGTGGTTAAGACTCCACGCTTCCACTGCAGGGGGCATGGGTTCGATCCCTGATCGGGGAACTAAGCTCCCGCATGCTGCGTGGAGGGGCCAAAAAAAAAAAAAAAAAAGAAGAGAAATAATACTTATAAAACACTTAGCCCAGGTGTTGGTTCATACATGCCAGTGTTTAGTGCAGTAGCCATCATCATTGATGTGGTTACTATTGCTGGAGAATTCTACCCAAACTTCCACCAGGACCAGAGTCAAAAAAATTAAGCATGAAAGAGAAAAAGATGGAGTTGCACAGAAACATGGGACACGGTTTCCCTGAATCTCTCAGTTACGATTGTCCCAGGGCTTCCAAGATTGGTGTAGCAACGTCAGATCAACCCCCATGGGAAGTATTTGTGGAGACATTTCTGCCCAAGACTGCTGCTCCTGGGGCCTCCGGGGTTTCCAGCATGTTCCTGTTTCAGAGACACTGGAAGAAACCTGAAGGTCACTCTCCTCCTTGGGCTGAGTCTGGGGGCAGTGGGAGTCACCTAGGGTCTTCCAAGCCAGGCTTCCTGGTGTCAGGAGAGGTTGGATGAGAAGCCGGGCAGGAGCTGCAAGTCCTGAAGAGGGCCTGTTTCTCCTCCCTGGGACAGGAGAGAAGGAAGGCGATGTGGGCCTGGGGCTGAAGCTACAGGCTCCATGACAGATCCAGCCTCAGGGCACTTTCCGGAGGAATGGTGGCAGTGAGACTGTAGGCTTCCTGGGTAATCAAGTCTCCCACCCAGACACTGACTGCAGGTGGCCTAGGGCAATGATGGCCTGAAAAGCAGAGGTGAAAGGGAATGCCAGGACACCTGTCCTCAGGCTGAAGGGACTACCAGGGCGTGTTACCAAGAGGGCGATAACTGCTTGCTTTGCAGAAGGAATCTGTGACGTCACAACCAGATTTGTGTCCATGGTGAGCTGGCCCTCTGCAGTCCATCTAGAAAGTTATTCGTGGGCTTGTCTTTGTCCTCTTTCCATCCCTCATGTCCCGCCCACCTCCAAGACCCTCAGCTGATTCTCTTGACATGTAATGTGCATTGCTCTTGGTCTGTTTCTTAACCTGTAACATGAGGAAGATAATCATGACACCATCTATGCAGGTGCTAACCCCCAGGGCCTCACTGAGGCTCCAATTCACACTTGGACCCCCAGGCTGTGCTATTTCCCAGACCAGACTTGTCTCTTCAAGAAGACGGTCAGTTCCTCGAGGGGAGGGACTGTGTCTCCCATGTCCTGTGCAGCCCCGTTACCACCTCCTGTTGGAAACAGAATCAGCCATGTGTGTTTCCTGTGCTCCTGCCAGAGAGGATGGCCGGCAGCCTCTCCACCTTCACAGAAACCTGCGCCTTCTAGAAATAAGGCTGCTGGGCAGTGGGAGCCCCTCCAGCTGGGGGCGGCCAGGCTGGGTTCCTTCCTGGAGGGCAGTGGTCAGGAAAGGTGGCCACGCCTGGCTGAGCCACGCTAAGCCCCCTCCTGCACTCAGGGGCATCCTCCCGTTTCCATGGCACCTCCTTGGTGGTTTCTGGGAGCCCATCTGTGGACAGTGCAATTGCATCCCATCCTCTTCGAGGGCTTTCTCATCCCTCCTCCTCTTCCTCTTCGATGGTCCCAGGACCCACATATGGTTCACTTTGGTATTGAAAAAAACCATTTCCTGGCCAGAGGATTCCGGCTTCCAGGAAGGCTCTCCCATGATGTGTGGGAGTCGAAAGCTGCCTGGGGGGCCTGTCTGTGGTCAGTCTGCTCTCCCCTCTCCTGGGAGCCGTCCTCTTTGACTCACCTCTCCTTCCAGTGTGACTTATATTTGCCTTGACCAGCCAGACCCCATGGGACGAAGTCTTGAAGAAGCCCACGGCTTCCAGTCAGCTGAAAAGACCCCTCAAGGGGACCCCTCAAGACTCCCTCCATCCCAGGCCTGTCCACTCACCTGCCCAAACCCGGGGTTGGGACTAGGCCTGAGCTTCCACACTTGATCTGTGACCCATTTCTCTTTCTGATAAATGTTAAAACCCCACGACTTCTCCCCCTGCCACCAAAGGATAGTGTGATGGCTCCAGTTAAGAATGGTGATTATTTTACATACATTGCTTCCTTTGACCCTGCAGGTGGGCTCCCTCTAGGCACAGGCCAACCAGCCAAGAAGATGCTGTAGAGCTGCCCTTTCTGTCTCTTCCTTTGTGAAAACAATAGAGTCTCTGATTCTTCCCATAGGATGTCTGACAAGAATTTGAGAGAAACGGGTGGTCCTCTCTCCCTCCTGGAGAAATGCACGGAGGAGTTGGGGGGGGAGAGAGTCCTGGGAGAGGGGACTCCAGGCAGGGAGGAGCCCCAGAACCTTAGGCCCCCAGGGCTGCGCTGGGAGAGGCCAGCTTGGCTCTGGAAGGCCGAGCTCTGGCACGAGGTCAGCTCGCAGGATCTGAGCACTGCTCCCTCCTCCCCCGTTCTTTGCCTTGCTCTCAGACCAGTGGGGCCAGAATGACCAGAGAGGGCCTGAGAGCCCACATGGGAGGCCAGGAGAAGGGAGAGGCGGGACCCTGGGGGAGGGAGCAAAAGGTCCAGGCACTGGGAAGCCGCAGGGGTAGGGAAGAGGGCCTCCCACATCTCTGTGGACTCTTGATGGGGCAGGAGATAAGACTCAACCTTGGAGTCAAGACTGTTGGGTCCAATGGGGCTCCCTGTTCAAGCTTGACTAACGGCAGCAAGGCTGATATACCCCCTTGAACGTCAGAGCCCGTGATTCCGTGTTTGTCACACCACATTGTGTTCCCCACTCCCCACCCTGGGGATTCCAGCAGGCCTGCGTCTCCTTCCTCCACAGAACACAGAGCCTACAGCTCTGACAGACTTTGTTCTTTGATCCTTGAGAAAGTCCTGGGTTTCCAGAGCGTCTCTTTCTCAACCGCACCATGGCCTTGGCTTCCCCCAGGATTTTACAGATGGCACGTGCCTTGAAATGGCACATTTAGGTCCCCTTGTCTACACCGCTCACCCTTGAAGCTCCCCCCATCCCCCAGCCACACTGGCAGCAGCTTCGCCACAGGCCACATGGACTTGGTCCTTTCTGCTTCCCCGCTGGCCGTGGCCTTCACGGAGACCAACCCAAACCAAAGACCCTGCTCTGTGTCTGTAACTCGTGATCCATCTCCCTGTTGGAGACCCTGATCTACAAATCTGCTGCTCCCCCATCCCAACCCCCAACCCAATTCAGGGCTTCTCCACTGATGAAAATGAAGTGGGTATTTGAACAACAAAATAAGTATCACTGTATTGGATTATAAACCCAAGTCTAAAATAAATATCCATGAGTCCATACTTGTATAAATAAATGACTGAGTAAGTAAATAAATGGGGGAGGAGAGACAAATCTTCCTACAGAAGGACTCTAAATAAAACCTAGACACTCCCTCCTCAGCTTAAGCTGTCCCCTCCTGGAGTGTAGACTGCACAGTGACTGGATTCCAGAGAGTAGAGTGTGGGAAGGGGGAGGGGGCAACTTTACGGTGGAGGAACCTGGCAGACACCACGGTGGTCAAGGTGAGGTCAAGGTCCACCTCACCAGTGACAGTCGTGGTGGCAGCCTGTGGCCCCAGCATGATGGGACGAGGAGGCCACCTCACCTCTGTGGTTTTCTCCCAAACCCATAGCCCCAGTCTAGCCATGAGAAAACAACAGACAAACCTAAATTGGGGGGCATTCTACAAAATGCTTGGCCAGCGCTCTTCAAAAGTGTGAAGGTCATGAAACACACAGAAAAGATAGAGCAACCGGCACAGCCCAGATGAGTCTAAGGAGACAGGATGACTAAATGCATTGTGGTGTCTTGGATGGGCGCCTGGAACAGAAGGAGGACATTCGTAAAATATCTGGTGAAATCCAAGTGAAGTCTGGAATTTGGTTAATAGTGATGTACCAATATTTCTCAGTTTTGACAATTGTGCCATGGAAATGTAAGATGATAACATGAGGGGAAACCGACACCAGGTGAGAAGCGTGAGGGAACACTCTGTGCTATTTTGCAACTTTTTGGGTAAATCTAAAAAAATTCCAAAATAAAAAGTTTATTTAAAAAGACGAGGTGGGCTGAACAAGAACATTTCTTTCTTTTGTGTGTGTGCTTTATTACACAATTAGTATAGAAATCTCATTAGACAGGATTCAAACAGACAGAAGTTTACAGAGCAAAACTTGAAAGTCTCCCTGTGTCCTCTGTCCCTGTCTTTCACTCGTGTCTTCAGAGATGATGCTGTCAGTCAGGGCTCAAACCTGGGAACTGCTTTACCGCGTACTTTATCTCCATGGAACGATTGAACTTAATCTTTATAACAAATCCACTGAGGCAGGTACTGCTAGTCCCATTTTAAAGATGGAGAAACTGAGGCACATGGAAATTAAGGACATTGGTCAGGGTAGGTAATAGGTGATAGAGCTGGGATTGGAGCCCTGGTAATTGAGTGCCAGCCTCCATGCTTTAACCACTTAGAGAGGAGATACCACTTCCACTGTTTGCACCCAACCCTTGGACATACACACAAGTGTGCATACACACACACAAACACACCCCTTGTTATTGGGACTAACATCCATATTGTGGGCAACTTACTTTTTATTCTTAACAACACATCCCAGCGCACCTTCCGAGTCAGTGTCTGGACCTACCACCATCTTCCCTGATTGCTCTACAGGAGTGCTTTTCAGCCAGGGGCAATTTTGCCCCCAGGGCTCACCTGGCAAAGTCTGGAGAGATTTTGGGGCATGGATGCTCCTGGCATGTAGAGGCCAGGGATGCTGTTGAACATCCTGTAATGCACAGGACCATCCCCACATTGTTATTTTGGTCCAGAATTATCGGGCCCCAAATGTTGATGGTGCTGAGGTTGAAAACCCCTGCTCTACGGTATTCTGTGGCAAAACCAGAAGACTCCTAAGGTCCTCCCAGCTCTCACATGACGTGTGAATGCATCTCCTCTGAGATCTAGCACTCCAGCTCTTTCTGCTCCGTCCTGTTCCATCCTTTCCTGCCATAAACTCACCCCCTCAACCCTCCTCACAAAACATTGGCACTTCTCAAAACCACGAACCTCTTGCTATGCATCTCACTTTATCCTCAACTGAACTGCAAGCTCTTGGAGAGCAGTCACGGTATCCATTTCTGTATCATGCATGGGGTCCAGCGTGCTATGAATGTTGGGAGAATCAGAAAATTACATCACTCCCCTTCCTAAAGAAGTCTCACTATGCAAGGTGATATTTTATCCCAGGACCTCCCAGCCCTGACTCCACAGTAGAATCACCTGGAGCTCTAAGTAAATACAGATGTCCAAGCCCCTTCCCAGCCACCAGTTGAATCACCATCTCTTGGGTTGGGTCTGCACATCCTCATTTTAAATTTATTTATTTATTTATATTTATTTTTGGCTGTGTTGGGTCTTCTTCTCTGTGCGAGGGCTTTCCCTAGTTGCGGCGAGCGGGGGCCACACCTCATCGCGGTGCGTGGGCCTCCCACTACCGCGGCCCCTCTTGTTGCGGAGCACAGGCTCCAGACGCGCAGGCTCAGCAGTCGTGGCGCACGGGCCCAGCTGCTCCGCGGCATGTGGGATCCCCCCAGACCAGGGCTCGAACCTGCGTCCCCTGCATTGGCAGGCGGATTCTCAACCACTGCACCACCAGGGAAGCCCCCTGCACATCCCCATTTTAAAAAAGTTCCCTTGGTGATTCTAAGGCACAGCCACTGAAGAGAGCCACTGGGCTGGTGAGTCACCACTGCAGAGTTATCACAAACATCTGAACCGGATTCTTGCAGTGCTTAAGATAATGCCTGGTGATAAATTCGTGTCAAAGAAGGGGTCATGCCCAGTTTCTGTTCTCTAATCCAGGACTTCTCAAATTGTAATCTGCCCATGAATCACTTGGTATTGTGTTAAAATGCAGACTTGGATTTAGTAGGGCTGGGGTGGGACCTGAGACCCTGCGTTTCTTTCTTTTTTTTTAAAAAAATATTTATTTATTTATTTAGGCTGTACCGGCTCTTAGTTGCCGCACATGGGATCTTTAGCTGAGGCATGCGGGATCCTTTAGTTGCAGCATGCAGGCTTCTTATTTGCGGCATGTAGACTTCATAGTTGTGGCATGCACGGGGGATCTAGTTCCCCGACCAGGGATCGAACCCGGCCCCCTGCATTGGGAGCCCGCAGTCTCACCCACTGGACCACCAGGGAAGTCCCGAGACCCTGCATTTCTAACAAGTTCCCAGGGGATGTTGATGTTGCTGGGCCGGGGCCCACACTTTGAGTAGCAAGACTTTACATGTAGTTTCAGTGGCTGGGGGCCTTCAGACTGCTCCCCAAACTTAGGCTCTGAAACGTTTGCTTGTTCCTTGGCCGAGCACCTGGCCACCCTCTTGGAAAACTGCACTCAAGCACAGCTGAACTGGAACAAAACTGAGGAGAAATGGCAAATGTTTACCGAGAGTTAGAAAATAAAACCGAGGAATAAAGCAGGAATGTGACAACTCCTAAAGATTAAAACAAAAACAAAAACAAAAACCAAGCAACCCAACCAGGAACTTCAGGGTCCCTTCCAGTTTTAAGAGCCTCGGCTCCAAGTCCATGAGAATGTCAGCTAAGATCCATCCAGAGCGCAATTTCCTCCCACAGACCAGGGACCTCGCTTTTGCCGCGCCAGCCACACTCTGTTCTCCATCAGTGGGATTTACGCATATGGAACCGAGTGTGGAATTGGGCCCATTACATTTAACTTCCTATCTCTGACATATTTAATACCTACTTTTCAAATAAATGAAATCCCTGTTTAGCACTGGCCTGGAAAGGTACAGTTGGTTAAGGGATTTTTCATGGGCAGTTCTGGCCGTATGAGATGGTTCTCCCAGACCCAGCGGCCTCTTGAAGAGTGACCAGAGTCTCCTGGAAATTGGGGGGCAAGGTTATAGAATAATGAAACAACTTTTATGGGCAAATGCATTTTTTAAAAGCCTCACTATAAGAAGAGCTGCTTTGTGTCAGAAATATCATCGCTAAACAGAAATGTATGTGTTTCAGAATTGCTGTGGGAGAAGTTTCTAGAAGGCACTGGATCTACGCACCTACTTTCACTATCACCTACCTTCAAGATCCACAGAGACAAGACCTTGAGTTTGTGGAGTATAATAGTAAAGTCATATTGGCTCAGCTTGGATTGATCCTTCAGGTCTTCATGACTGTTCTGAGCTGATCATCAATGACTTAGCTCAGGGGACCAGGGCTTGGAAGTGGGCGGCCGAAGCTAGAGGTCAACACCCACACGCATTCCACCTTTACCAACCGGCTACCTGGCTAGCAGGTGTCGAGGTAGACGTACCACAGGGTGTTTGGGCTGGGCCAGCGCCGGAGCTCTAGAAACTGGAGCTTTTGGGGAGAAGAGGGAGGCAACCCCACTCTCTGTCCTCCACCCCCAGGACCCATTGGCAAGAGCTCATTTGCATAGGGTCTTGGTTTGGGGCTGATGGGGAAGTGGATTGTGGTCACGTCAAAGGAGGAGAGAAAAATACAGATGGTGGAGGGAATATTGTGTGTTTCCTAGTCTTGATGGAGAGAAGCCAAGAAGCTCTTTTTAAGACCTGCTCTGTGAACTCCCAGGGCCCAAGCACTGCTGCTTCTCAACAAGGCGACAGAATGGGAGGAGGCGGGGGTCACCGTTCCCCTCTTTCATTTAAGAAACCAGGAATTTCTAGCCAGAACCTCTCCGGCGGTGGCAGAGGGTATGTCCCGGCCAAGCCTGTCTTTAAACCCAGTCTCTGGGTTTTGGGTCCTGGAATGAGCCGAGTGAAGGTGAGGTGGGATGCCACTAAGGTGCGCAGGGGGAACTCCGTGTGAAGGATCTGGTTCTCTGCTTTGGAGTGTTCCCTTTCGGCCATGCACCTCAGCTCAGGACATACCAGAGCTTCTAAAAGCAGAAGACTTAGAAAAATCAAAAGGAGAACCGGGAGAAAAATTCATCTTTGTGATGTTGTTGCTATAAATGTCCTCGAAACCTCAGTTCAAGTTCAGGGCTCAGCTCACGCATCATCCAGGCTGGTTCTCCCACCTTCCGGCAAGTTTCCGTCGTGCCGAGATCACCTGGCCGTGCTGGCCCGGTTCTTATTGCTTCTGCTGCTGGAGGTGCGGGAGCCATCCGAGCGGCTCCCGACTGGAAAACAGATGGATGGACGGCCCCGCCCCAGCCCAGCCCCGCCACAATAACAAACAGCCCTGTAAAAAGCACTTACATTTATGAACTGTTTATAAATTTACCGACATTGATTTATGACCCTTGGCTGGACCTGACATTAGACTCTTTAGGGGTATTTCTTTCTTTCTGCTTTTCTCTTTGGGATTTTTTTAAAGTGTTAATGTCACGGTTCACATTCTTAATATAGCCGCACGCCTGGAACTAGGCGGAAGACAGCTGGGAGCCCAACCAATGACCCATGGGCAGGAACCGAGACGTGATTTATGCCAGGGGCTGGGGCAGAAAGCTGCTGCTGGTTGGTTCAGAGACAGGCTGCTGCTCCAGAAGACCCCTGGACTCCGAGGGACATTGGGAGAAGCAGGAAGGGGACAAACTGGATCTAGAGCTGTGTGGACCTCACTGCTTCCTAGATGCGTGAACTTTGGCAAGTGACTTGATCACCCCAAGCCCCAATTTCCTCGTCTATGTAATGGGGACAGTAATACTGACCTGGGAATGGTTGTTACAAGAGTACAGGAGCAATGCTTGTCACAAGAGTACAGGAGCGATGCTTGTCACAAGAGTACAGGAGCAATGCTTGTCACATTCTTAACTGTGCCCCCCCTATATAGGGGCTCAGTAAATAGCGATGAGCATTATGGGGTGAAAGCTGATCTGAGCTGGGTACACTAGTCTCTGGAGAACTTTCCAAACAACGCTTAGTCCTCAATGACTTGCCTTATTACTTATTAACCAGTCGGTGTAAAGTTTGGAGTGACGTGTGCCTTTAATCTCTCCAATGCAGGTGTGATCAGAGTCACCGCACACAGTCCAGACTCCTGTTCCCAGACCTGCAAAGACTGAGAAGCTTGGAGGAAGTGAGAATGAAGACATTCCCTCCATTACCTCCCCCCACATTGCTCTGCCCATCCCCCTCACACACACCAAGAAAAACAAAACCTACTTTCACTGGGTCACTAAACTTTAATTATTACCTGGGTCATTATCTCCAGCTCCCTATGTCTGCTGAGGAAAGGAGGAACTAACAATTATTGAACACCCTCAGTGGTCAAGAACTTGGCAGGACTTCTCATTTTAAATCTCATGGACCCTCTGAAGTGGGTATGGTTCCTTTTTCTCAGAGAAAGAAACTGAGGTTCAGAGTGATGAAAGTAACTTGCCCATGATCACGTAGCTCGTAAGTGGCTGAGATAAGACATAAACCCAGCCTGGCTCCTAACTGATCCTTTAGCCCCAAATTTCCGCTCTCTCTCTCTCTCTCTCTCTCTCTCTCTCTCTCTCTATATATATATATATATATATATATATATGTCTGTTTATTAAAAACAAAACAAAATAAAACACTGGCTGGGGGCCTCTGAAAGCTCCTTGTGCCGTGTGAGAACCAACCCAGAGCACAGCGTGTCCTTTGGGGCAGGGAATGTCCCAAGTTAGCTGTGCCTGCTTCCCGACTGTAATCCAGACCAGCCCCACCTTTCACCACAGAGCCTAAAAGAAGAGCAGGAAAAACAAAGACAAAAGCGAAAACCTCCTGTTCTTTCCACTTGGCCGGAACCCACCGGCAGTGACACTCTTGGACACCAGGTGGCGGCCAAGTAAGGCCAAATGGGGAGCTTCAGGAGAGGGTCTTTCTGAGGGGAAAGAACAACCCATACACTGTCAGACAGAGTGGATTAAGGTGACCGACAGCCAAAGAGAGGTGTCCCAGCTCCGGTCGGGTGACACTTCGGTGAGCAACTACATGAGGGTGCCCTATCTCAACCTTAAGCCCCCGAGGCCACTCTCCGGCTGCCCCAGGCAGAGTGACCAGGCAGGGGTTGTGGCCGCAGGGTCCCGCCAGGCAGGTGAGGGGGACAGGACGCGGAAGATGTGTGTGAGGGGGAGGGCTCCTTCGGTTTATCTGGGACTCCCCGTTCCCAGCCCTTCCTTGGCTCCGGGTGGCCCTCCACGGTGCCCTTGTTGGATACCAGCAGATGCATGCAGTTACATCCGAGAGGTCCTCCTTAGACCCCAAGCTTCTAATCTCAGCCCAGGGAGGGCAGGAGAGGACTCTGACACGGGGGCTGCCCCTCAGAAGCGAGGCTTTTCCATCCATGGCCCCCTCCCCTCTCCCACTGTCCACGGAGCCTTGATTCTTGATTTCAGTGTGGTACCACGTTTGGGTGCAAACATGGACATCTCGGGTCCAGGGAACACGACAGCCCCCATAACGTAGCAACGTAGCTCAAGTGGAGAAAGGATAACTTGATGTGTCAATATCCCCCCTCCCTCCCCTATCATCCCATTACTGGCACTACCTCAGCCCTTCCAGGACATGTTAATTTCAGACGTCCCAGCTTTTCTCATAAATCACTGAAAATAGTCTAGAAAGCCCAATATTCAACATGGTAGTTCCCAAACAACTTCTCTCAGCCAGAAGTAGAATAGAACTCCTCCGTCAGCCTAAATGTTCTGGGGTTTGGTTTAGATGATAAGGCCACCCAAGGTGCATCTTATCTTCCTAAGGGCTGGGAGCTGTGGGGCAGGGGAGGTGGCACTCTTTCACCCATGGTGTGCCCAGAAGGACAGGCCCCCTGCCACCTAAGCTTTCGGCCTGGAGACCCTTACGTTCCTCTGCATCTTCATGTTGTGGATTCCAGAGCCAAAAATCTTCTAGTCTCATAGACAGAGACTGAGTTCATTCAGAGACTCATTAATTACATGGCCAAGGGAAGGAAGGGGAAGGAAAAAAACTCACGAAAATGTTCATTTAACGCTAATTGCTGCCCATACTCTTACTAATTGAAGTAGCTCTGTTGGTTTTCACTTACCTACCTGTGTGTATTTAAGATGGGATGTTGCACAGTATAAACTAAGCCACATCACAACCTAACGATCTGGAAAATCTCGGTTTAATAAACAAAGCTGGCTTTGAGTTAGGAGAAACACCCGCGCCTGCTCTCTCTCTCTCTCTCTCTCTCTCTCTCTCTCTCACACACACACACACACACACGCCCAAAGCACGAGAATCTCAGACCTTCTGTTCATGTCTTTTCCTCCATCGTTCAAATTAAACACGGTCTCCATCCCTTGCTTGCTCTCTTCCTCTCTCTTTCTCTTATTAAATTTATTTTTAACAGCACCTTAAAAAAATAAACACACCCCTCGGTGCCACTCCTATGCCAGGTGTAGCCAGGGGCAAATTTTTACAGCTGAATTACATGACCTGAAATACGGAGCACATAATGAGAACATTGAGAGACACCCATCCATAGCACCAGGGCCAACGGCTGGTGTAATAACATTCCTGGATAGAGCAGTAGTCGGGGCAGCGGTGGAGTCAGGGCTGGAGCCCTTACTCAGCACGAGGAATTATATATATCTTGGAACTCTTTCCCGAACCTAAACATTATTGCTAAGAAAGGGATAATAGTGTGAGCGACCATCGCTCTCCAGCCGGGGCTCGCTCACTGCTGCATTTGTGAGTTTCCATGCGAGGCCGAAGGGAACCCACCAGACCCAGCTTGGCTCAGGACAGGGGCGAGGACGCCGCTGACCACCTGGGAAGTCCTTGGCCTTGGAGTGTCGTTGACACGACAGTAGGATGAAGCTTGGCCCTCTGCGAGCCCAGGCTCCATCACCCAAGGGCCCCCTGAAGGTGTGATGGGCTTTTGAAGTCTTGTGAGCCTGCTCACTGTAATGACCAGGCATCACCCTGGAACCCCCGGCTATTTGGAGCTCAGATCAGAGCCCCGTTGAGCTCAGCCATCTGTGATCACAGCAAGAGCTGGGAGAGATGGAGAAACGGTCAAGCTGCAGGAATTACAGCAACAAAGATGGCTTTTATCAGGTGGCCCATCCTAGATAGAGATTATTTTTTTGAGCTAAAATTCACATGGCATAAAATTAATCATTAACCATTTTAAAGTGAACAATTCAGTGGCATTTAGTACATTCAAAATGTTGTGCAGCCATCACCTCTGTCTAGTTCCAAGACATTTTCATCACCCCAAAAGGAAACCTCTTACCCATTAAGCAGTTACTCCCTCCCACCACCCTGCCCCAGCCCCTGACAACTTCTGGTCTGCTTTCTGTCTTTTTGGATTTACCTATTCTGGATGTTTCATACAAATGGAATCATACACTGTGTAACTTCTTATGTAAGATACAGATTTTAAAAACTTTTATTGATGTATAATATGCATACAGTCACGGATCCTAACTGTATAGCTTGACAAATTTTCATAAATAGACCACCCCCAACTAACCCGCACACAAATCAAGAAACAGAACATTACCACCCCCCAGAAGCCCTTCATTCTACCTCTCAGCCCTGCTCCTCATAAAGAACCACCCTCCTGACTTCTGTGTCCTGGATTACTCTTACCTGTTTTCGCACTGTTGTGTGTGGTTGTAGCTTGTCCATCTTCATGGCTGTGTAGTATTCCACTGTGTGCCTACACCAGGATTTATAGATCCATTCAACTGCTGATGAACATTTGGGTACTTTCCAGCTTCCAAGCTATGTATTTTTAATTGACATTCAAGTCCAAAAACGTGTTGAGTGGATTTCTCAGACAATAGCAGATGAAAAGCATCGAAATAGAGGGGGTGGGGACATGTTGGTGGAGGAGGCTGGACTAAATGATCCCTGAAATGTCCATGGCTCAGACACACTATGATTTGACACACAGTGAGAGAAGCAAGGCACCTCTGAGCATCCTCTTCCTAAATGAACTGGGGACCTTTACAGGTAAAGGGTCACAGAGTTAGAAAAGCCCAGACCAGCTCCCAAGTTTCAGTCACTTGTTCTCCCGGCCATTTTGGACCCCAAACGGACAGCTGCTTCCTCTGCCCACAAGGGCACACCTCCAGGCCCACGTGGCCGTCCTGTCCTCTGTAATCTAAGTCATGCTAAGGGACAGAGAGCTCAGCGCACAGTGGGGAGAAGGTCTGACCAAGTGGATAATTGGTGGTCTGGGGGCTGCTCAAGGCAGTGTGTTATGAATCCTGGTTTGCCCAGGGCTCACAGTCCTAGGATGTGGTAAGCTCCAGCTCTCACCCAAACCTGGCCACCGTGCAGAGAAGACATGCTGTGAGTCTGTTGTCCATTTGACCTTGGCCAGACCCAGGGAGACACAGAAGGCAACCTCCAATACATCCCTTTACAGTTTGGCTGAGGTGTGTTCTCAAATTATCCCACTTTAGAAATCAGTAGTATATCAAAATATATTTCTCTTTACATATATTAAATTGTGCCTTTTCCTGTTACACGGTCTGTCCCGTTAGCTGCACAGCTAAAGCAGACTTTTCATCTGCAGATTCTGCCTTGGCCAGTCCTATTTCTGGAATGAAGGTTTGGGGCAGCTGCTTTGAAAACAAACAAAAGATCCAGGTGAAAGAATCCCAGCCTGCAGACACCCAGACTCCTCACCTCCTGTGTCTATGCAGTTAAGATCAGGGACTCCCCAGCCCTTTCACTTCCATCTTCTGTGCTAAGCACAGTCTACATTGGGAAGTAGATTAAATGCCCACCGACCAGAAAACTTCTTCCAGGTATTATTCCCTTTGTGGGGAGGGAAGATGACTTTGAGTGTAGATTTCTCAACCTTAATTTCCTTTCCCATTATGGATGCTGTAGGATGACCTCACCACCTAACATCCCTGTGGACATTACATCTTATCACTCCTGAGAGAAGAGGGAGAGCCCAGAGCAGGGCCCGATTTCTTGGTGACCTTGGCTCTGCTCACTGTTTTGTCTACTCTGCTCATCCTTCAAGGTTTAAATAGTCTCTGTTTCCTAGGAAACCTGCTCCAACTGCCCCCTCCCTCTGTGTCACCTCCACCTCCTGCAGCCTGGCTATCCATGGTCACTCACCGGGCCCTTGGAGTGGCACTGTGGTTTGTCTTTCCTCTGTATTTCCTCTCTCCCTACCCAAATCATAATCCCCTTAAGTAGGAGGAGGAGGGGGGTGAGTGGGCCACATCTTTTGCCAGTATCTCAGCTCCTATCACAGCCCTCAGCAAGCCACAGAGTTGTTGATAACGACAGTGTTAAATAATGGTGTGCTTGGGTTTTCTCCAGTGATATATTTTTGATCAGGGCTTTTAAATTCAGCATTCCAGGAAATTGAAGGCCAGAGATAGTAAGGAGGTTTGAGTTCCCTCTGATGGATTGTGGGGGCCTGGAACCCTCTGTTGAGTACACCCAGTGTGGCTGGGCTTGGTGGGGGAGGATGCTGAGATCAATTAGCAATGTCTGCTGTGGGCGCAGAGGGGTAGGGAGTAGCAAGTATGCCACAAATTTGCCATGCTTGATCTCATCCAACTGCTTCATCTTACAGTGGAAGAGACGGAGGTGCAGAGAGGGGAAGTGACTTTATCCAAGGAAAATCAATTTCCTAAAAGGACTTTGTGTTCCGGGCGATGAGCTAACACATTGGCACCATTCACATGCGGCTGTCTTGAGCGCGGTCTCCATAAGACTGTCTTCCGCTCCCCTTTGAGGTGGTGGATTTTGACACGGGAAGACATATTAGGAAAAGGCATGACTCAGATCTTCTGAAGCCGCTAAAGAGCATATTAAGCCATCGACAGCTTTTTCTGATTTTTGGTTTTCTTACAGTAGTTGAACTGATATTTTTTTCTTTTTAGTGTAAACAGACTTTCCCCTCTGCAGCCAGCCAAGTGCCCTCAGTGAATCTCTATTCGAGTATGGCGGCTTTTATGACTTCACAACTCAAAGACGTGAAAAAAAAGCAACTAGATGTCATAAGAATTTGTGATGCTTTTACTGAGATCAGACCCCAAGGTTTTAGCTGGGACTTTGCTCTCTTCATTCCTCGAAATCAGCCATTGCCTAGAGTCTACTTAGCATTGACTTCATTCTGAATTATTTTCATGACAGTTGTCTAAACATCTCTGGCCCCAAGTGGACGGTGAACTTCTCAAGGGCAGGGACCTTGACTTATTTATTACCATGTCTCTCCCACAGCCCAGCAGACTACCTTGAACTCTGCCCATTCACGAGTTCATTCATTCACGGATGCCCGCATGCAAAAACCATCTGTGGAGTGTCTACCTTACACTGTCAGGACTCATTATGGAAAGAACTGCTGGGATGAGATGGGCCATGCAGATACCGTTGACTGTTAAAATTCTCATGAGGCAAGGACTCAGCGGAATGTGATTTCTCTTTGCGCAGCTTGATGCCTTTCAGGGTGGTGGGCGCATCAACACAGGAGCCCAGAGGGATCTGATTAAAGGGCAGATTTGGAAAAGCTGGGGAGAAGTGACAGCAGTTCTTTGAGGAGAAAAAGGTATCTCCAGCTTCAGAATCCCAGCTACTATTTCCCTTCTTTTATTCTTTTTCTTTCTTTTACATATTTTTGTGTGAAAAATTTTGCACACACACACGAGTAGAGAGAAGGGTGTAATGAACCCCATGACCCCACCAGACATGAGTGATCTTTAACTCTTGACCAATCCTATTTCATCTTTGTCTCACTCTCTGTCCCCCGCTCTGGATTATTTTGAAGCAAGGCCTAGACACCATAACATTTCATTCATATGTTTCAATGTGTATTGATAAAAGAAAAGGACTATTAAAGATACCCGTAATGCCATTACATGTAAAAATTAATGACAATTCCTTAATAAACTCAAATATATAGTTCTGTATAGTCTCATGAATGTTTCCTTTTTATTTTTAAACAGTTGAATTTTTACTTGCTTGACTCAGTATCCAAATAAGATCCATGCATTGTGACAAGTCAGTATGTTTTTTAAGTCTCTTTTAGTTTATAGCAGTAGTTCTTAACTAAGGACAATTTCGCTTCCAAGGGGCACTTGGCAAAGTCTGGAGACATTTTTGGTTGTTGCCATTGGTTTGGTGGGGGGGATGCTACTGGCATCTAGTGGATGGGGGCCAGGGATGCTGCTTACATCCTACAATGCTCAGGACAGCCCTCACGACAAAGAATTATCCTACCCCCACGTCAAGAGTGTTGACATTGAGAAACCCTGACCTGGAGGTTCCACCTGTCTCTCTTTTTTTCTTGCAGTTTCTTGGTTGAGGAAACCAGTTTATGGAGGCCCTCCAGAGTCCCCCTGCCCTGGATGTGCTCCTTGTACCTCTGTGATGTAGTTCAACACATCCTTCTGAACTCTGAATGTTCTACAACTTGGTGATTCAATCGCCCCACGTTTCCTCAAGGTGGATCCTGTGCCTGGGCCCCTCACACACACGGGCATGGTCCTCAGTGGTTGCACCCCCTGCTCACCTTCAGCTGGGTCCCTGTGCTGTTGGCCGACCCGCCTTGCAGTCGGGGCCCGCCTGCGGGAACCGCCGCGGGAACCGCCGCGGGAGCCCTCCGATCACAGGAGAGGCACTGGCGGGGGGCACGGACTCTCCCGGTGGCCCCATTTGGCCTCCCTGTGCATCCTTCTCCCAAGAGGACAAGTCATCCTCTGACTTAAGCAAAACATCTGTCCTTTTGTGGTTTTGAATTTGACACTAAGAAACTTGACATTTACACAGATGCAGGCTTTCAAAGCAGGTTCCAGGAATTAAAGTTATTCTTAATCAAATTAGCCCTTAGAACAGCCTGGAAGCTCTGGTTTCTGCAGTGGGCACGCTGTCTGTCCCCAGATCTACAGGAGGTATTTCACACCCCCCCCCCACCCAGCGTCCCCCATCAGTTGTCCAAAAGCCAGATTCCTGCCACTCCAACGATTGAGGACAAAGCCACAGAGACAAAGGTAGAGAACAAGGCTCCTGCATTGGGAGGAAAACAGCTCAGGGCTCGGCAATTTAGTTTTTAAGACAGGAGAGGCTCTCGTCCAATAATTGGGCGTGAAATAAGACACACGGTCAACAGCGAGAGGTGAGAATTGACAGCAGGAGAACAAACAGGACTATTTTAAAACCCCAGTGATCTGAGCCTATATAGGGTGGTGATAAATAGCCTTACTCATGTAGCACCAGGGCTGTAATTACCACTGCAGTCATCAGAACTGAGGGCGCTGTCTAAGGCATAAGAGGAAGAAAGGAAGGAAGATGGCGCTGAGAGGATAGAGGGCTGACTGGTTGGTCATCACTGCTCTGAGCGCTGAGGAGCACAGGGAAAGGACAGCCCCGGCCCTTGAGAGGTTCAAGTGGGCACACAGGCAGGATTTTAGTGGGGTGAGATGAATTCCCTGAGGAAGCCCCCAAACCAGGTGGACAAAATGCAATCTTGGAAAGCTTCCTGGAGGAGGTTGAAGAGGAGTAGCCAAGTAGAAGGGGGACAGAAGGACCCAGCCACTCTGACCAGCAAGGAGTGTGGTCTGGAGTCCTGCACACAGGCTGGAGGGGTGGGGTGGAGGGAGAGAGGGGGGGCCAAGCTAGGATGCTCTGCAACACACCAAACATTCAAGACTTGTTCTCAGAGCCAGAGGGAATTCTGAAGATTTTAAGCAGGGGAGGGACATAGTGTGATTTACATTTTGGAAAGGTTATTTTGGACGAAAGCATCAGGGAGAGGAGAGGGACGAAAGCAGAGGTTAACTTAGCTGTTGGCGGTAATCCAGGCAAGCAAGGGAGAGTGTGTGTGCAGGCAGAGGAGACACAGAGGAGGGAAAGGGGATGACAGGATTATGTCGTTTAATCCTCCCCACACCCTTGCGGGTCAAAACCTTCTCTTTGTGAGGAGACAGACTCCTGGAACTGTCAAGGTCATAGATAGTAAGTGATGCCGTCTGGATCTGAACCCAGCTCTGACTCCCAGCCCTAAGCCTGCTCCAGACCACCAGGGTCATCCTTCATTTTACGTCTTCAGTTAAATTATGCTCAGCACAATCAATATGCAGGAAATAAGGCAGAAAGGCACAATATGTTTTAGAAAGATTTCCATAAAGCAAAGTATCCAAGGGCATTGTCTGGGGAAAACCTGGTCACTCAGGAGCTGGTGTTCCCAGGCTCAGTGGGGACTGTAAAAGCTGTATTCCAGCCACTGGGAGTACGGGCTCCCGGAGAGGCCCTGTCATTCCTGGCAGGAGGAGGGGAGTTGCCAGGGCGGTGAGCGGATCCCCTGGAAGGCCTGTGTCTGACCTAGAGACTCATGGAAAGCAGAAAAGTCTTTGGGGGAGAAGGCCTGTGTGGGTGGCCTTTGTGGAGAGCACAGACCCGGTGCTACTGCTGCAGCAAGGGGCTTCCCGGCCGAACCTGCCGCCATCAGACCCAACACCCAAGGGGCGCTTATTGGAAAGCACGGTGGTGCCGTGGGCAGAGAAGAATGGTATATTTCAGCCTCTCTCTCTCTCACACACACACACACACACACACACACACACACACACAATCTTTGAAAATGTAAAGAGCAAAGGGAAAATGGCTTTTTGCACCATCTGGCTTGTTCTTTAAATAGCTCATTCCAAGAAAGAAATATGCTCTCCTTGCCTTAATTTATGTTTCTACCTTTTCCTTCCAATAGGCCTGCAGAAGGAAAGGGGGACGAGGGGGGCAGGTCTGATGCCTTGCAAGGATTCGGCAATGGCTTTGGTATGCTGCTGCCTACACAGCAGTATTTAACCCAATTACAGGATAATAAGGGCTCAGACAAATTATCTGCAAATAGATATGTCTACATGTAAACCCTCGCATTTGGAACACGCGTCTGGGGCCAAAGAAAAGTTAAGCGCCTAGCCCGAGAGGGACTGAGCTGCGCTCACGGCTTTTTTTTTTTTTTTCCCCCAGCCCTGTACATGGAGATATTTGAGTTAGATAAATAAGAAATCCCAGGTACAGTCTAGATGGTCTGGCCTTGAAGCTGTCCAGATGAACAGTTTGGCTCTGAGAATGTTGCCTGCGCCTGCCCAGTGACCCAGGGGACTGAGGGGCTCTGGCACTTGGCCCGGCGTGGCCCTCACACAGGCTGCAGCGCCCCCGAGGCTGCCTAGCCACCCTTCTCCTTCTCCCTTCCAGAGCCACCAGGACAGACCTCCCCAGAGAAATGCTCACAGCCTGTCCCAAAGAGAATGGCTTCAAGCCTAATAAGCAAAGGCAGTGGGCTGGGCTGGAAGGGCATGGGGGCAAAAGTGTAAATTGCAAAGGAGCTGAAGCTTGCATTTTATGGTTTTAAGCCACCACCCAATGCTGAAAGAGCTTTAAAATTTCACTTTATAGCAGAGCAGGAAACTGAGGTCCAGAGACAATGGACTTTCTCAGGCCACCCAGCTGGCTGGTGGGGAAACTGAGACAGAACCCAGGCGCCGGGGGCCCCAGTGCTGGTGCCTCTGCAGGTCCACGGTTCTCGGCAACATGACTCTGTTCTGGGAACACACTTCAACTGAGAAACTGGAATTCATGCTCTTTTTCTCCCCTAGTCATTTACACCCAGAAGAAAAAGATTTTAAATATGAGGTATATGATGGGTACAATAAAAGTCCAGATCACACGATGCAAAACTCCTTTGTTGTCATGGCAGGGGAATGTTTGCATGTGCACGCGCACACGTTGTGTGTGTGTGTGTGTGTGTTTGTGTGTCTGCAAGTGGGTCCCCCTTCCGCCCAGCACTCCGGCGTGTGAACCGTCCTGTTGGTTTAACAGTTCACACCTCTAGCACGTGTCTCCATCTGCCCCTCCATGGCTTGCCTGTCCAGAATTTTCTCCATTACGGTGTGTTCTGCTGAACCTTAAAAACTGTTTTCTTCAGACGGGCTGTTTGCTATTTTATGTAGGGCAGTCGACACCAGCCCACATCCAGGACTTGGAAAATAGTTTTGGTTCCCAGGGAGAGGGAGGTGGAGCTGCTGTAACAGCCCTCCCAGCAGTCAGAGGGGAGCGGGGCTTCTCTGGTGAGGCCTGCTAAAGACACCTTGACAATTTCCCCTGTCATTTCCAGGAATGTCTTAAATCAGTCTGAACATCTGCCAGGCTTTGAGGATGGTTGTGGCAGGGTCTGGGGGGAGGCTGGACCCTGGGGAGGGGGGGGGGGATGGGGAGGAGGAGGAGGGGGAGGGGAGGGAACAAACCCAGTGGCCCAGCCTCAAACGTCCCCTGTCTGACCCCTTGCAAGATGCCCCCCACCCCTGCCACCCCCCAAATCTGCCCAGGCCTCCTCTGGCTGGCTTCTACCACCTGTTTTTGTTTTCAATTCATTTCAGTTTCCAGAGAGCAGGGCGTCAGCTGAGCATGGAGCGGGCCGGGACGGTGGAAAGACCAGGGTGCTGTGTTTGTAGACAGGAGGCCTGGTTTTCGTTGTGCGTGAGGAGGTACCCAGGTGTTTTCATGCAGCCCCCAGTGCAGGCCTGGCCGGCTGGAGTGGATTTCTAGTCTCCTTTGCCAAACTGCACTTTCAAGAGGTGTCAGATATCGAAAACCTTTTCCCCAAGCCAAAGCAAGCATTTGGGGGAGGAGAGGTCCAGAAGGAGCTAGGGACGGTAAGAGAAGATGCTGGTTAAAAAAAAAAAGAAAAAAAAAAAAGGAAAAAGCAAAAGCAGAAAGAAAAGTCCCTTCACATAGTGTTCCAAGTTGGCTGTTTCTTTTTAAAATAATTGGTTAAGCCGTGCATAAAGCCAGGTAAGTCTGTTCTGCATTGCAAAGGAGCCTGGGCAGACCGTTCTTCTTGGCATGGCTGGGGTTTTGGGAACCAGAGCTTTGTAGGACAGGGGAAGGGGCTGTATCCGGTGACCCAAGGTGACCCGTCCCTTAAGGGACATCCAGAGGGAGAGAAATGGCAAGAGAGAGTGTAAGGGAAGTACTGGGAGGGAGGGAAGAAGGGAGGGAGGGAAGAGAAGGAGAGGGGAAGGTAAAGGAGGAAGGGGCAAGGGTGAGAGTGGGTGCAGGTCTCAGGCCCCCTGCCTGAAGGATAGGCCCACAGGCTGAGCCTCTTTCATGCAAGCCTCCAAGCCTCAGTCCTTAAATATCACTAACTGCTGACTGCTGCCCCTTCTATAGGGTTCAAAATTCTTCTCTCTAATGACTCATGAAAGCATAAAATTAAGACATTCTGGGAAGCCAAAGGAATCTGGTTGAAAATGTGTGTTTGGGGAATGGAAGGCATTAAAAGAATGCTTGTGTCTGGACTATTCTGTTGTTTTCTTCTCTTGTTTTCTCTTCAAATTAATGAATGAGTCACGGTCATCTTTAGGCCTTTAAAATGCTCCAGAAAGGAGAGTTGGGGAGGGCTAGAGAGCTGACGATCTCATTTTCTCTGGCTTCTCTGACTCTTCAGACCCACTGCTGTTTCTCTCTTCCTCTTTGTCTCTGTGTCCTGAGAAGGGCTCTTTCCCATTAATAAGCAACACGGCTTGAGTACCTTTCTCCTCCCTCCTCCTGGCCCCAGGACAAGACCGCCCACCTTGCATCCAGCCAAGTTACAGGGATGTGTAGCCGGATTCTCCCAGAATCTGGGATGCCAGGCCAACCCCATACCTCACTGCGGAGGGTCTCGTTGGAGTCCGGCTTCTCACCACCACCTCTGATTTATCCCCTAGCGTCTGCCTTCTATCAGCTCCCCAAAACAAGGGCACCCCCCTTCGGGGGAGGAGGACTGGTCCTACTCCATCAGAGGGTTAACGAACAATCCCTTAGCTTCTAGAAAGTGCGGAAGACCTCCATCTTGCTTCTGGAGCCTTCCCCCAGTCTCCCTCCTATACCTTAAAGACCACTCTCCCACCGCCCCATCCGAGCCCACTCTCCAGGCCCCCTCTCCCTGCTACCAGGCCTGCCCCCCTGCCCCCAGGCATCACTCAGCCATTGGGCACTTCAGAAGTACTCCACATTCCATAATTATTTCTTGAGGGAGCCTCTTCTTTCTTCTTCCCCCATAAAAACGCCTCTTCCCTTACTGCTGGTGTTAGGAATTACTCTGATAAATAACGGGAGGGGAAGAGGCAGGTCTCACATCTGAACACCCCCATAGAGGACTCCTCAGCAGAGCTTCCCCAAAGCCCTGTGTAGTTTCTGCTGATGACATCCTGGGCCTGCCTCCCGTCTGGTGCCCCTGACCTTGCTGATGGGCTTCTGTGGCCTCTTAGCTTCTCTGGGGAGAGAAGGGAGAGGGGACGACAGACTTATTCTATGGAGCACCTACTGTGCACCCAGATTTATATCTTTATGCCCCACAGATCCTGAGATTGCATCACGGGGGCCCCTGAGCCTTGTGGAGGTTGCTAGGGTGCTCGAGGTCACGTGCCTGGTCCACACCTGGCCTCATCAGCCTACAGGGCAGGAACCGCCTGTCTCCTGAGGCCTCAGAAGCATCTTCCCAAGCTCTGACTCATTTTTCTTCTTCAGAAGACAGGACTGGGCATCCAGAGCCCACTGTCCTCGGAGGCCCGGCCCACAGACTCGGTACCGGAAGCACATCTTGGAGCCGAAGTTCGGCCTCCGTACACTGGTACCGAATTGAATGTCAGAGACAGAGTTTTGGGTGAAGTAGAAGAGATCCCCACAGGGTCCTGCTCAGTTTCAATCTTAGCTTAAGGCGAGGCAGCCTCCCGTGCCAGGATCAGACCCGCTGGGGAGGGATGTCAGGGGAGAGGGCTCCGGGAGGCCCCAAACCCTCCCCCACCCCGGCCCCCGCCCTATCCCAGCCGATGTCCAAAACGCTTCAAGTTGTTATGCCCAATATTTACGAAGAACATTTATGCCTTATTACCAAGCCGCCTAGCAACAACTATGTAAATGATTAAATATGTATCAGATTCACTGCACTGTAAGTTTGATTTAGTTACAACACTGCAATTCTACATACATCTATTCTGTTTTTATAGGTTCTTGCTTGTTGAGTATGGTCATTTGCTCAAAATAAATTGAGGGAACACTGTTTATATATGCCAGTTTCAGAGCCAGGAGAGAAAAGCTGATGTTTATGCAAGCTGTGATTATAAAATAATGACTGTGTTTTTTCAGCAAACAGACTAGGACTCCAAAGACATTCCACTGGAAAGCTCCATCCTATTCCAGGGAGGCTGCCCTTGCTCAAGTACCGTGTGGCATCTCTTTTGGAATTGCCTTCAGAGTCCATTTGTGTGGGCCACATGGAAAAAAAATAAACCACTCTGCCTCACCTCGTTATTGACCGAAAAATTCTATTACCCAGTTTGATTACTCACCTAATTCCCCGGGACTGGACTCAAATGGCTTTCAATTGCTTCTAAATATCAGATCAACCCTCAAATAATGAGAACTAGCAATCTTTGGAGGACATTTCCAAGAATGCTGAGCAGGCTCTGGGAGCCATTCCAGAAGAATTGAGATCCCGATGGGGTTGGAGGGCGAGGCCAGCACTGAGCTGAGCCTTGAAGGGCAGGAAAGCTCTGAATGATGATACAAGCCCTCTACAATTTACCAAGTGCTTTTCCCACCTATTCTTTCTTTGGAGTCTCACAATCAGGGCAGGTGTCATGATGATCACCTGATTATAGATGAGGAATTTAAATCCCAAAGGAAATCATGTGTCCTAGTTACACAGCTAGCAAATGAATAACAGAGTCGGGACTTGAAATCAAGGCTTTGTGCGCCTGCATGCACAGCACCCACCGTTCCCCTATCTCCCACAGCATCTCAGGAGGCAGAAGCTAGTCAGCTCGGCTGCCTGGAGGAGAGGATTCCTACAGAGAAGAGGTAGAAGGCCAGGCCGAGGGAGCAGGTTGGGCTGGCTTCTGGGAGGCCTTTGGAGCAGATCAGTGAGCATGGCCGACACTGACGCTGTAGCTACTGGCTATAGACCAGTGCTGGGGACCACGCAGGTCCTGTAGCCTAACCTTTTTCATCTGGACCTGGATGCCAACCCCACAGGCTGGCTCACTAAACATCTGCCCTACCAGTCTTCCTGAATCCTAGAATCTGACCTGTTGTAGCCAGAGTTCTAATGATGGCCCAGGTATGCCAAATGGTGGTCCCACATAAGGCATGGAAGGCAGCAGTGAGCAAGATGAGGTGGCTGCTGGGTGTGGGGACGTCAGATTCCCTGGAGGAGGCATTTGCTTTTTCTGCAACCGTCCTGACTGGTCCCCAACATCACAGGTGTGGAGTTTCTACTGAAATTGTCCTGCGGTGTGGTTGGGTGTTTCCTCAGTCTGAATTGTTCCTAGCTTGATTCCTTGGCCTTCAAAGACATTTTACAGACTCCCCAATACTCTCTAATAAATCCTTTCTCTGTGAACCAGTTAAAGTGGACTCTGTTGTCTGCAGCTAAGACCAAGTCAGGTCAATCCATCCATTGACTCAGGTCAATGTATCTGTTCATGGCCCAGATAGATTCTTTTCTTCAAACAATTTATTCAGCATCTACTGGTGTCAGAATTTGTGCTTTGATGCACATTTTTCTTATTTAATATGACAAGTGTCTTGTGACATAATTACTCCCACTTAGAGAGAAACAAACTGAAGCTCAGAGAGGTTAAGAAACATAACTCAGGTCACACAGCTAGATGTGGACAAGATTTTTAATTTGTCTACCACTCCATGACCTAAAACTTGCAGGGTAGTTTTGAAAGAAGGGTGGACTGGTGAAGGGATGGAGGTATATGTGTCTTTTAGAGAGAGGCGGTCCAGTATGCCAGTCTGGGGGCATTTGAGGGACCCTGGCTGCACAACTTTTAGAAGGATTAGAGGCTGAGCTGCTGAGGGAGGGACTGGAGAGGAGGCTAACTGAGGCCATTCTCCTGGGGATGTCATTAGATGTGCTCTGTCTTTGGGTGTGCCTTGCTTTCTAATCAGCGATCGATTTTGTCAAAAAGGGGACCAGATTCCTGTAAACTGAGACCTATTTTAAAGACCCTTGGATAGCTCATTATTCACAGGACAACTATACAACCTGTCTTTGTCACAGAAAGCCTTCTGTAATCATGCTGGTCCCTCAGTTCTCCTTTGTAATTCCAGACTTTCACAGCCAGCGTCTATGTACATGGGGCCCCTTTCGTCCAATGGAGTCTCACTCAAGCTCTTCCCTTCGCTCTCTGGACAAAAGGCTGAGGCAGGAGGTGTGGGAGCATTTTCATTCCAAAACTTGCCTTCTCCCTGAAGCAGGTGAATTCTTACGTTTCTGGAACAAGGGTCTTGAAAACCCAGGGCTTGCTTCCTCTGATTAAGCAAAGAGGAACTGAAAATATGGAAGGCAAAGATTTATGTCAAAGGCTCCGTGTTCTCACTCCCGGTCCACCCCCCACCCCCCCACAAGAGCTCCTGCCCAGCAGGTGTGGGGTTGGCCGGCAGCCAGAGGGGCACTTCCCGCAGCCGGCTGGCCTGGGGCAGCCCTTGGGAGGCCACCTCCCCCAATTCCTCACCTTCTTCAATTCCTCACCCCCTTCACTCCCTTGCCCCCTCGCCTCCTTTGTGGGCTTTACCTCCCTCATCCCCTTATTCTCTCACCTCTCACTTTCTGCAACTCTTTAGCTCCACGCTCTTGTCCTTCCCTCCCAAACGCTCTCACCCCATCACATCCCTTACTCTTCTCATGGCTCCTACCCCCTTGCTTCTCACCCCTCACCCCCTCAGCCTTCTCACTTTTCACTGCCTTCTCTCATCCCTCACCCATCACCTCCCTCATCCCTCACCTGCTCACACCAGCTCCCTTTCTTTCCCTGTACCTTGGGTCCTCCATAGGACTCCTTCTCCCCTCCATCTGCAAACTTCTGTTAGAAGCGACAAACCCAGCCAACTTCTTGGAGATTCTGGGTGTGATAATTTCTACTGCAATTATTAGAAAACCCAGCTCAAAAATGACCTGATCAGTGAAGAAATAGTACATTAAGGAATGGAAGTCCAGGAGTGGTTCAACCTTCAGACGTGGCTGTATCAGGGCTATGTCTCCTTTTCTCTGTGATCCTCTTGACTCTGCCCTTTTGGATGGCTTGGATTCATTGAAGCCTGATTTCCCAGATGGTGGCAAAACAGCTGCAACAGTTCCAGGCTTCACATCCCCATACCACACCACAGAGAGCAAGAGAGAGAGAGAGAGCTCTCCTGCCCCACCTCACCCCCAGATATTCAACAAGAGTGCCATACTTCACTCTGATCGGGCCAGCCTGAGCCAGTCACTGTGGCCTGGAGAACGTTGAGGTCTCATTGGCTTAGGCCTGGGTTCCTTCCCATCCCTGAACAAATCACTGTGGCGAGAAGGATGAGACTGTGCTGATTCGTTTATGGATCTGGGAGAGGGATTAGTTTCCCCAAACAAACATGGCTGTCCCATGTGGGAGAGGGCTGGAGGGGGGCTGGAAGGCCACCACACTGTCCACCTCCCCAGGGAGCTGGTCTTTGGTCTTAGATATAATCTGAGCTGGAGGGCATGGGCTATAGGTCCTGACAGACCCAATTTGGAGCTCAAATCATCGGAGCTTGAAACAGTTGATCAGTTACTCTCAGGTTAAGGAAGCTTTAAAAAGTCACTTAAACTCAATGAGCCTCAGTTTTTTCAGCTGTAAAATGGCATAATTCTATCTGCCTTCCAGAGAAGTAATACATGCAGATCTGTGTGATGCCTGGACACCAAGGGCCTCCGATAGGTGGTAGCAGTAATTGTGATATGAGAAGTTTTAAACTCCTGAGCTCAGTGGCAGGCTCTGTCTGTCCCTTGCCCACCCCACCACTGCCCCCTACTGGAAGGAAAAAGCCCTTTGGGTTGCATCTGAGCCAGAGGTCAATTCAAAAGCCTCAGGTGACCTGCTGAGCCTTTTCCAGTCCTTCTGGCATTTGGTGAGTCAGGGACCATGGAGGTACAGCTGATCCCCACATCCACTACCCCAGGGCATCCTGGGAGAGGTTATTCCAGGTGACACGCTCAGAACTGGCAGGCACGAGGCTTTGAAAACCTTGTTTGCTTCCAAAGTACCAAGTGAGATTCTGGGAAGAAATAAAGGAGCAGTGCTGATCCTGGACATGGATATCATGCTTCAGGGGATGAGATGGGCTTTGGGGTCAGACAGCCCTGGTTCCAATTCCTGTGCTGCCATTTAAGAGCTGTGTGGTTTTGCCCAAGGAATAATTTCTTCATTCGCAATAAGGAAATAATAATGGGTCTCACTTCATGGGTTTGTTGTGAAGACTGAGTACAATAAAGCATGCAATCAACCTAGGACTGTGTCAAGGAGTAAAGGATTATAGATAAATATTATTTTTATTATGGTCAAATGCCAACAAAATATTTTGTATTTGAAGGGTCTCTCTTCATTACAGCTATAATATTCTAAGATCTATTTTTTTATTATATATGGGGTTCACTAAGATTTATAGGATGCTCATACCATCCTCTCAGGTTGTTGAAGTCGCATCAACATGTATTCATTCAACCAATATTTTCTGAGCACCTAGCAAGTGCCAGGTACTTTGGTAGGAGCTGAAAACACCATGAGCTGCCATGTATGGTTGTACAGGTTGTGCACTGCACCATTCCAGGTGTCCAGTCACATCCTAATCTAAGTAAATGACCCCCTAGCACAACTTGTACAGCCACACAAAGTGGTCTACACACTCTCTACTCAAAACACCCACCATTATATAATTGAAAACTCAGATTCATGCAATGAAGAAAAAGTAAGGAGTACGATGAGATTTTTATCAAAGGAGGGCTTGGAGTGAGGGCCAAACCATGCAGGACCTTATCGGCAGGGTTAAAGATTTGAGTTTTTATTCCTGAAGCAATGAGAAACCACTGGAGGATTTTTAAAGGGAAGCAACACGATCAGATTTGCATTTTAAAAATACCCACTGGCTGCCATGGAAAGAATGGATTATAGGGGAAAGTGCAGAAATAGAATCCTTCATGAGGCTTTTATGGGAGAGAAATGGTGATGGCTCAGACTAGGGTGGCAGGAAAAACAGAAAGGAGGGACAAATTCAAGAGTTAAGTGCTGGGGTGGAGAGAGAGAGGACTCGATGGAGGCTGGTGAGATTTTCTGAGAGAAGGAACCTGGGAGGAAGCCCATGAATGCTCCAGACTTCCTAATATGCATCTGTGAAGGCCTTTATGGTAATCCTTATATTTCCATGCAGCTGTAAGAGCTGAGCTCTAACGGGGGAGCAGACCGGACAGGGTAGGGAAGGAGGCTCGGGGACAGAACCCCAGCCCAACAGCCCTGCTCGGAAAGACGCTATGATCTCAATGAGGTCAAGGTCGTGCCTCTGTCATGAGCTGTGCTGACAGCCTCAAACTGAGCAGTGATCCTCGCCCAGGTGATAGCAAACCCAGCATCTGAATTCCCCAAAGGAAGGCACCTTTATAGAAACCTGCCCAGGGCACTGGAAAGATGAGCCAATCCCAGGCACCAGAGTCTGGGAGGATTGAACCAGCCTCAGGAGTTTACCTGTTGGAAAGCCTATTATTAGACTCCTAAATTGGCCTTAATCCAGCCCACAGAGGCGCACCCTACCTGTATGCAAGTCTCCATCCTTCACCTTGGGGCCATTAGTCACCCGTGTCTCCTGGCTTCCAAATGTAGCTCTGCTCCACAGAAATGACCCAGGGTGGAGCTGGCACCTCCGAGGACAAAGGTCCCACACAGATTAACCGCTCTGCTTCTCCACCACAAGCTTTGATGGAGAACCACTGCCTGGGACCCAGGCAAACAGGCCACCTTCTCCTGGACGATGGCTGGACCTCTGAGCACCTCTCTCTCCAAAGCTCGGCTGTGGAGATGCAGACTCAAGCCTAAAAGCTGGGCTCAGGGGTGAGGGGCCTTCTGGATACTAGATAACCCAATGGATGATATTTCCAAAATGGCCTGCACTCTGCCATATCTGGGGAAAAAAGCTCCAATTGTCAGAGCCACGCTTTACCAACAAGTTCAATCTCTCGAAAAGAATGACAGGAAGATGTAGGCGTTCCATTGAAAGAGTCCAAAACACTTGCCTTTTATTGTGTGGTATTTCTCAGTTCATTTATTTGCTCATTCATTCACTCAATCATTCAGAAAACATCAATCGAGCACCAAGCATCTGCTGGGCAGCATGCTGGAGACAATGGGAAAATGAAGACAGCAGGATTGTCACCCCCGTGGATTTGCATCCTAGTACGTTGAAACCAAACAGCCTCTCTGCCCAAGATCTGAAAACTTCCGCGTGCTGGTCAGATGTGTCCCTGTCACTGTTCCCAGCCTCGAGGAAAGGTGCCTTTTTATGTTTAAAATGAGCAGTACTGTCCTTGAGTATAACGATAGCCACCCAGCAGGAATAAGGGACGCTCTTGGAATATGCAGCCAAAGAAGATATCAACCCTGAACTCAAGACCCTGTGGCCAGGTTTCTAGAATGGACTATTAAGGGAGAGCTTTGCCTATACCTAGAGAAGCAAGAAGCAAAAATAATCGCTAATACTTGGGCTTTCTATGCTCCTTCAATCCTCACAGCCACTCTATGAAATGGGTACCATGATTACTTCGACTCTGCAGATGAGGGTAGTGAGGCAGAGGGTGGTTAAACAGCTTGCCCGGTGAGCAGTTAGAACACACAGCCCGACTCACATCGAGGGGGCCCCGTGGCAGGGCCTGGGCCCTAACCACTGCACCACACTTTCTTCCCCGTGAGTGCCTCTTGGAGAGGAGCTTGACCCTCTAGGAGCAAGTATGTCAGTCCATCTACATTGCCTTCCTCGACTGGGTTTCAGAACGAGCAAATCAGTAAGAGTAGAAATCTCTATGTTTCTGGCCAAGACTGAGAACTCTGCCCATGTGCTGCAGTTGCAGGGGAGGGTAACGGGTTGAACAGCTGTATTCATGGGGATGCAGAGGCTGGATGGTGTCAACCTGGAGGGCACTTTCTAGAGGAGAACCACATTCTAGGACGTTGGAACCAAGCATTCCGGCAAAGCTGTCCTCAACTCTGTCCCAATGAGCGTTTTCGTTTGTGGCTTGGATGAAGTGGTGTGGCTGTGCCTATGAGCCAGCAGAGGCCAGATGGAGAGCCAGTGGGCCGTGTAGATCTTTGTCTTTCAAGGTGGTTGTCTCCCCGGAGGAGGAGATGATTAAAAGCTTTGATGAGAAAACTTCCGGGAAACAAAGGCAGTCACCACTTAGCATAAGGAGGCATTCACTGGCAGGTCAGCCCTGGCTGGATCCGGTGGGGATGCTGTCTTTGTGGTCTCCTGTCCCAGTCCTAAACATCCCGGAGCCTGGGGTTCAAATCCCATAAGACCCAGCTGAGTCAGCGGAAAGGGCGCTTCCCTCAGCCTGCAGGCGATTTCCGGTGACTGGATCTCTCAGAAGTGATGCAGATGTGAGATCTATAAGCAGAGGCGGGGTTGGGACAGGGGTCAGCTCGGATGGCTTGGCTTGCACCACCACCCTGATTCCTGCAAACGCGGGCAAGTCTCCTACTCAATCTGCTCCAAAGCGTCAGCCAGAAGACACCTGTGTCACTGCCATTTGCAGATTAGTAGGCATTAGTTTATGACTCCCAGGCCATAGGAGCACAGAATGGAGAGCAGGTAGTGTATATCTCCTATACGGTTAAGGAACTAGCCAAGGCATTAGCTGCCATCAAGGCTCTGCACAGCCAGCTGGAAGGAGGTGTCAGTTCCCATTGCTGCTGTGACAAATCACCACCAACTCTGAGACTTGAAGCAACACCATTTGTTACCTCCAGTTCCCCGGGGCAGAGGTCTGGCATGGTGTGGCTCAGCCGAGGGTCTCACAAGGCTAAAGTCAAGGTGTCCATTGGTCTAGGCTCTTATCTGGACGCTCTGGGGCAGGTTCACCTCCGGGATCATTCAGGTTGTTGGCAGAATCTGGTTCCTCGTCGGATGCCAGCTGGCAGCCTCTCTCAGCTTCTTAAAGCCACCACATTCCCTGTCATCGTGTTCTCTCCACCTTCAAGTGGCAAAAGTGAGTCAAGTTCTTTTCATGCTTCGAATCTCTGCCTTCCTCTTCTGCTTCATTTCTCTGACTCCAGCCAGAGAAAGTCCTCTGCTTTTGAGAACTCGTGACTAGAACAGGTCCACCCTGATAATCCAGACTCATCTCTCTGTTTTAAGGTCCCTGACCGTAATTCCATCTGCAAGGTTCCTTTTGCCACGTAACATAACATATTCACATGTGTTAACATCAAGAGTGAAGGTCATAGGGGCCAAAGTCCTGTTCCCCTGCTCCCCAGACCCTTCCTACTTTTGTGATTAGTTCACACCTTCTCAGAACGCAGGCTTCTCGCTTCTTTAACAATTAGGTATATTGTATCTGCTAAAATGCCCTTTTAAAACCCACCTCATCCAGGAAGCCTTCCCTATTGCCCCAGCTCTACCCTGATGCCCTATTATTTGGTGTCCATTAGCAGAGCGGCTTTTTGTTTTCCACCTGTGGTGTTGGTTGCTCTGTAAGCAGCCTCAGGCTAATTCAGAGGTGTGCAATCAGACTTGCCAGTACAGTATAAGCTCCTCAAGGTCAGAGAGTACATCTCAATATTACCATTATTATTATCATTATTATTTGTAGCTCCTAAAAAGGCTAAAATGAGGCTGGGCACTTGGTGACAAGACCCAAATCCTTAGTCAATTATTGTAAAGATGTGACAGTGAGTTCTAGAAAGGAGGTGAGAAGGCAGAAGAGGGGTGGTGTGAAGCTGTTTTTTTTAACTTCCCTATCCAAAGTGAGGATGCTGGGGATGGAGTTATTAAGGTCAAGCACTGGCTTCCCAGGTCTTCCACTGACCTGCTGCTGTGTGGCCTTGGGAATTTTATCCTAATCTGCCTCTCTCTTCTCTGAGCCTTGCTTTTCTCATCCCCAGATAAGGACACTGAGCCCACCTCAATTAAATGAGAGCACACAGGGGTGACGCACGAGAGGCACACGGCTGCTCCGTGGCTGTGCCTGTGGCCGTGTCTCCTCGCCGCCACACGATGTTGCATTGTTTGTTCTTGGACTTTGTTTTGCTCATGGTTGTTTCCCCAACATCGAGACCAAGCTCTGCATACAGTAGGTGCTTAATATTTGTTGAATGGAGAGACCTGTGGTACATCCAGCTGTCAGAGAGCAGTTACTTCCTTTCACACAAGCGGAGAGCTTTCTGGGGGCCTGTTCCACTCCCTCCCTGCACCTGTGGCCGCGCATCCTGCCGGGGCCCCTCATTCATTCTCCAGTGTGGGCTCTGACCCCCATGCCCCAGGAGCTCCTGGGCATCCCTGGCCGCGATTTAAGCGCCCCCTGCCTGCTGCCCCGCTCCACCGGGCAAGCTGCTCTTTGAAGTCCATGCACATTCTCTGACCCAGCTTGCCCCTGTGCTCTGATCCCAGCCCTGTGGTTGCTGGGTCACCCTGTGGTTTGCTGAAGGTCAACCCTGGAGGAGTCTACATTTTCTTAAGCAGAATCCAAATGCTACCAGCTGAGAGTCCTGGCGAAGGGCACCGGTGCTGGGTCCCGCCTGGAGCGCTGGTTCCTTCCTCCAACTGGGGTCCACCCCACCCACATACCCAAGAGGCACCCAGTGTGGAAGGGGTCCCTCTCCTCTTATTTCTTATGCTTCAGCTCTACTGTATACCAGACGATATCGTGACTCAGGAGAGGGAGTCTGGGCCAGCAGACCTGGATCCACTGGGGGTCCCACGTCTTTCCGGAAAGAGTCATAGGGGGCACCTTCTGGTTCCCCAGAAGGGAAAGGGGAGCCATCAGCGGAGGTAGGTCCTTTCCTCACAAACTCCACGGCAGCCTCCTTGGCGGCGTCCGCCAGCTCTGTCCATCCTAGGGAGATGACCGCCAGAGCTCCTCGGCCAGAAGTCAGCAAGCCCCCCCAACCCACAGTCTTCGGACTCACTGAGGATCTGGGCTTTCCTCTCCATGGGACGGTCGTCACCCCTCTAAGCCCCCCAGTAGTGGCTCCAGGGATGGAAGCCCAGACGTCAGTCCCAAGCTCTATCTAGGCTCCTGTGTGTCACTTCCTTCCCCTCTGTGCTTTCTTGTCGCTCCCTCCCTCCCTCCCTCCCACCCTCTGGCTTGCAAAGCCGAGGTTGGACTCCAGCCATAACTCAGACTTGTGACCGGAGGGCCAAGCAACTGAGGTGAACTCCAGTCAGTTGTGACATCACCCTTGTTCTAGAAACCTCCGCTTTGGCTCCGCTGACGAGTTCACATCCACTTTAGGGTTTGGCTCCAAAGCCGCTGGTCTTACTTACTCCATATTACCTAAAAAGAGCTACTTAAGTTCTGCAAACCTCCCCAGCCGCTGAGGTCAACTGCAGCTCATGTAACGACCATTCCAACGTTCTGAGGGAAAGGACAGAGGCCCGTGATGCTTTTGGCTCCTTGGAGCCCTTCTGCGGAAATCCCTGCAACCACCAACCAAGGATTTCTCAAATCCCCTTTAAATATGTTCGTATTTTCAAAACATAGAAAGCAACAGAGGAGCTTGGCTGCTCGGAGGCCACACCAGGAGGAGAGAGGCAGAACTCACGCCTCACCACTTTCATCCCTCCTATCGCAGGATCTAGTTTTCTGCCTGGAGCCGCTCATTGCAGTTCGTGTAATAAGCTTCATAAGATCCGGTACTTGGATGGTGAGGTTTGATCCTTATCTTTGGGGAGGGGCCAGTAAGGCCACAGTAACAGTAATAAAACAGTATTTCTGTAGCTCAGAACTGTGACAACCCTGTCTCAGGTCCTCCCCCAGCTCCGCAATCACAGTCATCCTGGCCATTCTGTGACATCTTCCTGTGTCTTAGCCTTGTGGGTCTCTGGCTCCAAGGCTGCTGCTCTACATAGAGACTTGGGTGACTCAGTGGCTCTTTCACTCAGGGTTCTTCTCCCCCTGACACTGGCCGGGAGCTCCCAGATTGCTACCTCTGTTCCAGTCCTGTCTCTGTCCTGAGTGCCGATGGACTACAGTGAACAAACGTGCTTCCACCCCTTGACAGCCCCAAGGTGATCAGCTGTGACCCTGTGACACAATCCTTTTTCTCTCCCAACCTCCTTTCTGTGGAACTCTGGCCCAGGTCCAGGTAACTCACGTTGGAAGGCTTTGGGTAAAGGAGCATGAAAAAGAGAGGATGATCTGAGTTACACAGGTTCGAATTATTTTAAGAATTTCCCTGCTCCTCTGGACATAACCCATTGTCCTTGCACCAAGCATATGCATTTGTACCTCACTTCCCTTGGAGAAGTGATTCTCAAAAGTGATCCTGTAGTAGGAGCACCAGGGGGGATTTCCAACCCTTCCACTCTTGCACAGAGTCTGACGCCTGCACTCTGCATGGGTGTAGGAAACACTGCTATTGCCTCCGTGCCAAATGGACTCTTTGTACTCAGCACCTTTCGGGCCCCCATCTCCTCTGGAAGGCAGGGGCTGGGAGCCTGGGAACTACATTTCCCAGAATCCACTGCCAGCAGGCTTCCCGTTTAGATTCCCCAGTGAAGGACACTCATCTGAGAACTGGAAGGCAGAGGGGAGACACTGACCACATTTTTCTTCCAGAAGTGGTGGGCAGACAAATTGGTTTGGGCAGATGTGGGGTTTTGCAGCCAACTCTGGTTTTCCCCCTGTGAATCACCTGCCTCAGTGCTATGGGTAGTTCTAGTAGCTGGAGCTCTAGAATTAGTAGTGGTTTCCTGTGGTAGTAACTTCCTGATGTCCTGAAAGCTAGCAGTGGATGTGAGAGCCAGCACCAGCCTTCCTTTCCCTCCTTTAGTCCTTTCAACAGTCTTGTAAACACTCAATTCCCTGTATCAATTCTCCTTCTCCTTGAACTACATAAATTGGGTTCTGGTTTTCTGACAGATACACATATTCAATACCCTTCATACCTTCTTCCTTATGAATAGAATCCCGATTTTAGCCGGGCAGCCATGTCCAAGTACTATTCTGACCGATAAACCACAGCAAAAGTCTACTGGAGATTTGGGGGAAACATTTTGCTTTTCCGATACCAGTATTGCCCCCTTTTCCTTGTTCTTTATTCCTATTTTCTACTTTCTGGTTAGAATTTGGACTTAGTGGCTGGAGGTTCAGCAGCCATGTTGTGACCAGGAGGGAAAGGCCAACGAAATTGCTGAGACCTCAACCTTGGAATCCTTAACCTCTGAACTAATACTAGGAACTTCCTCTTCTGGACTTCTTGCTTTGGGAGGGATAAAACCTCTATGAACAGAGGAAGTAGTAGAAGCTTTGTGAAAAGAGAATTTTATTTGCCTTGAATTATAATACCTACAAATAATGTTTCAAAAAAGGCAATGAAATGTAAAATGTAAAATTTTGCCAAAGCTGGCTAAGGTTTTATGGGTTTATTCATAAGATTAAAAAAACCCCCAGAAACCTGTTATGCATATACTGCCAACTATTAATGCAAAAGTCAGAATTTTGTTTTCTTTCTACTACGGTGACAAATTGGTGTTGGAGTACCCAGTCTGCTCTTAACAAGTGGTAGTAAAAGGTTTTTCTTTACCTAGATGGCAGAGATTCCATATTTCAGAATGACTTTCTGTACTTAGTGCTATTGTTTTCATGCTTTTGATTGTTTTTAACATAGCAAACTACAAGACTTTCTTATTTTCGAAAAGAGCTAAGTTCTCAAGACTATCTTCAAGTTTGCTGGTTTGCTAGAACTCATAAAACTAATAGCAAGTTATAATCACAGCTAAGGTTTCTTACAGAAAAAAACTGCTATGAACAGAGGAAGTAGTAGAAGGTTTGTGAAAAGAGAATTTTATTTGCCTTGAATTATAATACCTACAAATAATGTCTCAAAAAAGGCAATGAAATGTAAAATGTAAAATTTTGCCAAAGCTGGCTAAGGTTTTATGGGAAATAGAGCGAGACAATAGGAAAAAGACTACTTACTTTTGATTTAGGATATTTTATAGATCCACAAAAATAAGTGTTAACCCTTAGAAAACTAAGAGTGACACAAATGACTTTTGTCCAATAACAATATAAACGAATCTGGTTCAGAGGAGATACAACTACTTCTGTCTGGTAGAAAAGATAACTCCAAAGGTTACAGTGTTTTTGCTCTGTGGGATATTAACCAGTTAATGTTTCTATATTAGTCGGTATAAATAGTTGGCTCACTCCCGTTTTCTTTGAATCAGTCTTACCATCTTGCTGATTCCACTAATGATACGTGTTCACTTAAAAGCAAACAAAACCCTGAACACTCAGAATGAAAACACATCAAATTTGCGATAAGTTTCTTAACGTTCCTTTGAAAATATCATACATGCGAATCTTCTGACTCTGCAGGAAAACAAAGAAGATAGGATATTAATCATCAACTGTAGCCTGGAACATCTCCCAACACCATGCCACAAACCCAAACAGAATGTCTTGTGAATATTGTCGAAGTATTGGTACAAAATAAACCAGATCATTTATATTGCTGGAATGAAAAACAATTTACAACTTATTTCAACAAAAATGTGACTAGCTTATTTTGCTGGTAGTGGAAATGTGGGATGCAAACAGTGCTCAAAAACTGCACCATTAAAAGTTGAAAGTGCTAAACGCTTTCTAATCAGAATGGTAATTCTCTTCCAGTGAAGCTCACGGTCCCAATAAAGAAAGTTTGCAATCATCAGGGAGGAAGGAAGTAAAAGATTACCAGGAGTCAATTTTATACAAAACAGCATTTGAAATCATCAAAATTTGTGAAAAAAAGTTTATCAGTGACTGTCAATAAAGAAATAAAAAATTTTGAGATTACTATTAATTAGGCTTTGTAACAATATCAAGTGGTTAGTTAAAAAAAAAACAGTATTTTCGGATATAAAATATCTAATAGACTTCAAAAAACAGTAATTTCAATATGAGCATATTATTATAGTCTAGATTTATGGTCCTGATTGTTATAAAACATTTACCTACTAAAACATGAAATTGCTTTTTGGAAAACATATATCAAAGCAATAAAATGTCAGTCATCGTTGACAAAGCTTCAGCTATTTCACATTGAAGTGTTAAAAATTTACTGATATGTGAAATTTAAGACTTTGAAATTAGTTTAATAGATTTTGTTTATCTTATGGAACTGGAAGTAGTATCATTTGAAATAATATATCTAAACATCATCAGTGCTTAAGAAGAATAATTTTCCACTGAGCAATAATTATATGAAAATCTCATTGGATTTTGTACAGAGTACCAGTATAATGCTATGGAGAATATCTGAGATTTCGACCAAGATTTTAGAAAAATTTCCAGTCTGTTTTAACTTGGTAAGTCACTGTGTTCAGATATCTTTGAAAGATGCAATGGAAGATGTAAATAAAGTAAATCACTTTAAATGTTTCTTCCATAAACTTTTATTCTACAAATAAAACATGATTAGGGGTTGAATAATACGAAGAGCTCAGAATTTAAACAATAAAAGCTGGAAGAATATTGAGACCTTGAGAGGCCTCTTACAGTGTAAGAGCTACAAAAGCAGGTTGAAAATTGTGTCAACATTTGGATATTTTTAAAGAGAAATCATGGATAGCAATAGTTGAACATTTTGAAAATAATTTTTTAGAGATGCAGCTTTAATAAATGGTATCCTAACAAAAATACCAATTCTTTCCTGAGCTTTATAAGAAAAAAAAAAGTTTCTGTGATGGTTAATTTGGGGACAGTATATACAAGTAAATATGGGAAACTAGGAAAGAGAAGCAGAAGATGTCACAGAGACAAAGCAGGTGACCCTCTTATTTGTCCCCAAAGATCCTCTCTCCTTTCTTCTCTGCTCTGCTCTCTGTCCTGGCAAAGCTGACCTGATGGGGCTCATCGGGCTCCCAGGCACTCAGTCTGCCCATGGGATTTGGCAAATTGGAGGATCAGCAAGAGGTCTGAGAAAGGAAGAGGTCTGAAGTCAGAGTGGTCATAGCCGGTTCCCTCCCTGGGGGAGTCTGACTAAGGGCCAGCAGCTGCCCTTCCCACCCAGCTCACTCTCCCTCACGCCTGGGCCGAGTGAGGTCTCCCCACTGCTACCAGCTGTTGGGTGCCACACGCTTCCTGGCCACCCTTCTGAGTCCCTTTGCTAAATGCTACTCCAATCACCCAGTTTGAGTGTGCGGTCTGTTTCCTGCTGAGACCCTGACTGATTTATATCCATTTGAAACAACAAAAAAAGAGTATTCCAAGGGGGGAAGAAAAACTATTAGATTTTAAAAAATTATTTATTTATTAAAATTTTTATTTTTTATACCATTTGAAAGGTTACTTTCCTTTTATAGTTATTACCAAATATTGGCTCTATTCTCCATATTGTACAATACATCCTTGAGCCTAACTTATACCCCGTACTTTGTACCTCCTAATCCCCTACTCCTATATTGCTCCCCACCACCACTGATAACCACTAGTTTGTCCTCTGTGAGTCTGCTTCTTTTTAGTTATATTCTCTAGTTTGTTGTATTTTTTAGTTTGCTGTATTTTTTAGATTCCACATATAAATGACAGCATACTGTATTTGTCTTTCTCTGTCTGACTTATTTCACTTAGCAAAATGCCCTCTGAATCCATCCATGTTGCTGCAAATGGCAAGATTTCATTCTTTTTCATGTCTGAGTAGTATTCCATTATATATATATATATATATATATATATATATACACCACATCTTTATCCATTCATCTGTTGATGGACACTTAGGTTGTTCCCATATCTTGGCAATTGTAAATAATGCTGCTATGAACAACAGAGTGCATGTATCTTTTCGAATTAGTGTTTTTGTTTCTTTCAGATACATACCCAGGAGTGAAATTGCTGGGTCATTTGGTAGGTCTATTTTTAGTTTTTTGAGAAACCTGCATACTGTTTTCCACAGTGGCTGTACCAATTTACATTCCCACTGACAGAGTACAGGGGTTCCCTTTTCTCCACATCCTTGCCAACATTTGTTATTTGTGTTAGATTTTTTTTTTTAAGAAAAACTATTAGACTTTTTTTCTTAAGGAAGAAAAATATCTATTGTTTGACAACAAAAAAATGAAAAATATAACGAATGTTTATGTTCTTTTGATTTATTGAATTCTGAAGTATGACTAAATAAAATTTGGGTTAAAAGTGAACAAAGTTAATAAAGTGAGGCTGATTAATTAAATATGACAATCATTAAAAATGATTTTGTATGACTCCTTCAATGATGGAGATGTAGAGTGTATAACAGTATTAAATGTATAATATATAATGAGTGGTTGTATATTTTTATTAGTGCCCATGCATCTACCATAACAGAGGGTACTCCTAATATAATAATAAATGATAGATGGTAGAAACCAATTTAAGTACAGGAGAACTTAAAATAACACAACCCACACTTTATTTTTTTTTCAGCAAAGCAATATACCGATTTCTTTTGGTCATTGTCTGGGGTTGAATCATAACCACGGTTTTTCATAAAACTTAGGAAATAGTCGAGGGAACAGGATCCGTGATTGTTTCCAGGCATAGGTCTCAGGGGATAGAAAGGGACTCCCCATCTTCGCTGGGAACGGAGACCCCTGACTTCAAGCCCAGGATGCTGTGCACAGTTGTAGGGACATCAGGCCTCCTGGGATGGCAGAGACAGGACCCCCAGAGAAAGCCTGCTCCCTAGGTCTCCGCAAAAGAAAACTGCTCCAGATCGGCGATAATCTGCTTCACCACCTTGCTGCTCCTGGGAGACCCGAGCTCCAAGTCTGGAAGGTGCAGGCTCTTCTCCAGTGACGTGGGGTGTCACCCGTCGTGGGGATGTTGCCTGCTCCATTCAGACAGGAGTCTCCCTCCAGCTTCCTGTTGGCTCTGCACCCCACCAGCTCACGGGGGACATCCCACAATCCTGGAGCCAGACCAACACAGACACAGGCCTGTTCTGGCCTCGCCGGGGACAGCGCACACCAGAGTCTCGTCTGCAGCGATTGCATGAGGCTCAACCAGACCTGCCAGGTCTGATGAAGTTCCTGAGTGAGGGGGGGCTCCCATGGAAACTTCTGACACACATCCGGTGCAGGAGGTGTGGGCTGGGGAGGGCGGCGTGCTGGGGTGCAGAACAGGAGGGGAGGCCGGCGTGCTGCTGTGCTGTGCCTGCGAGGCTGGTCTCCAGATGTGCCTTTCCAGAGGGCCCCTCTTGGACCATGGATTCCCTTCATGCTGGAGGACTGGGGACAGGGGGTCTTGAGAGAGGAAAAGCTCATCACAGTCAGGACCAAGACCTGGACAGGACCCTAAGGACAGTTCACGTATTGCTTCAACCCTTTCTCTTACCCCGGGAGGCCAGAGGGATGTATTTCAAATATTCATGGCTTAGAGTGGTGCGCGCGCACACACACACACACACACACACATACATCAGTCACGCTCCCGTTTTGAGAATGTCACTTACAAATGGTTTTAATGTGGCTGTGATGGTGACATCCTTAAACACTGAAAAGGGATTCTTCAGGGTCCCAGGCAGCTGGAGGGGGTAATAGGATGGGGCAGACAGTCATAATCCTCCTGTGACTCTCAGAGCGCACAGAAGAATCTGTCAGCTCTTTAGGAACCACAGTGTCAGGCCACGATACCCCACAAGGAGGCTCAGAGACAGTTCACGCAGGGCCGGCCACGCCCGCGGTTTGGAGATGTGTCTCGGCTGAGCCGGCTGTCGGCACCCAGCCCTGAGCATCAAACTATCTCGGAGGTGGGCCTGGGCCCTGGGGCTCCTCTTCTCAGGCTGCTAATTCTTACATCACCTCTGGAAAGAAAGGCGTGGGCAGAGAGGCAGTGAGCTCCCAGGTGTGACTCGGCCGGGCACGCGTGACTCCTCTCTCTCAGGGGAGGGAAGGTAGCGGGGACAAGGCGGGCACCACCTCCACTCCTGGGGGACAACCGTGCACATGAACGTGGCTGCCTGGCCCAGTGGGCATGGAGGACGGGAGCAGAGAAAAACAGCCGCCTTCCTCAGCTGTGTCCTCTGTTCGGGAAGGCTGACCCCCCTAGCGGTGGCTGTGCTGTCACCACCCCCCATCTTCCCTGGGACCACAGTATCCTTTTCCTGGTAGTGAGGACCACAACCTCCATCCACTGCACCAGGAACCACCAATTCACGTCTCCCTCCTCGGCCTGGCCTGCTCTCACTCCACCCACTCATTTATTTGACACACTTATTGAGCACCTACTGCATACCAGACCCAGCGCTAAGCCTGGAAAGCTCATGAATTCAGGTGGATTTAGGTCCAGATTCCAGTTTGGCCACTTACTAGTTGTATGACCCTCAGGCGTTGCCTAACTTCCCTGAACCTCTGATTTCGTAAAAGGGGGATAATCACACATGCCTTAGGATGCAGTTGGGAGAATTAAGTGAAAAGATACTCGTGGGGTTCTTAGCACAGTTGGCAACTACTCTAACTTTTCTTCCTCAGTTCTCTTCCCCTTCCTCGAAGGTAGAGGCCTTGCTGTGTGTCCCCAAGTACTGGCAGCATCTAGCATGCAGAGAGCACCCTGCAGAGATTGGGTGCGATCCAGACATTGCCTGGTAATGAGTTGGGACAGAGGAATCATCCGTGTGCCTTGTGCTGGGGGATCTCGCTGCACCTTGCAGCCCTGGTTATGAGCCTTAGGACAGTAGATGTCTTTAGACACTGTCACTGTTTCTTTGTTTTCTTCTTCTCCCTTTTGTTAGCAGACGAGCCAATCAGGACCCAAGGAGGTGGCAACTTGCCAAGCAGTGGAGCAGGGAGCATGCTGGACGGGGTGGGAGATCTGGTGCAAATCACAGATACTACGTGGATCGCAAGCGTGCTCGTGCTCAGGCTTTTACACTCTCAACATCCACCCCTGCCTCCTCTGAAGCTGTGCATCATCCCTGCCCTGTCTACTCTGTAAAGCGGCCGGGAGGGAACAGAGCATCGTATACGCACGATTAAAATGACACAGAGGGCTCACAGAGCTTTGTCCGTGGGGGCTGTCACTGTGATAGTTATTGCTCCTTATTAAACCACTTGCACGTTTGTGCTGACCAAGACGGCTGACATGTTGGAGAGAACAGGGGATGGGATGTTGACACAGCCACTAACTCGCCATGTGACCTCAGGCATCTCCTCTCCTGCTCTTGGAACCCAGAGGCTGTGCCAGGTCATCGTCATGTCCCTCTGGGATTTGGAGGTTGACGATGTTAAAACCCTCCAAATCGACTTCAGCTCTAGACGCTTTGGAGAGTGACAATCTGTTGGCATCACACTCGTTGGTTGCTTTAGGCCAGCCTTTCTTGGCGGTCGCCCTGGGGGTGTCTGGGGAGGGCTGCCCAGGCGCTTGCTGCAGCCCACATGCAAGGCACCAGTGGAGGTTGCAAGCACATATTTGAGAGGAACATAATTGTCCTTCAGCACACAGTCTGGCAGCTGCAGGAGATGTAGGGCCCTGGCCCAGGGGTGTTTCCGCACCAGAGGTGCAGTGAGGGCAACCTTCTGATTCACCCACTTGCAGTTCTCGATTGGGGCTCTTGACAAACCACCAAGTTACCCATCTTTCCGACCTCTCCCTGCTGTTTCATGCTGTTTTGCCTCTCAGTGGTCCCACATCGCATCGAACCCCACAAGGCATCACAGAGAATCAGGGGGCCACAGAGCCTCTGCACTGGAACAATCTAGACGCTTGATTCCACTGGTCTTTAAATCTTTCCAGTAGTTTTGTCAAAAGAAAGTGAGATCACCAAAAATGATACTTTTTAAAGTTCAGTCTTATAACATTGGTGTATTATAGAGCCCGTAAATGAGCACAGGGGTGCTGTTTTGATGGACCTCAAAATGGAAAATTCGGGATTAGGGCTGACGGTTATAATCCCATGGACATCAGCATTCAATTTAATCTGCAACTGCTGTCGTTGCAGGTCATTAAGAAGGTAAGTAGCTGCAAATGGTAATTGTTTTTAATTAGCTTCAATCTTAGGTTACCCTTCAATTAAACAGAGATAGCTAAGAAGCATCATTTGAGGTCTGTTTAAAAACAAATTCGCCTGTCCCTTTGGGAGTTTGGGTGGATTGGCAAATTTAGAAACCACAGACGAGGTTACTCAGAGCCATGAACATGCTTTCCACCTCTGTATCTCTCAGTGCCCAGCACAGCACCTGGAACCTGATAAATGTTTGTTGAATGAATGAACAGATGATGGTCAGTTTACTTGATGTTTTAAACTTGAGTCTATCTTTCTGCCCAACTTTCCACCATATTCTCAGTGAAGATGATGATATAGATAGATGGTAGATAGATAGATAGATAGATAATTGATTGATAGATAAACAGATGATAGGTAGATTGATAGATGATAGGTAGATAGATAGATGAGAGATGATTGATTGATGATAGATAGATGAATGATGATAGATAGATAGATAGATAGGGATCTAGCAGTGTCTCAGAGTCATCCTTGGAAGAATGAACTCTCATTGTCTAGCGCTGTCAGTGAAGAGCTCACATGCACATTTTTATACAAAACCTTAACTCCTGCAGTGACAGACCGTCACCTTACTAGAAACCACATTGCTCAGCCTCCCTTGCAGCTAGGTGTGGCCACGTAATTAAGTTCTCTGGTGGAATACAGGCAGAACTGAGGTGTGTAAATTCTGCATCACTTGTACATGAAAATAAATTGCCCTCCACTTCTACTATGAAAATAAATTGCCTTGTTTCCCGTGAGCAAAAGCTCTGACAGTATGGATGAAGACAACTCTCTGGAGGATGGCAGAGCAACGAGACAGAAGGAGCCAGGGGGCCGAGTGACCACGTGGAGCAGAGCTTCCCAGCTGGCCTGGGCCCCTCACCTCCAGGCTGTCATGAGACAGAGAAATAGTCTTCAGTCTAATTGGGCTCTTGGTTTCAGCAGCTTACACAGCCTCCGTCGTAACTACTACCCCAGTCTGGGAGGTACTCCTCAATTACTTTTTGCAGAGGGTGTATTTTGCTAAAACTATAAAAGGTCAAGGTCAGGGTGTGGTATGTGGAATCCAAGAGGAAAAGTTAGATCCGTCTCTCCAGGATCCAACCTTTCGGGGACGTGTAGAAAGGACCAAGGTGATGAGACACCAGCAGAAGAAGGGGTGGTTCTCAGGGATTTGGAGGAACGATACTGCGGGGGTCTCACGGGCCTTCCATAACCCATAGCTCTGACCACTCCCCTCAGTCCCAACCAAGTTCTAACCTCAGAAGGGTGGGGGCAGCCTTTCAAAGAAGCAGTGTCTGTAAGTCCTTGTTGTCCCAGGACTCCCCTCTGAAAGCATTTCCAAACATTCCCTCTTGATGCAGAGAGAGAGAGAGAGTGTGTGTGTGTGTGTGTGTGTGTGTGTGCGTGCGTGCATGGGTGGTGCTGTGAGGGCTAGCTAGAGAGGGCTGAGGTGCAGGATCTAAGCAGGGCTCCCCACGGAAGCCATACTCTAACTTTCATTCTCTGTGTCCATCGCCCAGCTGTGATGGATTGTGGCTCTCACACCAGACTTGGCTTCTTCCCCAGACCTCAGGGGGCAGCATCACTGGGTTATGCCCCTCAGGATGCAGGTCCCCTGTGCCCAGCAGGCAGCCCCTTCTTGGCTTGGACCTTCCACGTCCAACACCAACATACAAGGCCACGGAACTGGTAGCCCAGCTCGCTCACAGGTCCTCCCACCTGTTCCCTTCCAAGGGCCTATTCTTCCCTTTTTGATCTTTCTGAAGTTGACACAAAACCCCAGGACTGTGATGGGACTTCGATCTGAGTAATAGAATCAGGCAGAGGGAGACAGTAACATACGCTGAAAAGCCTTTTCGGCTGGCTTTGGGTTTGGATGTTTAATGAGAGCAAATTCTGGAAAAGCCGGGAAATAAAAACTGAAAGATGTAAATAGAGATTATCACTGAATTCTTGTAATTGTCTTACAAGTCCCTCTGGAGGGGCAGACAGTGACTAAGAAGGGACTCTGACATGGGATGACGATTAGGGCTTGGCAGGCAGAGGTGCGGTTAGAGTTGGTCCCTAACGAAGCTAAATGTTCCAATCCGGGTTTTTTCTATCACTGGTTTTGTCAGTTTTCCTCCTCCCGCCCCACCCCGCAGGCGTGTAAGGCGTGAGTCAGGAAGGATCTACGGAAATGGGCTGGGTCGCTCCCGCTTAGTTGATCCCCACACGGAAGGGCTGGGTTGGTCCTTGCTCTGCCCTAACCAGTCACAGGAAGGGACAAAGGTTTCCTTTCACCTCTGTAGGCCTCTGCCTCCTCATGGAAAGGGTGGTTCCATTCACCTCTTACCATCCCTGTTGGCCTGTTTTTCCTTTTACCTGTGTGCCTGCCCTGAGCTGGACCCCAGCTATGGGGCCCACAGAAGGGGCGATCTCAAGAGGTCAGGGGTGCCGCTGAGGCTGTGAGACCAAAAGCTGCATGAGCAACACCTGGCTCTTATCTGGAGCTCACCTGACCTCATCTGGCTGGGTGAACTTGGACATGTTACTGAGCTTCTCTGAGCTTTAGCTTTTTGATCTGTAAAATGGGAGTTGTGAGTACTAACATTTAGAGCAACGTGGATGGACCTTGAGGGTATCGTGCTAAGTGAAATAAGTCAGGCAGAGAAAGACAAATACTGCAAGGGGTCACTTACATGTGGAATTAAAAAAAAAAAAAATCAAACTCATAGAAACAGAAAATAGAAAAGTGATTGCCAGGGGATGGGGGTGAGGGAAATAGGGAGAGGCTGGTCCAACTTTCAGCTATACGATCAATAAGGCCTGAGTATTTAGTGCGTAACATGGTGACTATAGTTGATAACACTGATTACATAATCGAAATGTGCTAAGAAAGTAGAACTTAAATGTCCTCATCCCATTAAATTAACAACAACAAAAAAAGGTAGTGATGAATGTGTTAATTAACTAGATGGGAGGAATCCTTTCAAAATGTATACATCTGTCATATCATCATGACGCACACTTTTTCTTCGTGGGCCAAGACTGCTTGCTGCCAGCCGGACCTGGCCTCTGGATTCTTCAGCATCTCCTTGGCCTCTGACTCTGAAGCTCAACGTTGACCTTGGTAAAGATGGTGTCACACATCTCTAAAAGATTTCCCTCCCATCAATAGCTACCCAGCACTGCAATAGCCACTTTGCATCCTTATTTCCAATTCTTTCAGCATTCTCACAGGTAAGGCATTAGTTTCTTCGTTTTACAGAAAAGGAGACTGAGACTCAGTGAGAATAATTGAACTGACCAAGGCCACGCACAGAGAAAGTGCGGGAGCCAAGATTTGTACCAGTTGGGTCTGGTGCCAAAGGCCACAGAACACCATCCTCCACCCCCATGGGTACCAGATGGGCCGTTCCAACTTCACTCCATCCTCTGAGACCAAGTGTACAGTGGCCCACTTGGGCCAAGGGCACAGGATGGGGCCTATGGGTTTGAGCGGACACAGCAGGCCAAACACCTGATTCTGGCCACATGGACCTCACGCTCCAGGCAATGAAGCCAGACTGCAGGCTGGAGTCCTCCCAGGAACACTTGGAGAAGAAATAAAGACCTGACTGGCGACATTCAGCCACAGACCCATAGAAAGATGATGGCGCTTCACTAAGGTGGAATTTTAAATTTGGACAGAGGCTGGTAATGAATTGTGTCTTGTTGCTATCTAGAAGGAAAGAACTTGCCAAGCAAATTAATAATGTAAACAGGATTTCCCAGAAGAACCTTTAATCCATGTAATCCTTTACAATTCAATAAACATTTCATAAGTGTGTTGGAGATACAGAACTGAATGAATCTTTCCCTTTCAAAGGGAGCTCACAATCCAGCCCAGAGACAAGCATCTAAGTGTACACACACACACACACACACACACACACAACATTTAAATTTTTTAATTAAAAAAATCAAGTTCTGCATGAGCACAGTGACCAGAGGAATGAATTGGGTTTGGCAAGGTTCAAAAAAGCTTAAGCCACAATCACCAATTTTAGAAACACATTTCCTTCAGAAACACTTTTAATTTGAGAGATTAATTTAGTGATTAGAATTATTCCCATCAAGTTGGATATCAAAGCAAGAGATCAAAAGGCTGATACCACCTCAACTTTAGTAAGCCTAGTTGAAATTATTATGTGAGCTTTTAAATAATAAGACTTGCCCCTCCTTGGGATGTTCTAGAATTTAGATGCACATTCAGTTCAAATGCACGTTCCCCTCAGTCCAAGTTAGTCCAGCTTCTCTGTGGGCCATGAGTAGAAAGCTTCTGTTTTCTATTTCTCAGGGGGTTCCAGAGCGGTTTTTTGCAATGAACATTTCCCAGAAAAACATGGAGAATATGGTACAGAGGGATTCAGGGTTAAGACCAAATGCAGAGCACGTGTGATGGTACCAAAGGAATGGGAACTGGACCATGAACTTGGCATTTAACCAGATTTCCTGGGGCAACAGAAGAGGGAGAACCTGGGTGAGGATGTTAGTCAATAGATGTCAATGTCTGGAGGCAGAGCTGGCCAAGAGGCAAGAACAACGGAGCAGGAAGAGGCTTTGGGTCTGAGGCATCTACTTCGGAGGGTGGTTGGGAGGCCACGAACCCTCGGTGACAGATGCTGGAGCCACAGGAGGTCCACACGACCAGTGGGCGCCCTCAGCGGTTACCTCTCCGGGCTCAGCCCCGGTTGGCCGCTCCGTTCGCCCCCTCTCTCAAAACCCAACATCCCTCCTTGAAAGTTCACCCGAGCTCGACTCCACTGACTCAGCAGGCCGTGGAGCACTGAGAAACCCTTTGGGGGAAATCCAAAGCCCAGATCTTATTCTGAGAACCTCCCACCACCGGAAGGAAGCAAAGATCATGACACTCAGCACTTTCCAGACACCATTCCTCTCTCCAGTGGTGGCCCCGGCCGGGGGCTGGCGGCTCTGCAGTTATTTTTACCCTCCGATTTCCGGAATTGCCGACTAATCTTGGTTACAGGACACCACAGTCAACGCCACTCCGTCCACAGCAATCACAAGAAGCCTCAGCCACAGTGCGCAGCTGTGCACGGCCGCACTCATCCTTACCCCGGCCGTACTGCCCCGGCCATGGAGCCAAGTGCCAAGGTCCCCGCCGGATGGAGAGCGGGCAAGGGGGTGGGGCAGCTCCCTTGTGCCCATCGAGCGTCAGACGTGACGTGACACGCGTCTAGCCAACAGCCTCTGCCGGTCGGAGGACGACACCAAAGTCCAGGGCTGGTGTTTTCATCCTTCAAAGCTGAGTGTTCCAATGGTTTGTGGCAGAGCCAGTCCAGTAGCCACAAAGAGCTACTTTCTTGCTCCCATCCTGTGATAATAATCACAAACTCCACAGTGGTTCCTTGCCCCCTGACCTCTCACCTATGAACCTCCAGGCACATTACCTTTTGTTTTCCATCTTCGTCTTTCTGTCTACAGACTCTCTGAGGTTCCAGAGGCTGGTGTATTTTAAGAAAGAACTACTTCCTCAGTGTAGATGGAAAAATAATGTTAAAGCTGGAGAAAAATTTGAAACCAAGATAGGATTTTCCTTCTGCCTGGAATATAGGGGAAAGAATCCTATGAAACGTAAACTCCCACTCAAGGCAGTTTCGGGCTGGCAGCAAGGAGGTGTTGAAGGGTAATGAGAACCACCACCGTGATCTCTCCTCCAATGGCAGCCGAGGGTTGCCAGGTTGATGGCTAGAAAACAGGCGAAGAATAATTGCTTATAATTGTTAATAACGGCAATTATTACTGGAATAAGGAGAATCCTGCCTGAGGCCAAAGGCTGTCCCTGCTGTGCTCTCAGCCTTCTCCCGGGAGGAGGGCCTCACACTGAAAATTCCCCTAACTCCTCGTGATCAAAATATTGTCAACCAAAAGCCATTGAATATCCAAACTACCATTTTCTCCTTCTGTTATTGACCAGTGTTGTTTAAGTCTCAAAACACCACTAAATTAGAAAGCCTTTCCCCGTCGGATTTCCCGTAGAAAATTAACTTGGATCAAGAAGGATTCGGTGTGGGTCGGGCTTGAAATCCGCCTGGCTCAGGGAGCTCAGATGTTGGCCCACGGCCTCCTCTTCATAGGTCCACTTCCGGTGACCGTTCATCATGGGATTTGCAGGGCAGATGTTCTCCATTTCAATTACCCGAGCTGGGACTCACTGGCTGCAGAGTTACCAGCCCCCCGGCAAGGGCATCGCAGGGCTAAGAAGGCCGGGCTGAGGGTGGGAGGAAGAGAGAAAAGAAAGTCACAAAAATAACAGACTTGATAGGTCCACTGTTTCATCATGCAATATTCAACTATTAGACGCTGGCCCAAAATAGCTGCTCACTTACTGCCTTTTCCTTTTGCGTTGGCTCCAAGAAACACGAAACGAGAGGTAGCCGAACAAAATGCCTCATTCATGAGAGTCTGGCGGATGCAAGCGAGTTCATGACTTGATAATCCCCGACAGCCCTCATTAAATCAGGGAGCCGCAGGTGTGAAGGCCGCTGGGGGCGAGGGCTGTAATCTGGGCCAGAGCACTGGGGCGCTGTCAGTTGAGGGACCTTGTCAGGATGGGGCAGCTTTCCAAGTTGATAAGGGAACAGTGCCAATTCGGAATGAATGCTTAAGGCAGAAGTCTCTTTTCACGGCAAGAACTCAGAGGCTGTTCTCTTAATCTGATGTGTGTGCATAAATGCTTGGTTTCTTCAGCAAAATTGAACTCCCGATACCCCAAAACTGGCAGAAAGGGGGAAAAAAATCTCCTGGTGGGTAGGAGTTCATACTTCTCCCAGGCCTGACGTTCATCCTTCAAAACTTAACCTTCCTCGTAGGGATCAATCCCAACTGCCGTTTCCTGCACACCCACTTCAGGAGACAGCCTTCTTGTTCGGCCACAGGGAGAGAGCATCTCCACTTGGGAAGGAGGGCCTCCCTCTGGGGACCCTCCCTCCTCATCCATCTCAGACAGAATTTTATTAGGGAAGTGAGTGCACCTCAGGGCATGTTTGTCTGACAAAGAAACAGGTTTATGAGATGGGTTGGGAGGGGCAGGATTAGCTGCCACCATTGTAGTGTGATTTTAGGAATGCCTTTAGGAAAGTTTAAGGTCAAAAAAATTTCTCCCATACTGCCTTTTTTCACGGATCCCTGAAATCCCTCAGCCTAAGATTTTGTTAATTTTGGTAAATTGCAAGTACTAGTGAAAATCGTAACACGCAATGCTGTTTCTAATATTACAAGGTACCAAGAGGGGACACCGAGGAGTGAAAGAAACCAGGTCCTGGTCCCCCACCAGCAAGCTTTTGATTGGCAAGGCACAGTCACAAAAGAGAACTGACATCTAAGGCAGCTTTGACAACCTCTTTGATCCTTAGTTTCTTTATCTATAGAATGGGGATGATGATAACAAAAACAGGACCTAACTCCAGAGGATTGTCAAGAAAATGTAATGAAGTCCAGAAATCTGCATGAGCACCTCAACATTATACTAGTCAAGTGGAAACTTCCTATGGCACCGTTTTCCAGAAAATGGGATCCAGGGAAGCACAACCTTCCAGGTGGTTTTGGTTACTGACCTATATTGATCTAGCAGAGGATGTGCCCCCCAGGGATGGAGGCCACAGCCCCGCGCCCCAAAGATTTGTCTTTGTGAGGTCTCAGAGTCAATTGGTCCGGAGAGGAAATACTGGCCTCTGTCTGGGTCTCTTGGTACACAAATTGTCTTGTCTATGGGAACATCAGATTTTCAACTTACAAAATATACATATAAACCTATACTTAGTGAAAATGCCTATTACTAATTAACTCATTCACCTGGTCACCCAGATAGCAACCAGTATTTGAGGAACTGGGAACAAAAACACAGAAGTCATTCAAAACAATCCAAACCATTGAAATTCAACCACCGTGGCAACGCACTTTGCAAACAGACAAGAAAAATGTAAAACTGAAGCTATTTCTAATAGCTTTAGCTAAACAAAATAAACCTAGAGGGGAAAATAAAATGATTTCTTCCAACTGGAGTTTTTACAAGGGAAGAAAAATCAAATGCTTTCCTTAAACTCCACAAAGCAAACACGACCCTTCAAAAGTCCATGAGAAATGGCAGGTACTTCGGTGATTAAGTTTGAGTGGATATGTAAGAAATGTTTCTGGAAAACTGTGGGGAAGCGGCCGGGACAGCCCTCGTCAGAATCATCAGGGTTTGACAGTATTAGAAATGCAAGCCTGGAGCTACAAACTTGAAACCCAGGATTTGGAAACTGAATCCATTCTTAACTACCCCCTATCCTCACCTCCCAACAGAATAAAATCCCAATGTCCTCAGAAAGCTATAATTGTTGAGAAATAACAGGCAAAATATTTGAAATCATTAACATTTACTGGGGCTTTACCTCTCTGTTTTTCTAATTGGCCTTTCTCTGTGTCGTTTGCTAGGTTTGCCATCACAAAATACCACAGACTGGGGCGGCTTAAACAACAGAAATTTATTTATTTTCTCACAGTTCTGGAGGCCGGAAGTCCAAGATCAAGGTGTTGGCAGGTCTGGTTTCTCCTGAGGCCTCTCTCCTTGGCTTGCAGACAGCTGCCTTCTTCCTGTGTTCACACCTGGTCATCTTTCTGTGTACCCTCATCCCTGGAGTTTCTTTGTGTGTCCAAATTTCCTCTTCTTATAACGACACCAGTCAGATTGGACTAGGGCCCATCCTAACAGCCTCATTTTAACTTAATTACTTCTTTAAAGGTCCCATCTTCAAATATAGTCACAGTCTGAGGCACTGGGGGTTAGGACTTCAGCACGTGAACTCCGGGGGACACGATTCAGCCGATAATACTCTGTTCTATTTTTTCTAAGATTTTTTTTTGATGTGGACCATTTTTAAAGTCTTTATTGAATTTGTTAAAATATTGCTTCTGTTTTATGTTTTGGGGTTTTTTGGTCATGAGGCATGTGGGATCTTAGCTCCCCGACCAGGGATCGAACCTGCATTGGAAGGCGAAGTCTTAACCACTGGACCACCAGGGAAGTCCCAATACTCTGTTCTTAATCTCCCTATACCTTTGCACTGGGAAGATTCTGCTGGGGGTTCTCTTGCCTGTTTTCAAAAATCTGATAAGTAATTTCTATGTGCTTATTATGAGTGACGGCAACAGAAAAATACTGTTCTTGCCCTCAAGGAATTTTTATTCTAGAAGTTGAGAGGAAATGTGACCTCAAATAAGCATAATATAAAGGCAGCCTGTGATGAACACCATAAAAGACTAGGGCAGAGATCAGCAAACTTCATCCTGAAGGCCAAATTTGGTCTGCCACCTGTTTTTATAAATTTTCACTGAAACACAGCCATGCCCATTTATGCATATATTCTTTTTTTTTTTTTTAAAGTATTTGTTTATTTATGGCTGTGTTGGGTCTTCGTTTCTGTGCGAGGGCTTTCTCTAGTTGTGGCAAGTGGGGGGCCACTCTTCATCGCGGTGCGCAGGCCTCTCACTGTCGCGGCCTCTCTTGTTGCGGAGCACAGGCTCCAGACGCGCAGGCTCAGCAATTGTGGCTCACGGGCCCAGCTGCTCCGCGGCATGTGGGATCTTCCCAGACCAGGGCTCGAACCTGTGTCCCCTGCATTGGCAGGCAGATTCTCAACCACTGCGCCACCAGGGAAGCCCCTATGCGTATATTCTTTATGGCTGCTTTTGCAAAGTTGTGTAACTGTAACACACACAGCCAAAGATATTTATTATCTGGCCCTTTACAGAAGCAATTTGCTGACCCTTGGACTAGAGTCAAATTTTATCTGAGATGAGAGGCAGAAGGAAGCCCATCTGACCTTTGTCCTGAGAGCGTGTGATTTAATCTGGGCTTTGAGGGATGAATAAGAGTTCAAGAAGTAGAGGTGGGAAGGGGGTACTAAGCAACATGAACAGCATGAGCAAATGTGTGAGGGGGTAGGAATTCAAGGCATGGTTGGAGCTCTAAGTGAAGACCCTCAGACATCAAGATAGGAGCCTGGACCTCTCTCAGACGGCTCTGGAGCGCCTTGGAGGGTTTTGGAGCCAGGGCTAACTTATAACTAGCCCGCTGTGTGAGAAGCCCGGCACAGAATGCACAGATGAATTAGACCCAATTCCTGCCAGCCAGGAGCTTATGACTCTAATGAAGCGAATAAGGCAAGTACCCAAACAATGACCGGACAGGGCAGAATACTGCCCCCCTGGGGGCAACTTAAGTTAGGAAAGTAGTCAAAGGGGGGTTCAAGCAAAGTCAAAGTTGATGATTGGGTGGAGGATGGATTATTGATGACAATAATGATAGTTCAGGTTCACTCAGCCTATTGTGTGAGTCAGGTCCTCTGCCACCTGCTTTGCACACACAACAGTCCTGTGAGCAGATACTCATACTATCTCCAATTAACTGATGAGGAAACGGAGGCTCAGACTGAGAGAGATTCAAACGCAAGGTAGAGGTAGATTCAAACTACTATGGTGAGAAGGAAGGCAGGGAGGTCTTATTAAAGGACTTTTGCAAAAGTCCATCATTTGGAGACAAGCAAACAGGAGGATTTAAGATTCATAGTTTACAATAAGTATTTGAGTAGGCTCCAGTCTCTGAAAAAAACATTTCAAAGTGTAGAAGGATGACTGATATGCCTCAGTGTGTATACTTGGCTCTGACATGTGGTTTGTGAAGGAGCGGATTCCCTGCTGCTCCTGTGGGTGTGATGTGCACCTCCATTGTACACATGGGCCCCAGGGCTCCCTGGAGAGACGGGCAGAAGGAAAAGCTGGTCCTTCCGGGGGAGCTCTAGAGAGGTGTAGTCCTCTATACCAGGCCGATAGTGTGTGCTCAGACCATAATGTCTTGTGCTTGCATTTAAATGGCCCATAAAAATACTCAAAGAAGTCCCTCCGATCCCTCCCACCATCCACAGGGCTACCTTGGATGCTGCAACATCCCCCGGAGATGCTTCCAGAGGCTTGTGCTTCTAAGAACCAGGACAGAGCAGGGGGCCGGCGCATCAACGTGGAGATATCCTCTGGGCAGCGATTCCAGTTGGTGGTAAAATAGATGCCGTGCTATCCTGACAACAGCAGGAAGACAGCAGGGCTGCTTGGCTCCACCAGGGTCCTGATGGGGAAGGTCAAGAGCTACCCCCAGGGGAACTCAGTAGCTCTTGGCTCCCCCCACCGACCCCCTCGCCTCCTGGGTTCCTCACATACCACCAGGTCCTAAATGACAAGCTACAATTACAGGAAAGTGCTAAAGTTACAAGTTGATCTAAACACTATTCGACAAAGAATAATCAGTGAAAAGGAACCCCAGGCGGTTATAAACCCTTTTAGCTGTGTTGAAACCATAAGGTTTGCATCCAAGAATGTGTTGTCTGTTTGAGGCCGGCCTTTATTCTTTCTGTCGGGTGCCAGTGGCATGCATTTCAAATGAGCAGTTGTCTGTGGCCCCAGAGTCTGTGGCCGAGGCATATCTAATCGGGTTGAACAGCCGTTCATCCCAGCTGTCAGCTCGCTGGAAATCAGAACATTATCTGCAACCACACACGACTCCAATAGAAGGTTGGCGCTCGGAGCCCTGAGCCTCCAACTCCCCCTGACCTGACCGTGGTGGCCCCTGGTTTTTCCTTTTCTTACATGCCTATGTGCAACAGTAGCAAAGCTATTTTAGGCATTAAAACAGCTAATTGCAGATTTCCATCAGGGCCAGCCGCTCAGAACACAGGTTTGGAAAGCACGTTGGTGGTCTCTGCCTGTGGGATGGTTTTGGCTTGTTTGCTTGAGAGGTCGCTCGTCCACACCCCAGACCCACAAAGCTGTTAATTGGAGGCTCTTCCATGTGAGCCGCTTGGTTCTGGGCGTGAGGAATTTAGTGGAATTTAGTGTGAAATAGCGTGTGATGTTTTCTTGGCCCTAAAAGCATGGCTGGAAGGGCCTTTAAAAGTCATCTCCTCAGCCTGCTTACTGGATAGATGAAGAAACAGCGGTTCAGAGAGGCCCACAGCTGGTAGGGGGCAGAGGTGGGAGGAGACTGGGTTTCTGGACTTCCTTTATCATGCTCTCTCTTCTGAGATGTCTGCACAGTTCTGTCATGTCACTTAAAAGCTTCAGGGAGGCAGTAAAACAGGCTGGTTTACATCCAGGCCCTTCCATGCACAGCAAGCAGTACGACCCTCGGCGAGTTATTTAACCTCAATGAACCGTGCTTGCACCATCTATAAAATGGGGCTCATAGGCCGGCCTATCAGGTTGGTCAGTTAATTACATGAGCTCATGACACTTAGTGGCCCCCGACAGTGCTCCGTGGACCTATTACAAGTGTCACTATATGTGGCTGCTTTTGCTGAGGGAGACTCTGCAGATTCTGCACGTGGGAGGGGAATGCACTGCAAGTTGCTTTTCATGCCGTGACCCCCTCCAGCTTCCGAAGTGCTTCCCATCATTTCTGAGAAGTGGTCTCCACAGGGTCAAGGAACCCAGCCCTGGGAAAGCTGGGGACACGGGAGGAATCAAAGAAATTCAGGAGAAAAGATAAGTTATTTTCCACCAAGAGGTTATGAAGGTCTCATTTATTTTTTTTAATTTATTATTTTTTTGGCCATGCCATGTAGCTTGGGGGATCTTAGTTCCCTGACCAGGGATTGAACCTGGGCCCAAGGCAGTGAAAGCACCGAGTCCTAACCACTGGACCACCAGGGAATTCCTGAAGGTCTCATTTATATTCCAATGAAAACAAGACCTTAGACTTAGGGGCCTCCCTTTTCTTTAGAGCAGCGTAGATGTGCAGGATAATGTGCTCACCTCCTGTTCAAGGTCCTTGGCCTCTCGGAGGAAGCAGTTTGCGTCTCTCCCCCACCGGCTCGAGGATATACCGTGTAGAGCGGCAGGCAGTGGCCAGGGAGGTCTTCCCTCCTCCAGGGAAAAGCGTTGCTTTCACGAGAAAGGAAAGCTTCCTGCTGTGCTCTCTCCATCTTCTCCAACTGACCGGGGACCAGAGAGGATTCAACAGGTCCGAGGGGCATTGAAGATCAGGGCGGGTACAGGACATGGTGGAGACCACCTGCCCCTTCCACCATTTGAGGACAAAGTCTGCAACCCAGAAGAAGACCTTCACCGGAACCGATCACGTGTGCCTCCTGATGCTGAACTTCCACCCTCCAGAACCGTGAGAAATACATTTCTGTTGTTTATAAGCCACCCAGTCTATGCTCTTTGGTTATAGCAGCCTGAAAGGATGAAGACAACCTCTTTATAAACTAGAAATAGATGGGTACTCCCTCAACCTGGTAAAGGTCATATACGTCAAAAAGCTATAGTAAACAACATATTTAATGGAGAAACGTTAGACACCCCCTTTTAATATTGGAACAAAACAGGGATTTCACTATTGCTGCTGTGACTTAGCAAAGTACTAGTCCTGGAAACAAAACTGTAAGTACCCTCCCTTCCCCTTCCCCCGCCAGTATCCACAATGGAACAAGTCAACAATAAGAAAAGGCATAAAGATTAGCAGAGAAGAAATAGCTATCCTTACTTGCAAAAAAGAAAAAAAAAATCAGCAAACTCAAAACTGATAAGTATGATTAGCAAGGTTGCTAGATAAGTTTAACTTACCAAAAAAAAAAAAAATCAACTAATAGGGTTTTCTTTTTCCTGCCAATAGACAAGTAAAATGTAAGAGAAGATTAAATATGATTGTTAATAACAGGAAAACTGATGTATCCAATACTTAATTTAAAGAATACACTATGGAATAAAATTAAAGTTCTTTTAAGGGATACCAAAGAAAATCTAAATAACTGGGAAAGATACTCCATACACTTAGTTGGGATGGCATAACCTTATAAGGTTGAAATATCTCTCCCAAATGATCTACAAATTCAATATGACCTTAATGTATAAAAATCTGTTGTATTTTTTGAGAAACTCAATATATTTATTCTAAAATTTTTATGGAGACAGAGAAGTCCACAGATAGTTATATCAACAAAAGATGAGCAAAAAGGAGAGACTTACCTTACCTGACATTAATATGTATTACAAAGGAAACCCAAATAGAAAAAAAATAGGCAAAGGATGTGAACTGGCAATTTACAGAAAAGGGAGACCCAAATGGCTAAAGAAGCATGGCAGGTGGGAAGTGCTCGAACACATTAGAAATCAGAGAAATTCAAATTGAATCAGCAATAGTGTAACCCTTTACACACCCTGGGATGTCAAAATTGAAAAGCTGGATAATGCCAAAGTTGCATGGATCTGGGGAAATAGGAAATTTGTGGACTCCTGGTAGAAGTGCAGATAGGTGTACTCATGCTGGAAAACAATCGGGAACAGTCAGTGAGGTGTGTTTACGTGCTATGGTCTCAGCAGCCCCACTCCTGCACAGGTCACCCAGTGAATTCATCCTCCAGGTCCATAAGGGAATACGTATAAGCATGTTCACGTCAGATTGTTGTGGAAGCAGGAGGTGGAGGTAACCTTGATGTAAAAGAGTAAAATTGGTGAACGCACGCTACGGAGTACGGCATAGCAGGGAAGCGTGGCCTGACGTGAGTATGTCTTAACAACATGGCGTTTAGTGGGGGTGAAAGCTAAGAAACAGAATGAGGTTCATGGGACCAGATCATTTATACAAAGTAAATATTTGCATGTTTAAATACAACATTGCACATTTAAAAGTGCATATACAGGGCTTCCCTGGTGGTGCAGTGGTTGAGAATCTGCCTGCCAATGCAGGGCACACGGGTTCGAGCCCTGGTCTGGGAAGATCCCACATGCCGTGGAGCAACTAGGCCCATGAGCCACAACTACTGAGCCTGCGCGTCTGGAGCCTGTGCTCCGCAACAAGAGAGGCCGCGACAGTGAGAGGCCCGCGCACCGCGATGAAGAGTGGCCCCCGCTTGCCACTACTAGAGAAAGCCCTCGCACAGAAACGAAGACCCAACACAGCCAAAAATAAATAAATAAATAAATATAAATAAATAAAATTTTAAAAAAAAGTGAGTATACAAATTCAAGGATGCCTATGAAACACACTAGAGGGTTGCCTATGGGGACATTTATTTGGCCACCATGCGGCTTGTGGGATCTTAGTTCCCTGACCAGGGATTGAACCCAGGCCCTCGGCAGTGAGAACATGCAGTTGTAACCACTGGACCGCCAGGGAACTCCCGCCTTTATTATTGCTTAAGGAAGTCTACCATCAGTCTGTTATTCTTTTAAAGGTATTTCCTTTCTAGTTGCTTTTGTTATATTTTCATTGTCTTTGGTGTTCTGGGTGGTGGATTTATTTTTATCTAGCTTGCTTGGAACTCTGGTCAATTTCAGGGACATGATGCAGACACCCTAGTAAAACCTGGGACCTAAACAAGATCTACCCCTGGGCTGGACAATGCTGGACAGCGGGGGCCATGGTGTGCATGGTACCATGGTGTGGGTACCAAGAATGGAGCTTCCACGCAGGAGATGAGAACTGGGGTCACGTGAGTACCTGGTTTAAACTGCCCTCTGCAGGAGAGGCTTTTACAGGGCCCTGTGGTGCTTGCAGAATTGGACCCTTGGGTGCTGCTCAGGCTTGACCATCCTTGTTTTTCAAATAACAATCCGAGTGACACATTTTCCATCCGTCCCTCCCTGTGCTGTGGTTGGTGCGTTCATCCTGGACTCACTGCTCACATTCAGGTCCAGGCCCCATCCCCTCCTGGTGGTCTGTCTCAAAAGGCTTGGTGAGGGCTAACGGACTTAAGCCACAGAAGACACATAGAATGGGGTACATGCCCAAGAACTATTCACTTTTATTATCAGAAGGTAGGCAGAAGAAAACAGTGATGGTTATGAGCATTTGCTTTAGAATCAGGCCATCTGGGTTTGAGTCCCAGGTTTTAATCCTCAAAAAACAATCTAATCTCTCAGACCCTCCATTTCCTCATCTGTAAGATGGGGATTAAAAACGCCTACCCCTTGGGGTTGTTATGAGGATGAAGGCAGTCAAGGTGAGTAAAGAGCTCAGCTCTGAGCTGGCACAGGACGGCCTGCATGCACAGAAGGTATAATAATAACAACGATAACGATGACGATCCTTAAGGAAACTGAAGCTTTGGGAGGTAAAGTGGCCCGTCCAAGGTCACTCAGTCAGGAAATGGTAGAACTGGGTCTGGAACCAGGTTTTCTGAATCTCCCTCGGGAGCTCTTGCCCCAATCCTGGCACTTGCCTTGGAGGCCACTGCGTCCTTCGATGCCCAGTGTCTGGGAGTTTCATCTTTGTGATGGAGTAAGATGCAGGACCTGTTTTGAATCCTGAAGACCTTTTACTTTGGGCTTATAGCAGCCATCCCAGTTCAGGAGGCAGCATCTTGAGCTAAATTCAGAAGAGTGAATTTCCAGTCTGGGGACACCTTGCAGGAGAAGTGGGTCTTTAACAGGGTAAATTCTTTTGGAAAGAGAAGGGAGCCGTGAGAGCGGGAGAAACACAGCAGGCCTTTGGGTAAGAGGCTGGACCGGGAAGACCTGCGGGTTGAGCTGGGCAAAGGTCTCAGGGAGACCGTCTCCTCGCCCTGGGAAGCCAGCCGAAAGCTCTACCTGGTTTGTGCTCCTCGGATTTTTTCCAATTGCCATGTGGGACTGCCAACGTTTTCCACATTAAGAACAAATCAAAAGAGATTTTTCACTAAGCGTGAGTTAGGGGAAGGGAATGAGAGCAAATCAAATTCATGCAAAAATAGAGGAAATTAATTTTTAAAAAGTCCAACCAAACACCCTGTAATTTTCAGTGATTTCCTTTCAGGGAAACTGACCACTGTCACTATAAACAAAACAGAGAATAAATAAATAAAAAGGGAAAGAAGCTTGTGTTTTTTTTTTTTCTCCTGGCCTCCCTGATGGATGGTTTATAAAGGTCTCGGGATAAAAGTCAGACTCTAATTGTTCCCATATGGCGCCTGCCTCTGCCCGGGCTTCGGTGTTTCCCCGAGCCTCAGCCCCAGCCTGGCAGACATGCTGGTTGTGACAGGAGCCGGACCCTCGTCCCCTTGGCTGTGGCCGCAGCCAGATGCACAGGGGCAGCAGAAGGTCGAGGCCATTGGCAAGAGGGGCGGATGGCTACAAAAACCCCACTACCATCATGGAAATGGCCAGCCACCGAGCCAGTGCCCTTAAGAGCGGCTGGGCTCCTGCGTCTGGCCCTCTGAGGGGCTATGTGCCTCCTTCCTCTGAGGGTCACCTTCCTCACTTGCTCATGGCCATGCTCTTGGGGCCCACCAAGTCCGGCCACCGAGGAGGGGCCTGGCCGTGCAGAGGTCCTCTTCTGAGTCGGGAGGACTCTGCCCTTCCAGTGTACTGCCTGTATTGTGGCCTCTGGACCCGTTATCATAAGCAGCCTCAAACCCTTTCTGAAATAAGGCAGGGTGTTTGTCATAATTAGAGGAACCATCCCATATCATCTTTGGTCCTGTGGGGTCGGAGCTGGGTGTCTCCACGGATTGCCCTCAGCTGGCACCGCTGCCCCATCCGCTAGGAGCCCCTCACCCCATGCTGCCACCCCCTGCACCACTGCTGGCTTTAGCACGTGACTCCAGGGTGATCACTTGGGACGTGTCTGCTCCCCCCTCCCTGACCCTGCGTCCCAGGAATGAAGCCTGGAACCCCACGTGAGCTGGTCCCCTTCTGATTCGTCCACAACTGGGACTTGGCAAAAATGGGGGTTAGGCATGCAGTCAGATTCTGGACCTCTGTTCTCACCATCTCAGCTCCTCTGCTGACTCTGCTTTAGGGATTCGGGTACTTTGACAAGATCAGACACCCTTCTTTGCCTATGAAGAATCTGAAAGTAACTTTTTAGTTGTTGAATATCTCTTGCAAAACAAATATCATGATGAGTTGGGGTAAACGAATCAGAAACAGATGGATAAAATTTATCTGAAATACACAGAATTTCAACCCAGAGGGAGGGGGTGGGGAGGGGGAGTGTTTGGGGTTTCCATGAGCCCAAATACAGGACAAGGGGCTTGAGCCACTTGACTGATGAGACCAGCTCATCTGGGAGTCTCCAGCCCAGCGTCCGCAGGGGACATGTGCGCGGCCCTCCAGAAGCGTGTTTATCAAGAACCAGAGCTGCTATCAAGTTTCTAAAACGTGGCTTCTGAAAATAAGCTGTTCTAATTTACAGTATACCTTCTCTTAACGACGCCCCTGCAGTACATGGCCCCATGGGAGATGGAAAGCATTTTGGAGATAGCCAGTTGCTGGGTTTGGCATCCGATCTGCAACCGTTACATGTGTGGAAAGAGGCCCTGATTGGTGGGGTTGGGAGTGCGCTGGGGGAGCGGGGGCGGGGGCGGACACATCAGTGGTTTCAACAAGAATGCGAAAATACTATATTTTGTGACAAAGTTGCTCCAGGGTAGGCAGATTGCTCACAAATCGGTTACAGATTTCCCTGAAATATGTAGGGACTTCTGTGCAGAAGAGAGGGCGTTTGGGGCCCAAATGCATGGGGGGTTCTGTTGAGCTCAAAAGTGGGAGTGGAGTTGGACACCATGACTCGTCCCAGCAGTGGCCCCTGGGCTCGTCTTTGCTCTTCCTACACACGTGGCCGCACTTGTTCCATATCTGCAGGGTTCTCAAGAGAAGCTACTGCCCCCCTGGTTCTCCAGTCTGCTCTGCGGGGTGACTCTCTCTAAAACTGACCCAAGTCTGTGATTACCACCTCCACACAGCTTTCTTCATACATCAAAGGACAAGCCTGCTTTCCAGTTTGGGACATGATATTTTGCAAAGGACAGCAGAATGAAAAGTGCTTGGGGATCACTCAGAGTCTGTCCTGAATTTACCCTTCTACTGAAAATTTTAGACACTCCACCACAGGCTTAACTGTGGTCCTTCCATGAAAGTCAAAAACATTCATTAATTGATTAGTTCCCACTGAACACATCTAAACTGGGACTCTTTGTTTCTGTTACTGTCTTACATTTTATCGCAGATTCCTCCTTGATTGTTCTCTCTCGCTCATTCCTCAGATCCAGTCTATCAGGAAGTCCCGGAAGTGTAACTCCCAGGCCCCCAATAGTCTTGAATCCTCCAGGCCACCAGCGTCTTCTGCCTGGACAACCTCAATCCCCTCCAAGATGGCCTCCACCATCTCCACCTGCTGTTCTGCCTGCCTTTCCGCCAATTCATTCTCCACAAAACTGCCCCAGGGGCTGTCTTTCTTCTCAAAACATAATTCAGATCATGATGCATTTTATGCATTTCTCTGAATAAAACTGCTTAGTGTCTTCCCACTGTAGTTAGAATTAAATCCAAACTTCTCACTGTGACAGTTAAACCTTGCACCACCCAACCCCTGCTTCCCTGTCTTCCTCTGCACTCCATCCCGGCTTCCCTGGGATCACCTATGCCCCGTCCTTCCATCTCAAGCCCTTCACAGACACACATCACTGGTTCCTCCTCCTGCTTCCTTCAAGTCTCAGCTTAAAAGCCTTCTCCTATCTGTTCATAGTTAATAATAATGACCCAAAGCCCCAAGACCTCTTATGGAAGTCAGCTATTGATAAGAGTTGAAAATAGAAAAGTTTTCTGGCACCAATCTTAATTTCTGTTTAGCCTTTGATACTTGTTAGCACACGGATGTACGTTTGCCTGCATGTACACATACACGAACACACAACATCAACACATGACACGTACATTAACTCCTGACCCTGGTGAGGACTGCACTGGTGAAGAGGGGCTGACGGGAACAGTGTTGGGGTCCATGAACAAATACTCACAACGAAAACGCCAACTGTAACCCTGGACCCTCCCAGCTCAGGAACCCCTGGCCATGGTGGTCCTGTGGGCAAGGGCCTCTCTCCTCTTTCCTGACAGTGGAAGATGGGATGCTGGGACACCGGCTGTCACTGGTAAATGAATTGGGAAGCATGAACATTCCATTGCACAGGGGGAAACAAGACAGTGTTGCCTAATCCAGATCAACACTCTGGGGCATGAAGGGGAGAAAGAGAGGGCGGGAGGAAGGCTGACCTGGGACAGACGAGGGGCGGGGGGGCCTCTCAGGGCATTTGACTTTTTCTTCTATACCCTCTCCCCGTTACAAAACAATGCATGCTCTCTTGGAAACTTGTAAATATTACAGAAAATTAAGATCTGTGGGGAACAAATCTCCTAGAGCCCTTATCCAAAGACAACAATTGCTATTATTTTGATGCATTTATTCCAGCCTTTTCTCTGTGCAGGTTTTTGAAAGTGTTACACAGCAGACATCATATTGTATATATAACTTTCTGTCCTGCTTTTTTCACTTAAACCTAAACATTTTTTAGGTTATTACTTTGTCACCAAGAATATCAGTATTGGGACTTCCCTGGTGGTCCAGTGGTTAAGACTCCGAGCTTCCAATGCAGGGGGTACAGGTTCCATCCCTTGTCGGGGAACTAAGATCCCACATGCCCGGCGTGCAGCCAAAAAAAAAAAAAAAAAAAAAAAAAAAAAAAATATATATATATATATATATATATATATATATATATATCTCATTATTAAAGGGATGGATATACCCAAGATTCAGTTTATCTTTCCCCTGTGAATGGGAATTTACTTTCTGTCTCATAGTCAATTATTACACATAAAACAGTAAAACAGTGATTAACATATTTTGCATAAAAGATTTAGAATGACTTTCTCAGGATAGATAGATTCTTTAGGTTGGGCTAGTTATTTTAACCTGTAACTTCGCATTTATTTAGTTCATTGTGGTCAGTAATCATGTTTATGTCTCTTTCTCTCTTGATTTCCTTTCTTTTCCCTTAAATTCTTTATAAAGTGACTTCCAAATGGTCTCAGGAAGTCTCAGGGATTTGTAGCTGCTCAGCAAAATCCTTTCTCTCCTTCTTCCTGGGACATGACCAGCCCCATTTCCCAGCTTCCCTCGCTGGGAAGACGTGTCACGTGGTTGAGTTTTAGCCAAGGGAATTCAGAGGAAGTGAGGCATCCCACTTCCAGGCCTGATCATAAAGTCTCCCATGTATGATCCACCATGTATGATAGTTTTCTCCTTCCATGAGACAGAAGGAGGCTGGGTCCCTGAATGACATGGAAGAGAATCACCCTACCTTTCTGAACAGCTGTCCAGAACTGTCTATGTGAGCAAGAAATAAGCTTGTATTGTGCTGAGACAGGACGGTTTGGGTCTATTTGTCACAACACTTTAGCCCACACTCACAAATGCAGGGTGCAAGTGAAGCCCCGCCAACATTAATATCCAACATTCGATGGCTCCACGTCCCTATTAGCACGAGTGGAGGACCTTATCCCCCTCACCCAGGTATTTCTGGAGGTCCTGGGCTCAGGCACAGGAACGGCTCTGCTCATCCTCATCCACCTGCCTCTCCAAGAAATCCTCTCTCCCTCTGCAAGGTGGATAAAACACGGCTGTTATCGACCACCCAGGGGTGTGTGTGGCCTTGGAGTTGAGAGAGTTAGGGACATGCTTTGAGTTCCTCAGGGTTGAGTACTGTTGGAGCCTCCACTTGGCCAAAGGTTTAGGCCCCCTCCCCTGAGCTGTCCCCTGGGAGGGGCTCCATGGGCCCAGGAAGGACCCATAGGCTGCTGGATGGAGCCAGGGAAGTTCTGAATGGCATTGCCCAAAGCAAAGGCAAGGATGACCAAACGCTAGGCTGCCTTGAGCCTCCTTACTGAGAGGTGGGTGGGGGGAGGCAACGAGCAGCCAGAGACCGCAGCAGAGGGAACAGGATGAACAGAGGAAGGAGGAAGGGCAGCATCCTCGAGATTCCCAGGAGCTCCAGAGCGGGGCCTGGGGCCTTGCTCATGGGAGCTGAGGGGTCTTCCAAGGTGTCAAATCTGTTTAAACATGTGCCACAAAATTATAAGCTGCTATTTCCTGAGCTGTCTCATTTAAAAACCCACATCAATGACTGGGTAATAAAAATATCATTTCATATTCCACATATGATGAAAGCTTCCTCAGTGCCAATGTTTCCGCTAAGGAGCCTCTTGCTCTGTCCCACTTGTACAGTTTCACGGGCCGCCTCTGTCACCCGGGAGGTACAGCAAAGCCGTCAAATGCAGCTCTGGTGGCTCAGCTAGTCAAGGGCGACTTCCTCACCTCCTTGTGTCCTAGTTTCCTCTTCTGAAAGATGGGGACAAAAATGGAAACTGTCTCATAGATATTAGGGAAATTGAATGAATAAAATCATGAGAAGTCACCTAACTCCCAGGAAGACAACTCTTATTTTAAGAAACAGGCTTTCTCTGACTGAATTCTACAGCTTAACACAGACTATGACCTTATACTTACCAGACACCTGAACCAAGTAAAATAACTGTCTGATTTGGAGAGCACTTTTAGGCTTTGTTTTTGTTCCAGTTCAGGTTTTTATTTTCATTTTTTAAAATATAGACAGGTCCAATTGTTTTTTTCAAAGTAGGTTTGCTGGGCTGTTGGAAAATCTTTGGTTTGGTGAGTGGCAAACTTTGCAAACTAGCCTTTGGGTTTGGTTTGGCTTTTAGCTGAAAGGAGAAGCTTGGGCTGATTTGGGGGGCACACAGCTTGGCTCTGCTTAAAGCCCGATGGGATTTTGATGCTGTTTCTCTGCTGCTCACCAGAGCATGCCCAGGAAGAGAGCAAAGTGAGGCTCTAGTGAGAGGTCAGCGCATCTGCGAGCCTGCAAGTTCCGGGGTCTCAGGCTTTTCATCAAAAAGTTCCTTGAAAATCATGGCTCCTGTGCATCTCGAAACACGACAGCCTTAGAGGCCTCAGAACCATGTGTCTCCCACATGGAAGGACCACAGCAGAGACAGTTTTGGTTTTGTCTTTTTTTTTTTTTTTTTTTTTTGTAATAAGCAGCATAAGAGCTTTACCTCCAAACCCACAGGCACCTGGAAGAGTCTGCAGCAGAACCAGGTCTTAACCTGAAAGTTCAGCAGATATTTGCTCTAAATTCATGCCCATTGATGTATTTTAATTTCCAGCCTCACCCTATGTGAAAACTGCTGAATTTATAGAAAATGTTGGCACCATCCACTAAAAAATTGCATTTAGACATATTTTCCCAACTACTTTGAACCAGAGAGGTTAAGTGAATTTCCAAGTCACCCCACGTCACGTGAGGGCACGAGAAATACCAACGGGATTCCTGCTGTCTGGTGTCCTGCTCCAACCTCCACCATTTCCTTGTCTTCAGGAGGGTGGATACATGTCTTAATAGGATCCCTTAGTTCCCTGGTAAGTCCCTGGTGATCCATCATCCAGGAGTGTGTTTTCGAACTTTCCTTTAGCGTATCTCAAAAACTGAACAGAGATTTAGGTCCCTAACAGAACAACCGTTAGTAATTGAACATCCTGTGATTTTATTTACATCACTTTTCCAGGTCTAATTCTTTCCCCCAGGGATCCCCGTGTCCCCAGGCTACAAGCACGGAGGGAGGGAGGCCCATAAATGGTAAGAACCCACATCTCTCTCACTGGCTGTCACCTCTGTTTGCTCAGGAAGGATCCCTCTGCCCTGCCCGCCCCCCCCCGCCCCCGCCGAGTATTTCTGGGAGTTGTCCCCATAGACACAGCCTGTGGTCTGTGGGGCAGTGGCCCCCTCTTATCTGGGATTGTCGAAGACTCCCCCCACTGTTCTGCTTCCAGATTTTGTTAGTGAAACATCTTTTGTTTGCCCTCAGCCTTCTATCTTCTTAGGTCCCCAAAACGAATCGATGTGTGTTTCAGAGGTGACAAACAAGAGTCACAGATTTTAAGCACAAACTCTTCAGAACCCTGGCTTCCCTCTGACTCCAGTGGGTATTTTCTTAACTGGGTCAAGTTGGTCCCATATAGCTGCCTTGTTTCTTGGGCTGTGTTCCTTCAGGTGTTGCCTGTTCCTCTGGTCACGTCTGCTTCTCGTGACCCTGCCCATGAGCTTCCCAGACACACCCAGATGACTCCAAATTGCATCTGAGGCCTCTTCTGTGTGTCCTGATGAAGATAAACAGTGGTTGTGGGTAAATAAAAATATCATGAACTTAGAGCCTGAGCTATCAGCTTCTGAGATGGATTTAAATCAGCCATATTAAATAAGTAATGGCCAAGCACACGGTAAACTTCAAGTGCTCTGCCAATAAAAGACTGATGGGCCAAAAATCAGTTGCCTCATACTCTGCTTGCCGGTGTTTCTCATCTCCCTGCAGTCCTCATTTGGAAGGTGTGGGAGGATCTGTGGCCCCCTCCTGCCTTTGATCAGGCTGAATTCCCTACTAACCAAAATTGTGTTTCTATTAACTACTTATTATGTTGTCAGTTATGAACATTGCGTGAAATGGTTTCCGCAGGCTTTGAGGGTTTTTTTCTTGTTTTCACTTCTAGTTTTGCTAAGGTTTTCTGAGCTGGCCTATGGGAGAGGGGTTCCAGAGATCCCGCCTTTCAGAACAGCAGAGGTGTCCTCCCCTGCCGCACCTTGCCCCACGACTGCGCCTGTGTCTCGCCCTCACACACACCTGGGTGCAGCCTTCAAAGTCTCCCACACCGTCACGGATTCTGCCAGTTTGGAGTGCACTAGTCATTTCCGGAAAATTGTCCAGGGGTAAGGCTTATTCTTTTTTTTTGTTTTTCAGCTGTTTAATTGCATAAGAAAATACTAATACCGATATATTTTTTTAAATTTTTATTTATTTATTTATTTTTATTTTTGACTGTGTTGGGTCTTCGTTTCTGTGCGAGGGCTTTCTCTAGTTGCGGCAAGTGGGGGCCACTCTTCATCGCGGTGCGCGGACCTCTCACTGTCGCGGCCTCTCTTGTTGCGGAGCACAGGCTCCAGATGCGCAGGCTCAGTAGTTGTGGCTCACGGGCCTAGTTGCTCCGCGGCATGTGGGATCTTCCCAGACCAGGGCTCGAACCCGTGTCCCCTGCATTGGCAGGCAGATTCTCAACCACTGCGCCACCAGGGAAGCTCCTAATACAGATATTTAAATACGTATTTGTTTTACAAGAACTTCGAAATTTTCAATTGAAAATGATTACAAAGCATGTCTATGTGTCAGTCTGAGTTATGAATGAATCTGGTCCTGGGGCACACGTGGTCTTGTAAGACTATAATCATCAGATGGTCCTGAAGCATATTAGTATGACGATATGAAAGCTAATGTGTATGGGATCTGCAAGTATTTGAATATTAGATTTCTTTTCCCTCTGTATTTCTTTTTTTAAAAAAGACTTATTCTTATTGGAGTAGATTGTCTGCAAATACAATCAATAACAACTCTTCCCATCCCTATGGGCATTGAGAGGGAGGGTCTATTCCTTCTCCCTTGAATCTGGGCTGACCTTGTGGAAGTGACATTCTAGGACTTCTGAGCCGAGGCTTTAAGAAGCCTGGCGGCTTCTGCTGTCTGAAACTCTGAGCCACCCCATGTAAGTCAGACTGCCCTCCAGAGAGAAAGGTTCCATCAGCCCTGGGCTGTTCCAGCCGCAGCAACTGAAGGGCCAGGCATGCGAGTGAGGCTTTCTTGATTTATTCAGCCTCAGTGCAGCCTCCAGACTGTAGAATCATGAGCAAATAAGTGGTTCTTGTTTTAAGCCACTAAGTTATGGGATGGCTTGTTACATAGCAAAAGATAACTGATACACCATCTATAGCAGGCTGATTGCCCTGGCAGCTTGCCTATGACTTAACTTGAAACTTACTGGGAAGACGTGACTAAATTTGCATAAGGAACTCAAGACCCTGCTGGGAGAAACCAGAATGTAACCTCAGTCCCTCTTCCCAAAGAGGTCAAGTTGTGGACATTAGTCAGGATGGAGCTAAACCACAGGCTATGATCCAGAGATGCGGGAGTGCATAACCTCCTGAAATAAAACCAGTGAGGAAGCTGTGATCAGGGCTCAGGACCCTCATTAATGGCCACAGTGCTTCCTACACTAAGGCAGTGGCCATAAGCAGAGAGGGAGTCTCTCATTCCCTACATAGCTAGGATCCACTGGGCACAGCCAGACTGACATTTTGGAGTTTCCTTGACATACAGGGAAAGAGGGTGAAGAGAGGGACGGGCTTGAGAGAGAGACTTAACACACTGCAGTTTCAAGCACTGCCTTTGAGGCAGTCCTGGGGGGTTATATTTTGACTCCCAAACTGTGAAATTAGACATCCCAAGTGTATTCCTATGACAATTTTCGGGTTAATTTTCCATCTTCAGATATTTCATCTTGAGGAGGAAAAAGCTGTTGGGAAAAAGAAAATAAACAACAGTAACAGAAGTTATAAAGAAATATCCTCCCATTCACGAGCAATGTGACTCTTTCTTCCCAAATACATAGTGTGTGGAGCAGAACACAAAGAAATAATTTTTAGCATATGAGGAAAATTGTTCATAATAGTCCCACGACCTAATGTTTGAAAATAAGCTCTTGCCCTCAATGGATACATGAATGGTTAAAATATTCAATTTTTTAAAAACAAAGACTCCAATAAGATGAGTGATTTTTCTCTTCTTTCCTCCCCCCCCAAAATCAACAAATCAGAGCACACCTCCACCTTGCTGAACTTGAACTCCAAATGCATGCTTAAGGGAGACAGGGCTGACAGCCCAGTGGCTTGAGGGTCCCATTAGCAGTCACCCACACCCATTACCCTGTCTCTCTGGATTTCCTTTCATGCCACGGTTCCCACACTCTTTGCGAAGGGAACCGGCAGACAGGTTCTGAAATTTGCATGCAGATCCTTCTTGATAGTAAAAATGCTTCAAGATGTGGCCGGGAGGACTGAGTCGTTGACTTCTGGGGCTTCGAAAGGCCCTTCCTGGTCTCAGCCTCATTTCTCACCGTGGTGTGGTACCCATGGCTGGGCCTCCAGAAGAGCAATCCCTCGCCTCCTCTGCAGTGAGGGGTTCCCAGAAAGGACCATGTGACCTGGGGGGTGATGTTCTCCAGAGCACTTGGAGGTCAAAGCTCAGCAAGGTGGGATAGGCTGCAAGGGACTGCAGAGGGCAGTGTGCGTGAACGTTCTGCAAATCCTGGCCAGTGTCTTTCATCATGGCTTGAGTTCATCCAATGACCAAGGATGGACTTGGGGTAATGGGGAGGACATTTACCTGCCGGGTCACTCTGCCTTGTCACCAGCATGGTTGGAAGGTGGACTCACACATCTGTCAGACCTTTTCCTTTAGCTTCAACTTGTCAAATTTCTAAGATTCTCCCCCAGGGATGTCTCTCCAGCACAGGTCTTCCTAATCAGGGGTTGAGATTTCAAGGGGCCCTCAATTTGGATAAGAAGCAAAGTACATTTTTATTTTTCTCTCCTCAAATTGAAATTTAGCACTCCTTTTTAAAAAAATTGAGATATAATTGACACTTAACGTTATATTAGTTTCAGGTGTACAACATGATAATTCATATAATGAAATGATCGCCACAATAAGACTAGTTAACAACTGTCACCACACACAGATGCAAAATTGTTTTCCTTGTGAATGAGAACTTTTAAGATCTGCTCTCTTAGCAACTTTCAAATATGCAATATAGTATTATTAACTATAGTCACTAGGCTGTATATTACACCCCTGAGGACTGTCTGGTCTAAAAGTGAGGGTGTCCAGTTTCTTCTGAAAGCATCCCATATAAGAGAAGGCCACTCGTGGCATCAGCCTGGTTTATAAATGGGTCTAAAGCTACATGAGACCTGAGATGTTGTGGTGCTGGGGTAGAGGCGGAGGACCACCTGAGAGACAAAGCAGGGGGCAGGGGCATGGTTGGGTACCGCCATGTCTGCTTCAGCAAATCAGAGTGATGTCCTGGCACATCCTGCAGGTCCTTAACCCTGTGCTGCCCCGTGTCCCCACCTCCTGCCTCTCAGTTCAAGGGCACAGAGGAGACTCCACTTCGGCCGTTCTGAACAGGATGGTACCACCAGCCAGCGGGCCAGGACTGGCATTTAGCAGGTGGCCAAAGGATGCCTGACGCCTGCCATTCCTGAGACTGTCCCACAGAATGAACTGTCCCTTGGCCTGAACAACTGTCAAATGCCCACCTTGGACAGCCATTCTGGGAGGTGGAAAGCCTGCTTTTCTCATCTTATACCAGAACCCAAGAAATTATTTTCGCATGGTTTTAGAGTACATCCCGGGAATGCAACCAGTACATAAAACTGTACTTCAACAAGGTTCAGGATTTAGTTAAATTTTTTCCCTGATAGAAATGCAGCTGGTAGTTGTTGAATCCCAGGATGACCCACCTGCATCGCTGTGCATCAGTGGTGTAGCTGGTTCATTGGGGGTGGGGGTGGGGAGGGGGAATCAGTCCCAGGTGCCACCAAGCTTCATTGGGGCTTCCAGAAGAGTCATGCCCGGGCATTTGCATGTAGCAATGCATATTAATTTATCATAAATTGCTTTCTTTTTTTTAGAGTCAAGATGTTGTCCTTTTGAAATTTTGTATGTAGAGGCATATTACCTTTTCCTTTCCTTTCTGGGAAGTAAAGGAGCATTATGAACTACTCATAATAGAGGAGAGGCATTGCATTTGAGAAGGCTGAGAATCCCTCCTCTGAGTAAATGGCAGTTTCCTTCTTTTCCTAAGAATCATAGGATTTCAGGGTTGGAAGAGACCTTGAAGGGCACCCGGTCCTGCCCCTGCCTCCATCCAGGGCTCAAATCCGTGCTGTAGGAGTGAGGACTGGGGGTCTTCACACCCCCGTCTGCTTCCTTTCTCCCGTGATGTGACCCCTGTGATGCAGCCAGGATGGGACAGAGCCCGAGATGAGCCTGGAGGACCAAGGACTCAAACTCCACGAGTCTTACGGGTCTCGGCAGGAGGTGTTATAGATGTTGGGGTCCAAGAGCCACTTAAGATGTCCACTGAAAGCTCCAGGCACCAGCTCAGTGGCAAAACCCAGGCCTGCCTGCCAAGTGGAAATACTCTACTTTCAAAGGCTCAGTCCATATCAGGGATCCCAGAAATCCAAGCTGGTGGATTAAAACACTGTGTCTCAGTGCAGGTCCTGGTGCCTGAGTTCCGAATGACACCGGGCGTCTGATTCTCAGGAAGCACTGGGCTGGGTGGAGATGAGTAAACAGATGGGCTGAGGTCAGTGTCAACTGGAGAGCAACTGAGCGAAGGTGTCTACTCTTGGTGGTTTATTCCAGAGTCAAGCATCTCCGACTCCATATTCTAGGATAAAGGGACTATGTCAGAAGGTGAGCTTCCGCCAGGGCCAGCCCAGTGTTCTGCTGACTCAGTGTCCCCAAAGCTGCCTGGACAGGAGAAAGACACTGGGAGAAAGCACGCCTTCTGCATTCTGACTGCGTCAGCTCGCGGCACGCTGGTCCACACTCCATCCTCTCCCCTCCTCCCTCCCTACCGCCCCCTCCACCCCACGAGTTTGCAACTCCCTTGTCCAGCCCCACGCCCTGTGCGCTTTCCACGGGGGGTGGACAGCCTTCCACCAGCCCTTCCCACTGCCCCCGGGGCTGACACAGAGCCCTCTGTCTTCCTGTGGAATGCAGTAGCGATTCTGAGCCTGGTGTCAGACAAGGAGTCCAGCTCCCCCTATAAACGTTTTATAGCTTAGGAAAATAAACATGCGGTTTAAGGTCTTTGCATAGGCAGCGCTCACCGAGTTTGAGCTTGCTTTACAGAACTACAAAAGAAAATATCGGTAGAGCTAATAAATGTCTGAGCCAGCCAAGGGACAGTAGTCCAGAAATCTTGGGGAGGGTTGATGGTTTAGGAGATGAAAAGAGGAGTTATCTCCGCAGCTGTCATCTCGTCCACTCCCGCTCAGAATCTGCCTGCCTGAGTGATGGGGCCAGGTTCCCGAGTTCCCTGGGGCCAGAGCCCTGGGAGATAACTTTACAAACGAGGAAGCAGTGTCCAGAGAGAGACGTGGAGGAAGTGATCTGCTGAGTCACACGGTTCATTAGAGCTGGGACCAGAGGACTTCCCTCAAGCAGCTTTCCAGGCATCTGCTGTGTGCTGGCAGGGAGCCCTCTGAACGCACGTGCACGGAGCAGGGCAGCAGGGCTATTTCTTTTTTTAATAAATTTATTTATTTTATTGATTTATTTTTGGTTGTGTTGGGTCTTCATTGCTGTGCACGGGCTTTCTCTGATTGCAGCGAGTGGGGCTACTCTTTGTTGCGGTTCGCTGGCTGCTCATTGCGGTGGCTTCTCTTGTTTCGGAGCACAGGCTCTAGGCGCACGGGTTCAGTAGTTGTGGCGCACGGGCTCAGTAGTTGTGGTGCATGGGCTTAGTTGCTCTGCAGCATGTGGGATCTTCCCAGACCCGGGCTCGAACCCATGTCCCCTGCATTGGCAGGTGGATTCTTAACCACTGCGCCACCAGGGAAGTCCCCAGCAGGGCTATTTCTGAGTTTACTTCCGAGGTTTGTGGAGGAGCAGAGACCCTGGGAGGAGGGAGAGTGACCAGGAGGTTTCCAACTGGAGCAGTGGGTAGTAGTGACAAGAATAATAATAAACCTTGCTCCTGTTACCACGTGTTAAGCATTGACTCTGCATTAGGACCTGAAGTCACCTCATTGAATCCTCACAGCCCTGAGAGGCCGGGATTACGATCTCTATTCTGCAGCTGGGAAAAACTGGAAGTCACCTTCCCACAGTCACCTAGCTGGAAAATGGCAGAGCCAGGAGTCAAACCCAGGCGGCCTGACCCTGACGCCTGGGCCTCGGCTCACGCAGCCTGCAGGAGCAGGGCATGGGAAAGGTGAGGAGGTCAGGTTAGACCGGTGAGTGCGAGGCCCCTGTGGGACGGTCTGGCAGAGATACAGGTCCAGGCGGGAGGCGGGCATCAGAGCAGGGTGTGTGGGTTTGGGGTTACCTGCTGGAGAGTGGCTATCAAAGCCGGGGAAATCCGGTGTGTAGAGAGGGCTGCTGGAGGGTCAGGTGGGAACCTGGGGCACATCAGTGGTCACGGGCAGGCAGAAGGCTCCTGGGGCTTTGAAGGTGGCTTTGGCCTTGCTCGCTTCCGGGGGGAGAGGAGGGGGCCACACCCTGAGGATGGCCCTGCTCAGGGTGTCATGGCTCTCCAGGCTGACACGATTGCTCTGCAGTAAGGAAAAGGCGATCCCCATGGCCCACAAAGACATGGGAGGACGTGCACCTGCCCCTCTGCTGCTGTGCCTTCGAGGGATGCTCATTCTTTCCAGGCCAGTCCAGCAATATCTGAACCAAACAACCCTAAAGCTGGGCCTGCCTGCTGAACCTGGCATTTCCACTTCTAGGAGTTCGTTCGGAGGACATAACCAGGGACACGGGGTGAGGATATTCAACACAACAGAATATGTGCATGAAAAATCCCAAATCGTATAAATGTCTCACAATAAGGGATCCATCAAACAAGGAAACACATACATGTAGCCAGTAAGATCAAATTGTAGAATATTTATGACCAACATTTTCGACATGTCATTGAGTTTTATTTGACAGGCTGCGAACAGTATGAATAGCTTGAGACAATTTTTTATAAAGAAGAGAATGGACACGTGTGGTATTTCAGCGCCCTTGCCAGGTTCCTGGGCTTCTCTTTGGATGCTGGGATAGTGAGGGTGCCTTTTTTCTTTTTCTCTTTTTCAGATATTGCAAGGTTGGTTTGTTTCTTTTTTACATCTAGTCTATATATTTTTTGTAAGTTGGAAAAAAGTTCTTTCTGTGAGGATTCATCAGGAGTAATATTAACAGACGCTTGTCTGGTGCTTATTTCCTGCCAGTGCTGTTCTGAGTGCTGTACGGGGATTGAACCCTCAAGAGAATTCAGACGGGGGACATGAGGCTCAGGAAGGTCGGGCAGGTGGCCCAAGTTCACAGAGCTGGTGTGTGGCAGAGCTGGAGTGTGAAGCCAAGCCATCAGACAGCGGGGTCCATGCTCTTAACCTCTGCATGACACTCTTGTTCCCCATGGACCACAGGGCGTGGGAGGACCAGCATGGGCTGCTAGTGGTAGCAGGCGTGGCCTTGTGACACCCTGATCCCCTGAGTGCCCTGTGACAGCAGTGCTCAGGCACTGTATTCAGTGAATGAATGAAATAACTAAAGAATGGAGGCATGCACGCAAGTGACAGGCCCCGCTTATCCTCCAGGATCCGAAAAGAAATCCCGGCATGCTTTTTGCAAGATTTGAGCATGACCGTGATAAAGACCGGAAGAACCTTCCCCCACCTCGAGAGTGGGTGACTCTAGGGACTGTCTCTGTCTGCTGAGAAACCTGCCCTGTGATCTGCCTCCTTGGGAAGAAGGGAGGATGGGGCAGGGTATCATGGCTCTGCCCCCACCTGGGGGGACTCACCAGCTGTGGTGGATGATTGCATTGGTGGCCTGCAATGGACCACGTCTCCCAGAATTCACACTTTTGTGTGGTCCCTCCCATATAGACCCTGGGGTTGGCCATCTGGCTTGCTTTGGCTGAAGGGACATGAGCGAATGTGAAGCAAGCAGGGGCTTAATAAGGGCTTGTACGTGGGACTTGTCTTCTCAGGATGATCCCTCTGGGAACCACTCCACCATGTTGTTAGGAAGTCCAGATGAGACCACAGAGACCCAATCCAGCTCCTAGGTGAATGCAGCTGCTGAGGGAGCCCAGCCAACCCACAGATTCATGAGAAAGAATAAATCCTAGTTGTTTTAAGCCACTAAGTTGTGGGTGGTTTGTTTAGCAGCCACAGGTAACTGAAATACTATCTTCCTTTCCAGGACAGCTCTTGGAAACGAATCCACACGCGTTTATTAAGCACCCGCTATGTGCCCAGCACTAGGGGCTGATAATGAAAGGACTCCGATGAGGAAGGATGAATCTGGGGTGCCGAGACGGCTGCACGCAGTAAGACTGAAGAAGCATCACAGTAAACTCACTGCACGGGGAGGAAAGACAGCTGATTTCCCCAACATGTCACCGCACAGCAAAGCTGTTCTAGCTGATATGTTTGGTGAACAAGGATGGAGCGGTTGGACACATTGACCTGTTACTTCATTTAGCCATACACCCGCTTTGCTAAATGATATTCAGGTGGCAGGACACTTGATTCCCCGTGAGCTTAAAAGGGAACCATTTACATGGGCCCTCAGAACAAAGAGAGCAGATGAGATGGGGGACTGAGCAGTCTGCTCAGCTCACCGCCCTCATTCTTTAGGGGGCGGGAGGGGGACTTGCTGGTGCTTCTTGGCTCTGGCTGGGACTGGCCTGCCCAGAGTTTCATGAATACTCGGCGGCTCCTTGAAGACCCACAGCCTAGAACGTGGAGCTGAGAGACCAGAGATTCCTGGGGCTGATGTCCTCACTGTAGAGGGAAGGACTCTGAGGCCCAGAGCCGAGAAAGGCTCACTGGAGGGCACGTGGGTTTCCAAACGCCTCCATCACTCAGCTCAGCTGTGGTCCGAGGGCCTCTCGGCCCCAGCTCCCACCTTGCTCTCTTCCTGTCCCCGGCTCCAGCTCAGTGTTGCTTTGGTGGCGAAGCCAAGCTGGATGGAAGGGGACAGCTCCAAGCAGGACTGGAAAAGTGCACCCAGTTGAAGCAATGCTATATACATGAATCTCTGCTTCAGACGATGCACAGGATGCTGCGTGAGTGTGGACATACAATCCCACTTGAAGCAAACCATGGAAAGGCGTGAGAGGAGTCCTTTCAGAAAGCAGGCAGCCCGTCCTTGACTCTCCTTCTTAGTTGATTTTTAATCTGGGTGTGGCTTCCAGGGAGCCATGCCTTCAGCACACATTTGAGGAAATGTGCATTGTGCGCGGACTCCTACGTGTTCCCAGGCGGCCCCGTTTCCCACCTGGCCGAGCCAAGCACAGCAGGGGTGGCGGACACCTGGCCTCGGGGACCTCACTGCAGACACTGGCCCCACACGTCCTCCCTGAACCAGTCACTTCTTTTCTCTGTTTCCCAATTTCCTCCCTGGGACCAAGTGAGGAGAGCCAGGATTGCGGGAAATCCTGTGAACCCAAGACACATCTGGAATATGCTGGAGGGCCTGGGAGGCTGTCAAGCCAAGCGTCACCATGTCACAAGCTGGGGAAGTACAGGCGTGGAAGGGCAGGGTTTTCTCAAGGCTTGGGGCTGGCGGCCTTCCTGCCGGGAGGAGCCTGGGGGGTGATGCTCCTGGCTGGAGGGCGGGATGAGTCAGGCCCTGAGGTGTTTTCCTCACATGGTTTCAGTTCTCAGGTCAGGATCTTGGCGGCCGAGGGGAGAGCCTGGTCCAGGCGGCTAGGAAATCCTCAGCGGCCGCAGCATCGCCCTCGGATCGGGCGTAGCTGGGAGGAGAGCGGGCTGCCAATAAGTGATTTACAGCCTGTTCCCTCATGTTTTACATTTTCATCATTTCATGTTGCAGCCTGATCTCCAGTAATGGGATCTGCAGAGGCGTCCGGCTCCCCAGACCACTGCCTGCGGGAGGAGCCCAAGTGGGGAAGTCTGCCCAGTCTCGGGCACTTGGCCTTGACGTTCAGTGTGGCTCTGTCGTGTCTCAGAACTCTGTGTCCCAGAACCTCTATCATGACTGCCCCCCTAGAGCCCCCATCCCGCCTCCCCTTCCTTCTCATTTCGGACTCTGAGGGCCTCTGAGCCCACACTGTTCTGGGCACCGAAGGCAGGGAACTTGGGGGCCCCGGGAACACCAGGTAGGGGCCCCATCTCAATCTCCCCCGCATCACACAAAACCCCCAGAGGAACCCTCCACCACTTGCTACCTGTCTGAGGATTCTCAGAACATTTCCACGGTGGGAACATAAATGACTCAGCTCCTATGGAAAACGTGTCAGCACTTGCTCAAAAAGTTAAACATCGAATTATTATATCACCCAGCAATTCCTCTCCTAGGTATATAAGAATTGAAAGCAGAGACTCAGACAAATACTTGTATGCGCATACTCATCGCAGCATAATTCACAGCAGCCGAAGGTGGAAAAAAAATGTCCAACAGACGAATGGATAAACAAAAGGTGGTGTCTACATACAATGGAATATGATTCAGCCATAAAAAGGAATGAAGTACTGACACGTGCTACCACATGGACGAACCTCAAAAACATTACGCTAAGTGAAAGACGCCAGACACGAAAGGCCACATATGGTAGGATTACATTTATATGAAACGTCCAGAATACGTAAATCCATAGAGACAGAAAGCAGATCAGTGATTGCCAGGGGCTGGGGGGAGGGGGATAGACAGTGACTGCTTAATGGGCGTGCGGGGTTTCCTTTCCGGTGACGAAAACGTTTTGCAACTAGATAGAAGCAGTAGATGCAGAACGTTGTGAACGTACTAAGTGCCACTGAACTGTACATTCTCGAATGGTTAATTTTATGTTGTGTGAATTTCACCTTAAGAAATTTTTAATCAAAAAACTTTTCCCACTGCCTACAAATCTCATGCACCTTGGCATACACATACGTCCTTCATACCTCCGACTACTCACCCAGAACTCCAGATTCGTGACAGGAGGTGGTTGGGAGGTTGTCAAGGCAGGAGTTTGGGACCGGCCTGTAACAGGGCCAGCAGGAGGCAGGGGGAGGGCCCACAAGGGCTGCTCTTAGCCAATGAGGGCACAGAAGCCGGCCCAGGGCAGGCCCCGCCCCTCCCAGCTTCTCTTCTCTCCTTGTCCCCAGGCACATTGGCACTGCGTTTTGAGGGGGGTAGTTAGCATACGTAATAGTGGTGGCTGAGAACTGGGGGAACAGAGAAGTCCTGAGGCACATACACCGTGGCTCACTGGGAACTATTTGAGGCCAAATCTTCGGCTTGGGCTTCCAAGCTCAACTGCTGGGTCCCATAACTCCCTAATATCACCCACCTCCTTCAGGAGGACACACTGTCCCTCCCCTGAACTTCCTAGGGTCGTTACTACTGCCACACCTAGGCTCCCACGGCGCCCCCAGCAGGCCCGCTCCCTGTTTTACATGGCACCACCTCTTCCAGGAAGACCTCCCTCCAGCCTGTGAGGTAACTGCCTGGACCTCCTCCTTGGCATTTACTCTACCCAGGTGTGGATGGAGGTTGGTCATCTGGTTAAAAAAACTCCAGCATCAAACACGCTTTGCATTTGGTCTTTGAGAAAGTGAACTGAATGTTATGCGTTTATTATTTCTTTGGCGCTTGGTCGGTATTCAGTACCAATAGTTGCTGTTTAAATGCAGACCTGCAGCTTGTGGCTCCCTCATTTGACACCAGGGTTTCAGGTTGGGCTTCTCAAATGGGCGATGTGACCTGGGCCCGTCCCTGGACTGGTGGAGGCAACATCTTTAAGAGGAAAGCATTTCCCTGCAGGGCCATGATGGCAAGAAAGATGGAGAAGAGAGGCTCCGTGGGGCTGGGGATGTGGACAGTGGGGGATGCCAGAGGCACCCCAATCCCACCCAAGCGTGAGCCCCTCTTGGCAGGGTTCCCAGTCTCCCCAAAAGAAACCCCAGAAGAAAAATACTGTTTCCCAGGAGGGCTGAGGGCAGAGGGCGGTGTCCTAGCTCCTCCTGAGCTGCTGTGGAAGGTCCCCATATTTCCCTCATTAGATTCCTAGTTATCCTTTCTATGACGTCAGACTTTGGATTTGGATAAAGAAGGCCTCAGCGTGAAAATGAACAAGGAGGCAGATGGGGTCTGGCAGAAGGTGGCACACCCAGAGCTTTAGAAAGAGCCAGCCCCTTGGCTATCTTCTCTCTTGCAGTGGTTTTGAAAATGGTTTTCCATTTAGAAGGAAAAAGTCCTTTGGCTCCATTTGAAAATAATGCAGAGGATTCATCTCGTGGGCAGTTTCATTAGGTCCCATTTATTTATTTTTGTTTTTATTTTCATTTCTCTAGGAGGTGGGTCAAAAAGGATCTTGCTGTGATTTATGTCATAGAGTGTTCTGCCTATGTTTTCCTCTAAGAGTTTTATAGTGTCCGGTCTTACATTTAGGTCCTTAATCCATTTTGAGTTTATTTTTGTGTATGGTGTTAGGGAGTGTTCTAATTTCATTCTTTTACATGTAGCTGTCCAGTTTTCCCAGCACCACTTATTGAAGAGGCTGTCTTTTCTCCATTGTATAGTCTTGCCTCCTTTATCAAAGATAAGGTGACCATATGTGCGTGGGTTTATCTCTGGGCTTTCTATCCTGTTCCATTGATCTATATTTCTGTTTTTGTGCCAGTACCATACTGTCTTGATTACTGTAGCTTTGTAGTATTGTCTGAAGTCAGGGAGCCTGATTCTCCAGCTCCGTTTTTCTTTCTCCAGATTGCTTTGGCTATTTGCGGTCTTTTGTGTTTCCATACAAATTGCAAAATTTTTTGTTCTAGTTCTGTGAAAAATGCCATTGGTAATTTAACAGGGATGGCATTGAATCTGTAGATTGCTTTGGGTAGTATAGTCATTTTCACAATGTTGATTCTTCCAATCCAAGAACATGGCGTATCTCTCCATCTGTTTGTATCATCTTTGATTTCTTTCATCAGTATCTTTTAGTTTTCTGAGTACAGGTCTTTTTCCTCCTTAGGTAGGTTTATTCCTAGGTATTTTATTCTTTTTGTTGCAAAGGTAAATGGGAGTGTTTCCTTAATTTCTCTTTCCGATTTTTCGTTGTTAGCGTATTGGAATGCAACAGATTTCTGCACATTAATTTTGTATCCTGCGACTTTACTAAATTCGTTGATTAGCTCTAGTACTTTTCTGGTGGCATCTTTAGGATTTTCTATGTATAGTATCATGTCATCTGCAAACAGTGCCAGTTTAGGTTAAGACATGCAACTCTGTCCTTCTTTGGCTCTGATGTCGGGGGGAAGGGGTTTGGAGTGGGGGAGGAGAGAGCCAGCAGGCAGAGGGGACAGAGAAGGTGGACCCGGGGAATGGGGCTGTCACTGGGACAGGGGGTTATGGCCTGGGGGAGAAGACCATGGAGGGTGCAGGACACAGGGAGAGAAAAAGGAAGGGAATGGGGGGAGGGGCAAGAACCCAGAAGGAGGCTTAACCCTCCCCCACCCCTTCCTCTGCTCCTCCAGACACGGACGTTTGGGCTTCCCTCTCACATATGGGCCTAATTCAGGTAGAGCGAAGCCTTGCATTGCTCTGGTTAAAAATTATTGCTTCGGATAATGAAATCTTTGTCATTGGAAACTCCGAAAGAAAAAAAAAAAGCCTTTGGAGCTGTGACTTATGGGCAGCGTGGTGATGGAAATGAATTCATCATCCCATTTTCCCGCATCGGAACGGGAGGACAAGCTTGATTCATAACGGGGCGTTGTGCATGGGTCCCAGCGGGCAGGGTGGCGACTGTGCGGGCGGGGCGCCGGCAGGGGCAGCTCCCGGGACCATGCTGGGACCACGCTGGGGCTGCGGAGAGCGAGTGATAAGCATCTCCTTGGCATGCTCTGGCCTCGGGTTTCCCTGAGGATTTGCCTGAGCTGTCAAAACATTTCAGGGCTGCGCAGAGACCGTCTGCTCCTACAGAGAAAATCCCGTAATAGCTCTATGAAATGGGCTGCGTTTTCCCTTCAAACCCTAAACCTCACACCCACATAGAAATTGCCCAAAGCAATGTGACCTGCAGGGGACAGCAATGCGGCTGTGACTGTCTCTCTGACCGGGGCGCTTTTCATCTGAGATGCACAAGTGCTTCCAATTTTGTATTTTCATCGGTCCCCCGCCTCCCTGCAGGGCAGGTAAAGGAGCCCAGGGGATGGGTAGCTTGTGTAGAGCTAAGGGCTCCCCCCAACCCTCCCAGGCCTGCCTGCTTTCTTCCTCCCTGACTCCCTCCACCCTGAATCCTGTTGCCTGGGGGCCACGGCCTTGCCTTCTGCCAGCCCCTCCCCCCAGGCCCTGGCCTGGTGGTCTTGGCCCAGCGCCTACAATGGGCTCTCTAGATCTCAGGATTGCCTGTTCCCTCGGGACTCCAGGCACCTCTGCTTCCTGCTTGGGCCGTGCAGACCCCCTCTCGGAACCACCGGCTCCTCCTGCTGTCACCGCCTCCTACAGGTCAAGGCCTCAGCCAGGCCCAGGGTCAGCGCAGGAGGAAATGCAACTTTGTGTGAAGACAGATCCCAGTGGGAGCCCAGCTCTGCTCCTTACCTGCAGTGTGACCTTGACTAAGTTACTTAGCCTGTCTGAGCCCAGATGTCCTTATCCCCAAAGAATGGTACTCTGAGAGGAAGAAAATGACCATTTCACCACAACCTGCATCAGTTTCACTTAGGAAAGGAACAATCTTAGTTTAGGAAAATGCACAGACAGGACATTTAGGGGTGGGAGGGGGCTCCCCAAGGGAGGCTGGAGGAAGAGGAAGAATAGAGAACATCCCAGTCTATATAAGAAAGGACCAGGAGGTGATCATGGGTGTAGGGGAGAGAGGGCTAGAGCAGCGTGGACCTGAAGCTGAGGGGAAGGAAAGAATTCCAGGGACTTCTTAAGAACTTCAAATTCCACTGTTTATTTTCTCTGCAGCTTGGAGTGAGACGGATGCTTCTTGCTGTCGCCCCTGAATCTTCAGAAAAATCTCTACACCCAACTTCCATGCCTGATTGTATGCAGAGGCTTGGGGTTCGGGGAAAAGTGTCCTCCCATTTCTGGGTCAGTGCTGGGGAGGCATCCCAGGAAGAGCAACAAAACCCAGAGAGGGGGACATTGCAGCAGAAGCCTGGAATCAGAGCCAGAGGAGGCCAGAATAAATGTGAATCTCCAAGAATTCCCAAAGGCTTGGCGGTGGGGGGGAGGCCCTGGACAAGCCTGTCAGGTCTGTATCATAAGGGGCAGGTGGCCCTAGGTGACAGCAGGGTTATGTCACCTTGCAAGTCTTGGGGGGGATTTGATGGCTTCTATGGGAATTTGTATTTAACCGCACAGCCATTGTCCCAGCTGGGATTCTGGGGCTGGAGCCCCATCGTGGTCTCCCTCACCTGGCCTCTGCCGGCTGGTGGGGTTCTGGCGATTTCTGTGAGCGAGAGCTGTGTCGGCAGCTTCCCTGGAGCGTGCTGATGCTGGCTGGCGCCTTAATGCCTCCTGACAGCTCAGGGCCCCCCACTGCAGCCTGTGAGTGTCAGGCCGAGCCTTGGAGAACAAATGGCACACACTGAAGTGATTTCTGCTCATTTCTGCTGAGGGCTGGCACGCTCCGGGACCTGCCGGTTATCTGAGCAACAACAGCTGCCAAGGACTTCCCTCCTGTCCGAGCGTTTGTGAGGCAGGGCCCCTCGGAGGGGGTGATGCAGCCAGCTTCTGAGAGCGAGCTGAGTCCTCCACCCCCAGCTGCTGTGTGGGGCTCCCCCTTGCCCTCGAGGATGGGCTGGGGAGGTTGGGGGGCAGCATCTCTTTGACACAAAAATCTTGGTTCTAGGCTTGGGGCTAAGAGGGAAGCCAGATGCTCAGGCCCATCCTTGGTCACCCTGGTGGCCCTGAACCAACGGGAGATCTCATCTGGTCTAACGTGGGGACAGGAGAGAGGGGAGGAAGGCTTGACATAGAGACAGAAAGAGATAAGCAGACAGCTCTTGGTGTAGAAGGAAGGTCAAACTTCATTATTTGCTGTATATCAAATTAAGTCTGACCTTGAGTCCCCATTGCCACTTGGGGAGCTCCTCTATTGGGCTGACACAGGAATCAGGGAGTCGGTGGGGCAGAAAACTGGGGCAGGGTCACTTTTAGCTCCTCTTGGTTGTGGCTCAGAGTTGGAGGCTCTCACATTAGGGTAAGCGGGGACACCTGCCCCACCCAGGGTGACCAAGTGGTCCTGGCTTGCCCAAGACTCTCCCAGCTTTAGAGATGAAAGTCCTTTGTCTGGGGAACCCCTTCAGTTCTGGGCAAACTGGAATGGTGGGTCACCCTCTGCCCCCCTCCGTCACCCAGGTGCCCTGGGTGACCATTTCTCTGGGACGTCCTGTCACCTCCGCGGGGTGTGAGGTGGGAGGCTGCGGGTCCTACTGACTAGGGGAAGTCCACAGGCCACCTCGCCTCCCTGTTTCTTGCCCTCCCTCCCACTGCCTGATCCCCTTAAGCTTCTCTGGTTTCTGGAAGGCAAAGGCCTGGAAGATGGATTGTCCCCAAGCAGCCTTTACCCACCAGCCTGCACTGCCAGCCTCTCCAGAGGGGCAGGAGCACAGAGGCTGCCTACGTGCCACAGAGAGGGACAAACACAGCACACGTGAATGTCTCAGTGGCTTCTCCCCCAGTAAATCGCTTCAAATGGCTCAGACGCAGGAGGGCGGCTGCAAGTTTGTGTTGCCACAAGAAGGGTTTTCCTGGGACCTCTGGGAGCACAGCTCCTTGAACCCAGGGCTTAGAGAAGGCCCTTAGCTGCAAAAATGTAACCTCAGGGGACCCCAGCCTCCTCCCTGAGCACCTCCACCTGCAAATGGTGTTTGCTCACTCCCTGCACCCTTCCTGACCAGAAGGGTTTCCTCACCATGGACACAGTGCTAAAGTTACTCAAAATCAAGACCAGGAACCTCAGACACCTGTGTTTGCTACTGATTAGAGAAATAGTCTACAATTTAAGACAGTTCTGGGCAAGGTGCAGAAGCCAGCCTAGAGAAAATGATGCTTGCTAGCAGGGTAACATCACAACTGGTGAGAACCTAGGGGTGGCAGAGAAGGGGCGAGATTGGGCCAGCGCTGCCTGTTTCACTGACTGCAGAAAGATGTAAGGGGGAAAAAAGAAAGATGGAGGAGAGCCGTTTAACGCCCTTAAGAGAACAAACAGCTTTTAAGTACTTGAGACACGTTGTTTACGCGTGACCAATTGAGGTGCTAATTCCACTTCATTCTTCCCTGTTGCACCAAAGGCGGCACCACGGCTCTCTCCTGGCCAACAGCCTGTGTCAGGCTACTTTCTGTCCTTAGAAGGAATAAGCTGTATTTCTTTAGACACTGTTTGATTGCCTTAAGAACAGTCTGTAATTGAGAGTTTTTATGAAGTCCATTTATTTCCAGCGAGTTCACAGGCAGTAGGCCTATAATGATTGCCATCCAGCTGTCCCCAGGTCCCCTCTGATTTCCAGTGCCAGAGGCAGGGTGAGGGGGACGTGGCTGGAAGATGTGGTGACACCGCCTTCAAGAGGTGAGGGACATTTCCGAGCATATATAGCTTCCTGACTCTCGGGCCCCCATGCGTCACCTAAGAGATGATGAGGGTCTTCCGTGAATCCCCAGCTGGGAGAACACGGTCCCCACTTCCCCATGGAGGACATGACCTTCCTTTGATTTTCTGGAACTCAACTCCATGGCCCCCACAGCAGAACCTTTCATATTAGACTGACGGGGTCGGGGTGGGGTGGGTGCGGGTGCCTGTCCGCTCTCCTTGGACCTCAACCCTCTCAGCTTCAGGTCCTGAGGGAACGGGCCCCAGGCTCAGGCTTCCTTTCCTCTCCTCTCACTTCTTTATGGTCAAAGCTGCCCTTCTCTGCACCTTCTCTAAATTAACCACAGGCCAGTTCTTGGAGGGCTGGCCTGACCTCCGGAAGCAGATGAAAGTTAGTTACTCACCACAAAGGTTACTCACTTGCCGGGATTCCCAATTCTCCTTCCAGGCACCTGGGAGGATTACATTTCTCACCCCCTTGGAGCCAGGCTTGGCCAGGTGACATGCTCTGACCAGAAATATGTGAACCCTAGAAGCACGTGTCACTTCGTGGTGGAAGCGTTAAGAGCCAGCATGTGACTTCCATGCCCAAGCGTCCCCTCTGCCATGAGAGTGGAGGCTCGGGAAAGCTGCTCAGCCCCCCAGGGGGACAGAGTCTCCAAAGCTCACTCCTGACTTGGTCAAAGAGGATAATGAGAGACAAAGAATCTTCCAGAGAGCTGATCCAGAGGTCTCAGAAAGCAACGGGAGCTTCTCCAGAGAGTGAAATCAGGGCCTAAAGAGGAAACAATTCGTCGGAGGATGGGCATCCTTAAGCTGGGACCTCAGCATCTGCACAGGTCTCCCTTTGCTCCCGATCAGGGTTGCAGAGTCATTCTGCCCCAGGCCCCCTGGTACCTTGGGGGTGTGGGGCAGATAACTGACATCAAGTTATCGGGAAGAGCCACGCATAGACCTGGCAAGGAGCTACTGTGCATCACCCAGAGCCGCTGGACCTCCACCAGACGTCTGAGGGGACTTTCCAACTGTCTCCCCAGGGAGGACGGGACTTGATTTCTCATGAGATGAGGAGGGTGAGTCAAATATTCTGTGAACAGAAGGGCAGACGATCCCATGGTGAGTACTTCCTGACCCCCCTCTGAGCACACAGGGGACTGTTCTCTCCTGGTGGTGCAGCCTGGTGACTTGCTTTGGTCAATGACGTGTGAACAGAGGTAAGGAGGGGCACTTCTGGGCAATGGACAGCTCACCATTCTCCAGCTCTCCCTCGGCCATGATGGCAGGCACTGGTCCAGATGATGGCTGCTCTATCCACCCGAGTCCAGTGTGATGGCAGTTTAGAGCTCCTGGTCCACTGAAGGACATGTTTCATGAGCAAGAAGTCAACCTTTTGTGTTTGTTCTAAGCCACTGGGATTTTGGTTTTATTGGTTACCACAGGATGACCTAATTCATTCTGACTAATACTAACTCATACACGCATTGTTTTATTGAACAAGTGTTGACTTACTATGTGCCATCCTGAACCCAGAGGAGACAGAAATTAATAAAGTTCAGTCTACTGCCTTTCAGGAGCTCACCATTTGGTAAAGAAGACAGACAGGGCAATAGACAAACAACATTTTCCATTATCCTTCTACCTCATACATATCTGCATTAGATATTAGCACTCTTCGGCACTTTTCTGACTGTATTCTAGTGATATCTGCACATCTCCCTTCCACCCAGACTCGAAGCTCCTGGAGGACCAGGATTGGTTAGAGGATGTATAGATAGATGACGGATGGATACATGGATGGATGGCTATATGGGTGGATGGAATCAGGTGGAGCTGGTCTGATTGAAGAGGCATCTTCCCAGGGCCCATCCTGTATCCTTTCTCTACACTATTATCAAGCTCCACGGCAATAGGAACAATGGTGTGGTCCTTATCGGGCTATCAGATATTAGCAAGCCTGATATTATTGATTCTAGAAATTTACCCGAGTGATAGCAATACTTACTTCTCTCACTTATTCATTCGACAGACCTGTATTAGGCACATTCTATAGCCACTGTGCCTTTGAAGGGCCAGGAATGATTCTTGAACAGATGGACCTCATTCTTGGCCTCTGAACATCTTCCTCCAAGAACTCCCACCCCCCAAACCCCTATATCCCACATTTATCTTTTCCATTTCATGCCACCACTGACTTTTAGGAATTTGGGGCAATTCCAGGAAGCCTTGAATCTGTCTTCTCTCCATAGTTGCTTATGACAGGATGGGTGAGTCTTTTAGGTCGGACTAGCACATCAGCATGCAACTTTTAAATGTTTTGTTTGCTTCTGAACACAGTTCGAGGCCATTCACTATAAGAGTATGTTTTACAGTAGATGTTACAGTAAGAACAAAATGTTGAGAGTTTTTGAGAGGCTGGTAGGATAATTTCAGGTGGGACTGGTTCTGGGCTAAATTGTGAAGTCATAATCATGGTCTTCATCCCTATTTTCCACATCCTTATCTCACTTATATCTGATGGTCTCCCCCATCCAGCCTGGATGCTAGAAAGGACACTGGATGGGAGGTCAAGGAGTCTGGGTTCCTCCAGGAACCACCAGCAACGAGCTGGGTGTCACGTCGTGACCCTTGACCTTGCCCTCCTCCTCTGTGGGAGTCCAGGGTCGTAACTGATGCCCTCTCATGGGCAGGTCCAGAAGTCTAAAGTTTTGTGACTCATATAAGAGTAGTGTTTTTAGTTCAAATTAAATGTTACTTACGATTGAGCAGGTAATACAATCATGTGGTTCAAAACAGAATAATATGAAAAGATATACCATAAGAAGTCTCATCCGACTCCATCCCCAAATATCACATTCCCCTCTTGCCCATCTAGAACTGTGGAGGGTCTTAGATTTTACCCTACTTGTGAGCTAACAAGTAACGCTGCCACTTTTTCATGGCAGGAGACATGTGACAATTAGGGAGAGACAGGAATTTCATTACCCATGGTCCAGCAGGCAGCAAACCTGCTGCTCACATTGGTCCTCTACACCCCCAGGTTCCATGGGGGCCACATGGAGAGGCCCAGGTAGATGCTGCACACACAGCGGTTTTGCCTCACAGCTGAGGAACCCCGAGCTTAGGAACCCCCAATCTCTGACATTGGGCTGAGAACAACAAACCTGCCCAATCTTTGCCCTGCAGGGAGATATTAACTTAATTTTATCAGATAGCAAACAAACTTGTTTTCTGCTCTGGAGGGAGACACTATATCTTCTAAGGCTGTTTCTACACAAACGTCTTTGAAAAGATAATTCACAACAAAACAGTGTCGGGCCTCTGATCAGAAGATGTGCAGAGATTTGTCTCCCAACACCCCGACTCCAATCATCCGGGTAACGGCTTTTCCTAGTTTCTTGAGTATCTGCCCAGGGTTTCTATAGGCAACTGTAAGCAAATATAAATATGTTTTCGAATCTTAACCTGTTGTTGCATAAAAGCAGAACCTGCACTCGTCATTATGCATTTTGCATTTTTTAGTTAGTAATCTAAGTTTTTCTCATTCTTTTTTACTGCTGTAGAGTAGCCATTGTGTGAATATTATTTAGCCAGTCCCCTATAAATGGACATTTTTTTGCTATTTCAAAACATGCTGCAATTGATTATCTTGAACATGTGCCATTTAGAATGAAGAAGGGTTGATTACTGGGCCAAACGGTCACTGGATTGTAGTTTAGATATTGTTAAATTTCTCTATATAAGGGTTGTACCATTTTGTGCTTTCACCAGCTTTACCAATTTTATCAGTCAAGGGCCAGGGTGATCCTCTCAAGAACAGTAAACAAGTAGGAAGCAGGCAGGAAGCAAAGTAGGTAGGAAGGAGCAAGTTCCTCCTCCCTCCTCCGACCTTGCAGGCCCCTTCTAGCGCCCCCTAATGGCAGAGCTTGAGAGAGAGCTGCCGGCAAAGCCGAGGTGTGGTTTGCAGAGTCTCAGCCTCAGCGTCACAAAGCCCAAGAGAGAGGGGGAGTTTGGACCTGAGTGAATAACTTAATAACTGGCACACCTCAATGTGTGTTGTCAAACGTTTGCATTTTTGCCAACCTGATAGGTGAGAACTGGTACCTCAATGGACATTTCTCTTAACGCTGAGTGACACTGACTACTTCTTTATATATGTAGGGGTCCTTTATATTCTCTTTTCTGTGAATTCACTGTTCATACCCTTCGGCCATGTTTCAGCTGAGTTTTTGGTCCTTCTTGGCAACGTCTCAGTGCAGGTAAGCATGGGTAGCTGAGTGATTCCTCACCCAGGCTATGTTCATGGCAAAGAGAGAGAGGAACCCAGGGGAATGAAGCTCTTCTGGGGGAATTTCAGACATGGTGAAACCCAGCTTGGGAGACCATTAGGCCTCCAAGTGGACCCCACTGCATACTCTCTTAGCTCAGCCTATGTTCCTTGTGTCACCAGGCCCCGACCTTGGAAGCCACCTGTGACTGCCCTCTCCTCCCGCTGGAGAGGTGCCCTGCCACCCCTCGGACTGTGGCTTGGATGGTGGTTTGCATGCCTGGGGTCTCCTAGGTGAGTCCTTCCCAGACACACGCCAGCTGCTTATTTATGTCTGAAATACAGGTGGTCTCAGACAATGCTGCTTCCTCAACTGACTCACCAGGGTGGGAAATTCTGTCACAGAGCAGTTTTTTCAAAACCTGGAAAGTCCTGGAGAGTTTTACTCAAATTCAGGGCGTGTGGCATTGGAGGTGAAACACACTTTCCAAAGGGGAACAGAAACCTGTACAAAATGGTTAAATCACGCAACAAGCTGGGAACCCCCTCAACTACTCTCAGCTGAGACCTGGGAAGGAGGCAGAAAACCCAAGCCGCCAAGAGGTCCGTGCGCCTCCCTCCCGCGGTTGAGCCCCTCAGGCCTCCAGCCACAGCCTGCTCACTCTTCTGCAGACGGGAGAGCAAATGCCACCAGGAGAGGAACCTTGGGCTTCGAATCGCAATAGCTACCCTTCACCGAGTGACTGCGCCCAGCGCTACTGCTTTGCGGGTTCTGTTTCTCATGCCTGACGCACTGGTGAGGTGGCGGGATTATCCCCAATTTACAGATGAGAAATGGAGCCCCTGCGGGATCAGGTGACCTGTTGCGGGCACACGTGTAGGACGCCTGCAGCCAGCTCCGTTTCTGGGGATGGAGGCTGAGGGGTGGAAGAGTGTGCTAAGGGAGGGGTGGGGTTGTGTTCAGTGGAGGACACACTGGGGCCTAAGGCGGCCCCAGGAGACTTCCTGAAGGTGGTGAGGCTGGAGTGTGGCCTGGAAGGCTGGGGAGGGTCAAGGCGGGGGGTGGGGGAGAAGAGGAAGGGGAGTGATGCTCAGGGCAGGGGAGCCCAGCGGGTGAAGGTGGTGGTCCTGGCTCAGTGCGAAACTTCTGGTTCCGGTGGGCACTTACCATCTCTGCGGTGACAGCCCGGCACTGCCCATGGGTGCTCTAGCACTGCCTGAATTAACTGTGTGCATGGAGGGGACCGGGCCTGGCACTGTACAGTTAGAACGGGAACCGAGGGGACGTGATCTCCCGACCCACTGCTGACCAGAGCTATGGCCAGGGGTGGGCGGCCTGAAGCCCTCTGAGCTCGGGCATGAGGAAGGGCCTTTGAGCCCCATTTCAAAGGTGGGGAAGCTGAGGCTTGGAGAGAGTCAGTTAGACTGCCCAGGTTACGTGACTATGGACTTTGAGTCCTTAGTCATTTTGATAGGCTGTTGTTGGTCAGATATGATGTAGATCTATGAGCAGTATATGACTGTATCTTATGTGTCCCCCTTTTTGTATCTTGCTTTCTCATTTGACAATACAAGATGTCTATTTTCCTGTATCAGCAAATATTCTTCGACCACACAAGTTTTAATGTCAGCATTTGGATGCATGATTTATTAACCAATTTCCTGTAATTGTTTCCAACTATTTTCTCATGTAAGTGAAGCTGCTGCAAACACTCCTTTAGCCAAAGCCCTGTGCACATCCAGGACAATTTGTTTACAGCACACCTGTAGTTTAGGAATTAAGGGTTCAAGGGGCAGGTGTGTTTTAAAGACTTTTGATACAAACTGCCAAACTGCCTACCGAGAGTTGTGAACATTTAGCTGCAGGAACAGCTGTCTTACAACATCCTCGCTGATTTGATGGGTGAAAAGTGGTTAATTGTTTTTAACTGTGCCTCTTCCACTCCCAGTGAGGCTGGACAGGGTCTCAGAGACCTGTGGTCCTCACTGCTGGTCTCCCTCTGAGTCTCTGTGTTTTCTACTGGAAATGAAAAAGTGGTGACACCAGACCCCTTCCCGGGTCAACAGGAGACTCCGAGGTCCCTGCACTCTAGATGCCCCCAGGAAACTCTCCTAATTAGGCCCCAGGTGGAACCACTGAAATGTTCTTTGCTTGGCCCCTTTGAGGTTTTTTTTTTTCTTTAATACAGGATGAAACAAATCCACTGTTTGTTTTGGGGCTTATCCACAAATTTCATCAGGTATATAAAGCATCCATTACATACTCTCCTGTAGGGAAGGATGAGGAGAAGAAAGAAAAGGGAAAACATTTCACTCCTGAAACTGTAAGGGATTCTCAAGCACGGACAAAGTGAATGGGGAACCTTCGGAAACAAGATCCCTTACTCCCTAGGGAGCCCACTCGGAATTTTCCTCCTCCCCCTCCTCCTCAGGAACTGGACTGTGGCTTAGGAGGTGAGGGTGGAAACTGAGTTTGAGCAGGAAATGCTAGACTCCACCTCCCCTGGCAGTGCCGCTGTGGGCAGCTGCAGAAGTGACAGTCTCAGGGGCCCTGGCTGAATGGTTCAGGCTCCTGCCCTCGGTGTCTTCTAGGGCAGAGCTGGCCCTGCTGGTGGATTCCTAAAGTGGTGCTAACATTCTCCAGCTGGAAAGCAGGCAGCCTGGTGGCACGAGGGGGACCGGTCTCCCTTGAGCTTCGCCTTCTCTCTGGGGCATTCGGTGCCTCTTCGGAAGCTTCCCCGTCAGTATGACTCACATGCAGCACCGGACCCTGCAGGGTCCCAGGATAGCAGGGGCACAGGCGTGTTAATGGAGCAGTGACTTTCCCTCTCTGCCCCCGCCCGACGGCTGAGCCGGCCACCTGGAAGCCACACAGGCACCTGCCAGCTGCTTTTACTGAAGGATGTTGACAAGTGATTCCATCTAGTAATATTCCCGGCTCAGTGGACAATAGTGTACACTAGTTAAGAACCAGCTACATCACTTACTACCTGGGAGCCTTTCAGCAAGGGACTTAAACTTTCAGAATCTCACTTTGCTCACTCGTAAAATATGGATAATAAAGATTCTCAAATTATATGCAGGGTGGCCATATTGGTCAGTGGGTAATTTCATTCCTCTAGTTTGCTTAGATCAAAACCTTATTGATCTTCTTGACCCTTCTCTCAGATTCCTTATCCAATTTATCGGCACATCTGATCAGCTCTGCCTGCAAAATATCCAAATATAGCCAGGATCTGAGCATTCTCCAATGTGTCCACTGCTTCCTTTCCAGTCCAAGCCACTATCATCGCTTGCTTGCATCATTTTATTAGTTTCTTAATAAGTCTCCCATTTCTGCCCTTGGCTCCCCACACAACAGCGAGAATGATCCCTGTTAAAATGTAAAGTTAGACTCTCTCTTGTATCACTTGCTCTGGGGGAAGCCAGCTGCCATGTCGTGATGACACTTAAGCAGCCTTAGGCAAGGGCCATGCAGTGAGGAATGGAGGCTGCCTGCCAACAGCCATGTGGGTGAGTCATCTTGGAAACAGGTCCTCCAGTCCCAGGCAAACCTTCTAATGACTTTGACTTCTGCTAATATCCTGACAATAACTCTGTGAGAGGTCCTGAGCCAGAACCTCTCAGCTAAACTGCTCCTGAATTCCCGAACCCCAGCAAATGTGTGGTAATAAGTGTTGCACAGTAATCCATAAGTAATACAGATTTTTGGTACCTGGAAGGGGTGGGGGGTCTGCCATAACAAATACCTACAAATCTGGGAGTGGCTCTGGAACCAGGAAGTGAGTAGAAGCTAGAAGGACATTGATGAGAGTGTAAATGAAAGCCTAAAGTGCCTTGAACAGTCTGGGTGTTGAGGAGGCTCCCGGTGTGGGCTTAACAGGAAATGAGGAGCATACTATTAGAAACGGGGTAAAGGAGAATCCCTGATATGTAGTGGCAGAAAGTTTAGCAACAGTGTCACCTGTAGTTATGTGGAAATAGAAGATGCACCCAATGAGCTGGGTGAGCTAGCTAAGATATTTCTAGCCAAAGTGATAAAAGTTTCCCTGATTCTTGCTCCTTGTACTAAAATGCAACAGGAGGCAGATGCACTAAAGGAAAGATTAACTAAACAAAAGGGAACAAAGACTTGCTGATTTTGAAATTTCCAAGAAACTCCAGCAGCCAAATGGTTGTAAGATTAAGAAATATCTTTCAACCAAAGAGCAAATTATGCCAGAAAAACATGGTCGAAAAATAAAGCTGTGGATGTGGCTATTAAATCCTTTGTTAAGACCTCAGAAAGACTGAAGAGAGTGCCTTAGAGTACCATCCAGCTAGACAAAAGGTGCTCTGATGTTTGATTCAGATCCTCTCAATCAAACATAGGGCTTCTAAGAAGCTTACAGGTAAGCTTAGTCATTGAAGTAGAAGCCCAAGGTAGAGAAGAGCTTATCTCAAAGAGATTTGTGTGTGTGGCTTTTGTCTAATGGAGAAAACCCCAAGATCATTCATAGGAAAACCACACATTTTTAAAGATAATTATATTCACAACAATATCTTCAGGTTGGACTGAAAGGGACAGAGACAATACAAAATAGAGGTTTGAACCTCTAAAGTTCTACCGGCAAGAAAGAAAAAAAAAAAGGTAAAGGATGACTCAGAGGATGAAGCCGAGAGCTCCGGAGAGTAGAACTAAGAGCCCAGAAGGTAGAGTCAAGAGGCATGGAGAATTATTTCCTGGAAGAAATAGGACTGAGTGCTTATCAAGGAACTTTCAACATTTTCTCTAATGGATTTCAGAATTGCTATGGGCCAGTGACTCCTTTGCATCTCCCATTCCCCCCCATATTGAACTGGAACACCTATAGTTATCCTACCATGTTCCCACATGATCTGTTGGGGGAATAAGTTGTCTGTCTTGTTTGGAGGGCTTAAAATAGAAAGGTACTGTATTCAAGGCGCTTACCTAAGGAACTATGTTTATACCTAGACCTCACTTAGATGATGAGATTCTGGACTTTGAGCTGATGCTGTACTGGGACGAGACATTTGGGAATCTTGGGAGGGGGTGAGAGTGTTTTGCATGTGGAGGGGATATGGATCTAGGGGAGGGCAAAGGGAAGACTGTGGTAGCCGGTCTCATAGATGACCCCCATTAGGAGTCACCTTGTCTGGAAATACCTGGGATGTTACACCTGCCCCTGGTGTGACTCGCAGTACACCTGGCTGATACTGGGATACAGAAAGATGATCTCTTTGCCTGTAAGAGGCATAAATAAACTTTTGGTATCACCCATACTCCAGAGCACTCCACGGGATCAGAGGAAGGCTAGACTTCAGCTGAACCTATCTTTTTTTTTTTTTTTAATTGATTTATTTATTTATGGCTGTGTTGGGTCTTCGTTTCTTGTGCGACAGCTTTCTCTAGTTGCGGCAAGCGGGGGCCGCTCTTCATCGCGGTGCGCGGGTCTCTCACTATCGCGGCCTCTCTTGTTGCGGAGCACAGGCTGCAGACGCGCAGGCTCAGTAATTGTGGCTCATGGGCCCAGTTGCTCCGCGGCATGTGGGATCTTCCCAGACCAGGGCTCGAACCCGTGTCCCCTGCGTTGGCAGGCAGATTTTCAACCACTGCGCCACCAGGGAAGCCCTGAACCTATCTTTTGCCGAATTTCATCCCCTGTCCTATCCTGTATTCTTCACTCCCTCAAGAAAACACTTACACATAGAATCCTTGTCTCAGGTTTCGCTTCTAGGAAATCCAACCTAAAATACCTAATAATTATAAAATGGTGCTCATTCAAGATATGTTCACTCTATGATGGGATTTTGGGACATTTCGCAAAATCATCATGGATACCGAGAACAAGAAGAATGAAACAGCCTTGAATGTCAAGTTCAGGGATTTCTCATTGAGGTAACATTGGCAGCTTTTGTTTGTTTGTTTTGTTTTCCCTGTTAGACTTCAGGAGCGGGATAGAGATAGTCATGTGCCCTACTTCACTGTGCACCATCTTCACCAGCCCCAGCAAGACCCTTCTCTCATTCTATTTTATTCCATGTCCACGTTTTCTTTGACTCACATTCTCATTTATTTCCAATTGGTACTCACTCTAATGAGTTGGATGAACATCCTTAAATTTGTTTGTCTTTCTGATCTGAAAGGGAGGGCTTCTGGAATTTCAAAGGGCACCTGGGATTTCTGCAAGTTCTTTGTAGATGTTCTTTGTCAGACTTAAGAGTTCTATTCTTAATTCTATTATTAAGAACCATTGTTTTCTCATGAATTTTTGAATTTTACCTAATGCTTTGTAAGGAATTCATCCTTAGTCTCCTCAATAAATTGGAGAGGAGGGGATAATTTTCTCTTACTTTATTCCTTGGTTTGTATTGGAATGATTGATTCTTTAAATGACTTATTGAACTCACCATAAAGCCTTCTGGACTGATGTTTCCTTTTTGAAAATTAAACTAGCGATTCCATTTCTTTAATAGTTGTAGGTTTACCCAGATTCTTTATTTGTGCTTAAGTCACTTTTGGTAAGTTGCATTTTTCTAAAATTTATCTATTTCATCTGAATTTTTAAATTTACTGACATAAAGTTGTTCCTGATATCCTCTTATCTGTTTAATCTCTACAGTATCTGCAGGTATGTTCTATTTTTCCTTCTTACACAAGACCAGTGAGCCTTCAGGTGGCATCAGAATGCCTTCACACTCTTTCCACTACACAAGTGGTGGCATCTCAGTGGAGACAGGCTGATCCTGGGACTTGCCCCACAGTTGACTGCTGGCCCATGTCCAAGGCTGTGATGGGGGAAGGGATGAGCAGCTTGAGCAGAGCCAGTTTCAAAATGGTGAATCCAGGTGTGTGGCCACATGTGAGTCTCTGCAGATGCCTGCAGCCTTGCTTGTGGGTAGGGAGGGCTTGTCAGGAGCAGAGAGGGAGCTCAGGGCCCAGGCCACCTTCCTCTTGTCTGGCGCCACCCAGGGTTTTGTGAAGGGCCACATCTCCCCAACCACCGACCCCCTTATGCATCACTGACCTAGACTGACCCATCTCACCCCCACCCCACTCAAGCCCCCTCCAACTTCCCAACATCACTGATGACTCAGCACATGCCCGGATACCCACTGTAGGACCACTAGAGGCCTGGCACGAGCAGAGGGAGAGGCAGGATGACAGGGCTGCCCCAGGGGCAGCTTCCTGGAAGATGTTTTAAAGACAGAGCCCGACTCCCAAGCCCAGTCTCTGTGATCTTAATTTGTGGCTTTGTCTGATGGGATTTGCTTCCCTCTGCATCTTCGTCTGGCTGTTTATTTGGGTAAAGGATATTCTCCGCCCTTTCATGTCTGAGTGGTTTCCTCCTGCTTGTGTTCCTTGTGAGGTCTTCTGTACTCCTGGCCCCGCAGGGAGGGCTGGATGGGTGCTTCTCCGGAGAAGGGAGCCCTCGAGGGCGAGGAGGTCAGACAGACCCTCCCTGGGGCTGCCTCCTGGGGGGCCACCCCTGCCCTGTGGACCAGCCCTGCACATCTGAGTGAAACTCTCGCAGATTTCTTTGGACTTGGGCTAATAAGATTTTTCCTTTGAAAGGAACTTTCCATTGTTTGTTTTAAAAGTGAAATGAGCATTTTTTCCAACCACAGAGGCAATGCTGAAAGAGCCTGTAATTTCTAGGATCCAAGACTGGAACTTAAAAACAAGAAGAAGAAAAGGAAAATGAGAAAGAGCTTTCCAATTGAAAGGGGTCTCTCCCTCCTTCCCCTCAGGCACTCTCTCATCTTCTGTCTCGCTCAGGGCATCATCAGGGCTCGTATTTCTTTCCTTCTACCCCAAACTCTAATGAACGCAGTCTTCCGTTCTCTTTCTACCAGTAAAGAGGTACCTGTGCCTAATTAGACACGGGGGAACGGGGTCGAATCTGAAACTGACACGTCAACGCCGCCCCGTTCAATGCACACCTACTAAGTGCCATTTGGTCCCCACTTGACACTTACCCACAGCAAGGCCCCTGCTCTCCAGTGATGCACAGCCTAGTAGGGAAACTCGACTGTCCTTTTTTATTTGGTACAAAAAACTGTAGCAGATAATCGCAACGTGGAGTGATTAGAGCGACAGTGCAGGATGGAAAGGAACAGAGGGAGCTGGAAGAGGGCCCGTTCACTGTTGTTTGGTGGTTTTGTTTGTCTTTCTTTTCCTTTTCCCCTCCCACAGCAAACCCGTGGGTGCTCACCAGGCAGGGTACCAGAGTGAGGAAGACGCAATCCCTGCCTTCAGGGCACCACAGGCTTTAGGGACCACAGATCCACAAGTCTGGATCAAGTCTGGATCAAGGCAGTTGACGAAGCTCTAACTGCCGTGACAGAGATGAGCACGGGGGTGGGGGGGTGGGGGTGAGACGGATTCGAAGGAGACCAAGAGCCCAGCGGTTTCCTTTAGGGGGAGAGGGTGCTGGCCTGGGGCAGACACACAGCTGGAGTCAGGGAGGTTGGCGGGGCATTTGGGTGGCATGGTTCGGGGGGAGAAGTGAGGACCCTTGCCCAGAGCTGCCCTGGGCTGAGTGCTCGAGTTCATTACCAGTCTCAGTTCTACCTTCCAGAGTCTGCCGTTTGGCTGGAAAGTTTATGAGAACTGGCTTATTCTCTGGTGTCTTGGCACTTTCCCTTCATGTCCTGATTGGAACCAGGGAGGCTTTAAGTGCAAACGTTTTTGTACCTTAGAGTAAATTCTATCTGCGTTCCTGGAGGAGGCCACGGTGAAAGTATCTCTTGTTTCCAGTGGCCCCGCTCTCCCCCCTCAGGAGACCTGAATTCCAAGCCGGCGCTACTATAAAGTTGATGAATGCGTGCCAGGCCCTCATCCAACAAGCAATTCCCCATCTCTCCTCCTCTCCTTTCTGCAGGGAAAGGAAGCTGGATTTTTTAATAAGGTAATAGCACCTCTTTTATATTTTCCTTTCATAAATTAGAAAGAATTGAAAGCAGAATAAGGCAGCAGCTTGGCATAATGGAAAGACTGCTGAGCTGAGTGTAAAGTGGTACAACCACTTTTGGGGAGCAAACTGGCAATAGCTAGTAGAGCTGAAGCCACGCCTGTCCCGGAGCCCGGCGATTCCTCTCAGGAGAAGTCCCGGGAGAATCTTGGGGCCACATGTCCAGGAGATACTGCAGCACTGGCGGAGATAGCAACACATCGGGAAAAAAGCATCCATGGACAGGAGAATGGAAAAATTTTGTCCCCTGAATGCTTATTGCAACATTATTTGTAACGGTGAAGAAATAGTGCTTAAATGTCCATCCACGGGAAGATAAATAAATCATGGTATCTGAGTAGTTAAAATGATTGAACCAGCCCTGCATGTATCATCATGGTTCAATCTCAAGACCATAATAGCAAGTTGCAGAAGAACCTGTGCAGTGTAATGCCATTTATATCAAGTTTAAAAGCATACAAAATGATTCTACGTACTGTTTAGAGATCTATACGTGTGTTGCAAAAGTATAAAAACGTGGGAATGAGAACCACCAAATTCAGGATGGTGGTAACCTCTGGCAAGAGGAGAGAGGAATGGAATTGGGGAGGGCACCCAGAGACCTTCTACTGTGTCACAGTGTTTTATTTAAAAACAGAAACTGTAGCCAATTTTTGCAAAATGTAAGAATTCAACAGAGCTGGGACGCAGGTATATTATTCACTATACTCTTCTGTCTGCAGGTCACCTGGGTGTCCCCCAGCTCTGTGACTAATTCCCCATGTGACTTGGGGCAAGTCACGCCCCTCTTTGGGTCTTGGGTGCCTCATTTGTAGAATGAGAGGTTTGGACCAAATCATCTAATGTCCCTTTTGTGGCTCAAAGCCCTGATGGAAGCTTGGGGGTAATTATGTGATGAGATCCCGAGCAGGTGTCCAGTGGGACCGAGGAAGGGGGTCTGTGCAGTGGGCCGTCTGCAGCAAAGCAACATCTGGCGCCTTCCTGTCCTGCCCAGGTCCTCAAACTGGGGAGCTTCCCAGGGGATGGAGGACAGAACTCACAGCACTCAGGTGGTTTATTGCTCAGCCTTCCCAGAGGCCCACGAGTAGGACACGTGTTGTATGTGGTCATGACGGAGCACTGAACTGGGAGTCTGAAGATCTGGGCTCCAGACCCTCGTCCTATCAACTGGCTGTGTGACCTTAGGAATCACTTCACCCCTCCTGATTCCCTCATTAGTGAAAAAAATGAAGAAAATGAGGGATGACCCTTGTTTTCCCTTGGGAGGCGGTTTGTGACAGCCAAATAAGATGACACCTGGGAAAGTGCTACAAAATGGAAGGCACTGTTGCTTTTGTCATCTCTCCCAGATCGTCACAGCCCGTTTTCCTTCTGTGTATACTCAGCCTGGACTAGGTTCCCTCTGACCTCCACCCATCCTTGTCTTGTACTCGTAAACCAGACTTTCTTTGAGAAAAGAAAGACTGACTCCAGCTACATATGAGTTTGTGGATTCCTTCACTCCATAAATATTTGTTGAATGCCTGGTGTTGGGGACACAAGGTCCCTGCTTTCATAAAAGTTGTTTTTGGTGAGAGGAGACTATAAAATAGTCAATTAACAAGATAGTAGTTGAATGATATAAAGAAAGTAAAATAGTGTGATGTGGCAGAGGCTGAGTGGAGGGGAGCTTCAGGCAGTCAGGGAGGGACGCCGAGGCGGGGACACCGAGCTGAGATATGAAGACGGGAGGGAGCAACCACGTGCTGTCTGTAGGCAGGTAGGCGTGGCAGCAGGAAGTTACTGAGAAGATTCCAGGAGCTCAGTTCAGAAGTAACGGGGTCTTGGATTAGGGATGTTGCTGTGGAGATGGAGAGAAGTAGATGAATAAGGGGACATTTTTTGGCTTGATGTATTGGCTATGAGGTTTGGGGATAGAGGATGATTGAGGATGACGCCTTACATTTCGAATTCAAGCACCTGGGTGGACGTTGGGGCCATTTGCTGAAACTGGGAAGAACAAGTTTCTGGCATAAATTTGGTAAAGAGTTATCACGGACCACGTGGAGTTTGAATCGGATATCCAAATGAAGATGTCACGTAGGCAGTGGATATATCAGTTTGATGCTCATTGGAGAAGTCAGGGCTGGGGATATCAATGTGGGAGTTGCTGGCAAAGAGATGGTGTTCAAAGCCATAAGACCACAGACGGTCCTCGACTTACGATGGCTCGACTTATGATGGTTTGACTTTAGGATGGTGCGAAAGCAATACGCATCCAGTAGAAACTGTACTTTGAACTTTGATCTTTTCCCAGGCCAGGGATATGCCGTACGATCCTCTCTGGTGATGCTGGGCAGCCGCTTCGAGCCACAGCTCCCAGTCAGCCATGCAGTCACAAGGGTAAACAACCGATACAACCATTCTATACCCAGACAACCATTCTGTTTTTCACTTTCAGTACCGTACTCAATACATTACATGAGATATTCGACCCTTTACTATAACACTGGCTTTGTGTTAGATGAGTCTGCTCAACTGTGGGCTAACATAAGCACTCTTAGCACGTTTAAGGTACGTTAGGCTAAGCTATGGTGTTTGGTAGTTTAGGTGTATTAAATGCATTTTCGACTTACGGTATTTTCAACTTAATAATGGGTTTATTGGGATGTAACCCCATCGTAAGTCCAGGAAGATCTGTAGGTGTGATCTCTAGGGAGACACTGTGGATGGAAAAGATCAAGGACCAAGTTTTGGGCTTGCCAACAGTAAATGTGTGATCGGAGGAGGAGAAACCAGCCAGGAGACTGAGAAGGAATAGCTCCCGGGGGTCTATAGCTCCCGGGGAAAGCCAGCCAAGGATGGCATCGCTGACGTCAAGAGAAGAGAGTATGGAAAAGGGGGGAGTGGTCAGCTGGGCCGCAAGCTTCTGAGAGGCTAAGGAGAGGAGTGGCACTGAACTTGGCAGTGTGGGGTCACTGATGACCACAGTGGCAAGGGGTGAGACTTGGAGAACAGGTTTTGACATGGGGGGAACCAGAGCGCATGCCGTTGGGGAGGAAGCTGTAGGCCAACCACAGGTGGGAGGTACAGGAGGCTCTTGACCCAAGTTGAGCCAGTTGGATTGTCCATCCGGAGCCTGAGGACTCAGTGCAGTGACTCCAGCTGATGGGTCGGTGCCTCTGGGTCTGGAGTGGCTGGTTTTCTCTAAGAGGGCAGTGTTTCACCATTCTCTTCGCTTAGGGAAGGATCCTGGGCCGTTCAGTCCCATGTAAAGGAAGGTGCTGGGAGCCTTCACTTCCATACTCTACCCCCTTATGTGTGTCACTTCCGTTTGGGGAGCTCATATGTGTCCTGCACCATTACAGTAGATGCAATTAGGATGGGCTGAGCAGTGTCTTGGGGCATTACTCGGGCTGGAAGGCTGCTACTAATGGAGATACTTGACTTATAATGAGACTCCCCACTGGGATTCCAGGCAGGCGATAGGACCCAGGAGTCTTCAGGCGCTGGCTTGGCCGCCTCTAGGTAATGAGCCCACTTCCATCCTCTCACCCTGGACCCTGCCGATTTCCCTTTGTCCCATCTGTTTCCCAGCCTGTAGATCAGTTAATCTCTGGGACCTGGTGGTCTCTTTCCTCTCCTAATCATCGAGGCCATCAGTCTAGCCCATGGCACAAGAGCTCTTCAGGATTTTGCCTTTTGTGTTTCCTAAATCTGGTTTTTAGAGTGCAACAGACTCTTTTGTTCCCACAATAGCTTGGTTCTTGCCAATCAAAAGCCCTGGCTTTCAGCACTAATGTTTTTGCTATTAATGTCAGAAGTCTGTTTTCCAAAAACGGGCATTGATGGTTTCTGTCTGTTCCCCTTCCTTTTAGCTTAACAGCCCCAATACTCCGAGACAATGGATGCCACTGACTGAATAGGATCTGGTCCAAGGAAAGCAAATTGTTCAGCATGTTATCCCACCACACAAGGGAGAGAGCACTGGTGGGCAGAGCTGGCAGGAGAAGTTGTGTTTCTACAGCCAGCTCGGTCCCAGTGGCCGTCCCCCGTAAGGTCTGCCCTAGTTACTGCCCTGACTCCTCATTACCAAACCCCCTTTTCCTTCAGCCAGTTTGAGAGAATGTTTACTTTTTTCCCACCCGAGGTAGTGTGAAGGGTCCAGGAGCTCATTTGGCTGGAATGGGTGCCAACCAGGCTGGTGAGCACACAAATACTTTTCATGGGGTGGGGTGTGGCCAGGGCTGGATGGACACAAATTCTTCTCCCCTCCAGAGACAAATGAGACCTCACTCCTACCTCTTCCGCCAAAGGCGTGTGTGATTTCAATGAGCAGGCCTTGAATTCCGCCATCTTTCTGGTTTACATTTCTGTTTCTTTCATGAGGTCAAGATCTTAGAGCACGAGGGCTACGTCTAGTGATCAATGCCACAGTAGATGCTCAAGAAACGTTCAGTAAATGAGCGATTTATTGTTCTTTCTGGAGAGAGTCCTTTACTCCTGGTTTGGTCCATACAGAGAGCATTCAGCATCACACTGGTGACTAGGAGCCAGCTCTCTAATCCACGTAACGTGTCACTCTTGGTGGTCTTTGGTCTGAGACCTCTAATCTCATGCTGTACCATGAAAGCATCCTGTCCTTCAAACCCCCTCCTTCTCCCCTCAACTACTCCCCACCCTCCAGTCATTTTTCAAAACCCTTTTATTGTGGAAATTTTCAAATGTAGAAGTAGACAGAATAGTATAATGAATCTCAAAGTACCCATCTTCCAATTTCAACAGTTACTGATATTTTTCTAATCTTTCATCTATTTTTCACTTTTTTTTTTCTAAAGCATTTTAAAACAGATCCCATATGCATTGTTTTCATTTACTGCTGTAACAAATTACCAAAACCTTAGTGGCTTAAAACAATACAAATTGATTATTTTATAGGTGTTGGCAGGGCTGTGTTTCTTTCTGGAGGCTCTCGGGGGAAATCTGTTTCCTTGCCTTTTCCAGCTCCTAGAAGCTTCCCACATTCTTGAGTTCTGGCCTCCTTCCTCCAACACTTATGTGATTAGACTGGACCCATTCAGGCTATCCTTCCGTCTAAAGATTCTTAACTCAGTCATATCTGCAAAATCCCCTTCGCCTTGTAAAGTAACATATTCACAGGCTCCAGGGATTAGAATGTGGACATTTTGGGGGGCTATTATTCTGCCTGTCACACAGGGACATCATTTAATTTCACCCTGAATAATTCAGTGTCCATCTCTAACGCTTAAGGTATATCTCTGTGACATCATATTTTAAAAGTTTAAAATTGTATCTTTAAAATCAGTAATAGCCAGTCCATGTTCAAAGCTTCCTGATTTGTTACAGTTGGTTTGTTCAAATCCAACCAAGACCGACACATGGCACTTGGTTTTTATATCTCCCAAGTTTTTTTTTCCATTCTTTAAAACCTGCCCTACCTACCACCCCCCCACCTTTTAATTTAATTTTATTTTTTATAATTATTAATATAATTATGGGTGGGACTTCACCCATAATCATGTGAGCCAATTCTCATAATAAATTTCCTCTTACATAGCTACATATACTGGGTTGGCCAAAAAGTTCGTTCAGATTTTTCCGTAAGATCCTATGGCACGAACTTTTCCGCCAATCCAATGTATCCTATTGATTTTGTTTCTCTGGACAACCCTGACTAATAATACACACATGACATACTAGATGTAGAATTTTGGTATTTACCTTGAACTGTATTCTCTGAGCTTCCTGGATCCGTGGTTTTGTGTTGTCATTGATTTTTCAAAAACTTTGGCTGTTACTACTTCAAACATATTTCTGTTCTGTTCTTGCTTTATTCTCCTTCTTGTATTCCAATTATGCATATGTTACACCTCTTGAAGTTGTCCCCCAGTCCATGGATATTCTATTCACCTCTTTATTTTTTTTCTTTCTATTTTGATTCAATTTATTTAAACTGAAAAATGAAAACAAAAACAGTTCCCCTCTTTCTCCCAGCCCTACACCCCACCTCTGGCAACCACAAATTTGTCGTCTGTGTCTTTGATATCTATAAACTTTTTTTTTTTTGGCCATGCCACACTGCATGTGGCATCTTAGTTCCCTGACCAGGGATTGAACTCGTGCCCCCTCAGTGGAAGCGCAGAGTCTTAACCACTGGACCACCAGGGAAGTCCCTCTAAAGCTTTTTTATTTTAAAGATTCCATATAGATATAAGAGAGATCATACGGTATTTTTATTATTTGTCTTTCTCTGTCTGACTTATTATTATGCTTATTTCACTTAGTATAAATGCCCTTGAGGTCCATCCATGTTGTTGCAAATGGCAAGATTTTGTATTTTTTATGGCTGACTAATATTCCGTTCTCTCTCTACACACCACGGTTTCTTTATCCATTCGTTCATCGATGGACACTTAGGTTGTTTCCTTCCCTACCTTTTTAACGTCATCTATTTGATGGAGAAATCAGGTTATTTGACCTGAAGGAGGTCCCACATTTTCAATTTGGTTGATTGTTTTCCCTGATTTTTTCCTCTGTCCGTTGGACTTCCTGTACACTGGTAGTTAGATCTACAGACTCAGATTCAAGTTTGTTTGGTGATACTTCATAGGGGTACATCACATCATGAAACACACCACGTTCAGCTGTTCTACCTTTAGTGATGCTAAGATTGACTGCGGGGTTGAGGTGGTGCCAGCCTGACTCTTCCATCATAAAGCACCCCATCAACCTTTTACCCAATGATTTTGGCAGCCTTCAATGATTGTTGCTAGATACATTATTTCACTGAGTTTCAAAATGGTGATTTTTATACTTCTATAAGTCTTTCTTGCATTTATTACCTGGAATTCTTCTACAAAGAAAAACTGTCCCCTAACAACAATTTGGTTATACCAAAATGCAGCAAAGATGGGATAAATGGTTAATTCCTCTCAATTTTTAAAAGCAAATTTAAAAGCAAATTTCAGAGTTGGTGGCTCAGTGACCTGCAAAGAGGTAACATGTGACTTTTTGTTTTAGAATTGTTTTAACCTTGTGGCTAAAATGTATATATATATTTGTTGTGTTTTGATCTTTTCGATGTTCAAATTATCCTTAGGCCAAGAGAAGCCCCTTCAAGAAGACTCTTTTATGTCCTCTGTTCTATTGAATAGATGCATTAAAATTAGTCTTTGGTTGTTTCCTTGCTTTCTTGTGCAAGATATCCAAGGCTCATCTTGTAATACATCTCTTGCCTTAGACCTGGAATCAACCATTTCACCATGAATCTTTGGCTCCTTTATTGTGCTCACTAAATCAGATTTAGAGACCACAAAACTAGGAACTTATTGCTACTGGGTTGTCAGCTTCTAAGCCTTTTCAATGGTTAGAGAGAGCTAGGAAATATGTTATTTTTTAAGAGAAAAAAGAATTATGAACTCATATTAATTTTCCAATGTAACTTTAAATTATAAGAAGGCTACTGAATAAACATTAAGATTTCTTTACGGTTCTTTTTGTCCTGGGAATATATCTTACTAGGGATGTATAATCAGAATACTGTATTTAAAAAATGACCTGAAATATTGTTTTCTCTGTGTGGCTGTTTCACCATACAATATTCAATTAAGATTATTTCTTTCAGTTTGAGTACTTTTAAATGTTCATTTATATGTTCAATCATACATCCCCTCAGCAGTTATTTGGGACTTATCTTGTTCATTGTTAGGTTATTATTGACCTTCCCCCTTTAGCAGGTAAGCTGCACAAGAGGAAGGTCCCTTTCTATCTTGTTCACTGTTTACCTGCAGTACATAGAATAATTCCTGGCACATAACACACCCACATAAGATGCCTACAATATGGTAATTGTTGACATATGAGAATACGTCATCCCAACCATGAGAATTAGGTATTATTATCCCCAATTAAAAGATGAGGAAATTAAGGCTCAAAGAGAATAATTACTCATGCAAGCCCTCACATGAAGTAACAAGTGGAGACTTGGGTGAGGTTGGGCTGGTGGATGAGATCCTGGACTTATAGTGATTCCAGATTTGGATTAATTCCAGCACTTACAGTAACAGAGGCCCTAACTCTCTGTGTCCCTGGAAAAGGAAGCTATAGCAAGAGCCTTCCAGCAGATGCAGGAGGCAAGGCAGGCCTGGGTCACCTTGCCACCCCACTCTCATAACCTAGGCCATAGTCAAAAACTTTCCCTCTTGGATTTGCAACCAGAAAAAGGACTTCTCCCCGAAGAGGTTCTTTGTGGTGGAAGGAGCACTGATGTGGAGTCGGAGACCTGCTTTAGAGATCTGGCTTCACGTGTCAGCTGTGTGCCCCAGACAAGCCACGCAATCTCTGCGAACCTCAGTTTCCTCATTTGTAAGATGGGCTGATGGTCTCGGCTCTGACCACTTCCCAGGGCTGCTGTGGGATAAGCCGAGGCTGCAGGTGAGGAAGTACTGCGTCTGTGAAAGGCTGTCTAGGTAGAAGGGGGGGTATTGTCCCTCCCTCCATTCTCTTCCCCGGTGGCATTTAGTAGAAGCGTGTTCCCCTCTGTCAAAGGCTTTCAAAGAAGTTGGCAAGGGATACGTTCACCCAGGAGACAGGCAAAACACTTTTCTGAAGGAAATCATCAAATGAAAAACAAAAAACAAACAAAAAACAAGGAGTGGATGGAACATTTGGCTTTTGGTGATTACTTAAAAGAATCTTCAGAATAAACCAGAAAGTTAGAGAGATGCTGATGAAAGCTGGAGGTGGGGTCACAGTGGCACCACCTCAACTCCTGTGAGGTAGGAATTATCTCCTCCCTTTTATGGATGAGGAAACTGAAGCTCCAAGAGGTCAGGAGACATGCCCAAGGCTGGAGAGCTGACCAGGACCAGAGCCAGAACTCAAAGCCTGGAGGGAAGCTCTCACTACCTCACCTCGTCTCCATGTCCAGGAAAGTTCAGCAAACTCCGGTAGGCAGTAGGGCTGAGAGAATCACATAGTGAATAGTCTACACTGAGACGAGCTTCACTTTACTTGGCTGAGCAAACACTGCAGAAGCTGCGTCCTTCCTGTGCCACGTGGCACAGTGCTTGACACATTGAGGGCTCGCGGAATAAAAGAGAAAAGGCTGTTTCAGAGGGTCCTGGATGATCTGCAGGAAGATGGAGTGATAGCCATGCTTGCAGACACTGGTAACAGCCATAGGAGCTCGTCCGGGGGCAGCAGTCATATTTGGCTTCATGGCCTTGAGGTCAAAGAGGATTCATGGTTTCAGAAGAAAGGAGAGAAGCCCAGAGGGAGTCAGTGAAAGGCCACATGGATCCACTCTGGGAGGTGTGGTAACAAAGGCCACCATTTTACCTTCTCCATCCCAGGATCAGGTAAAAATGCTGATGCTCCTCCTCCTGGTTCCATCACATCTGATCTCGTGAGAGCTGGACCAACAGGAGAGGGGAGACCTGCTCCAGGTTTGGTTTCAGCACAGATTTATGATAATGCCCTCAGGCAAACCTACAACGCAACTCAACTATAACTGGACAAGACGCAAGATCACCTCTGAGCACTTTCTAAGCTCCTCAGGAAAAGGTCGAGCACTGAGGCCAGGTTCTATTATTTATTATTTATTTGCTTGTTAGTCTCCTGACAGTAGGGGGATTTGCTGTTGTTACTGTTTTTAACCTCTAGCTTTGCTTCCCTGACTCCTCGGAGCCCGCTTTTCTGTCTAGAACCACATGGAGATCTCCAGTGCATTCCATGGTTGAATCTGTGTGGTCTTAAACCCCTCTGCGCCCCAGACTTCCATCTGTAAAATAAGAGTAACAGTATCAATCTCAGAGTGTTGTTGTAAAGCTTAACTGAGAGGGCTTCCCTGGTGGGGCAGTGGTTAAGAATCCACCTGCCAACGCAGGACACGGATTCGAGCCCTGGTCCGGGAAGATCCCACATGCCGCGGAGCAACTAAGCCCGTGCGCCACAACTACTGAGCCTGCGCTCTAGAGCCTGCGAGCCACTACTGAGCCCACGTGCCACAACTACTGAAGCCCGTGCACCTAGAGCCCGTGCTCCGCAACGAGAGAAGCCACTGCAATGAGAAGCCTGCACACCGCAACGAAGAGTAGACCCCACTCGCCACAACCAGAGAAAAGCCCACGTGCAGCAATGAAGACCCAACGCAGCCAAAAATAAAATAAATAAATTTATTAAAAAAAGATTAAATGAGTTACAAATACATACACTTGCGTGTGTGTATATTTTAGATAACTTTATGTGGAATAGATGAGTACTTTTAGACAGCCTTCCCTCTCTGTTCACTGGAGAAAATTCTGTCCCATTCTCTGATTCCCTTTCCCATACTGTCATCAGAACACAAGATGACAAGGAGTCAGGTGGTACCTGGAACTTCTGATTCAGAAGTCTGCACCTGAAACCACAATAAGGAGAAATGTTTTCCTCTGGTTTGAGAGAAAGGGAAAAAGAATGATGACTGCAAGTGGCTGGAGTTTAATTATTATATATAATTATATATTTATTATATACAAATACTTTTGTAACTTTAATTTTGCCCTAGAGGGGAAAAAATGACTTAATTCTCTTTCCATTCTTTTCCTGATTGGAATTTTTGCTCGTTGGCCTCCCTGCCTATTTATCTTATACAACATATCTCAGGTGATGAAACCTGGGAGAGGAGTGAGCAGCCTGGGGAAACCTGGGGCTTCTGTGGTGAGCAGCGAGCCATTGCTAGGGAGGCTGGAGGGAGTGTATTTGTTTAACATCCTTCCTCCTGCCTTGTCAAGTCCAATGGCATGTTATTTCCACTGGGTGGGAGCCAACGCCGAGTTCCTCCCTGTTGCGTCCAACCTTGAACATTGCTCTGCGATTATGTTTCATCCAGGGATTAGCAAAACGCAGAGGGGAAAAAAACCTGAGAAGGTGTTTGGCCCGGGGCTCAGTGCTGCGTTAGCACAATCCACGAGCATCCTCGGCTAACTGCAGAACGGCAACAAACAGGTTCAGAAGCTCGCAGGAGCGCTTCGTCTTAGGTTACTGTCAATGGTTTATGTATTGTGTCGAGCTTTTGTGTGTGTGTTTTTGTTGTTTGTTTTTTATAACCCCCCAAGGAGACGCCAAATAAACAAGCAGTTCGCACCCCCTCACCCTGGCTGTACCATTTCTCAGTGATCTGAACATCTGGGAGCAGAGAGCGGGCAGCGAAGTATTCTTCTTTTTGGACTTGCCAAGTGTCATCATTCTGTCTTGAGCAAATCTTGAAGCGGCATTTTTCCTTTTATAAGGGGATACTGCTTCACTTAGCTGTGAAAAGCAGAAGACCCAGCGATTCCCAAAGAGACTCCTGAAAGATCAAGTTCTGCTACTGAAGCTCTGCTACTGGCAAAAGAGGCACAAAGGGGACATTTCTGAGTCAGCCTCACTCTGCCCGTGGCCGCCCCTCCAGGGCTTCAGGGGAGCTGGGCTGCGGGCAGCGGATGATGTGTGAGGGGAAGGACAGCGTCCTTCTGAGAATGCCTCGGCATCTCTTTTCTTCACCCCAGACCTGGCCCCTCTTGCTGTGGCTGCTGGTCTGGAGCACATGGCCCTGAGCAAAGGAGGCGTCAGAACGAACATGTGCCAGGGAGGAGGAGGAAGGAGGCCTTCCTCTGTGGGCCCAGGAGCGTGTGTGCCACAGCCTCTGCCCACCTCTCAGAACCCTAACCTTTTACAGCCCTTTTGGGGGGCCGGGGGCGGGGGAAGCGATACCTTAGCAAGTACTGAGCTGCCCCCAAGTTGCTACAGACCCAGGAGCTCCAGGTCAAGTTATCAAAACTCCGAGGCATGGGGTTGTGTTGAAATGGTCTGCAGCACAGCTGGGGAGTGTGTGAGGTCACCAGCTGGTCCCATAAACGACTGCATAAGGGTTACAGTCTTGAGAAAACGCCAACGACCCTGAGATGTTGAGACGACATCAGGAGAAGGGGGAAAACATTCGTGGTGCCAGCGACAGGTCTGGGATTGGAATGTGTAGCCGGAGATTGAAGTGTGACTGTGGAAAGATTCTGTAGTTTTGCCGTTGCAAGAAGGATCAGAGTCTGGCAGGTTAATTTGGTAAATCCATAAATCAAGAATGGGATTTTGACTTTGAACCATTATATTTACTGCATATTAGTTTAACAGATTCCACAGAAAGAATTCACGTATTACAATAATGTTTTTATAAACGTCAAGGGAACGTTGGCTTTCCTTTCAGATACCGCCTCCCATTCACTAATATTATTTTATTCTTTTAATATTACAAACCCACCTGAGACCTGACCAGGACACCACCTGATGTGCCATTGTGTCCTCTGCCCAAGAGTGTGGCCCAGGATTCAAATTAGGTGACAAGGAGGCCGGAGCACATTCTCCTGTCCTGACAGACTTCTCTGAACTTCTTGCCACTTGCTAATTAAGCGACCGAGGGGACTCAGGTGAGCTGGAGGAAAGCCCTGTCTTTCTCCAACAGCTAGAACTAGGTGGCTGTTTTCTAAGACAAATGTGGGTAATGAACAGAAGAAAGGCCAGCGGGCCGATCAAGTTCTATAAGAAACACATGCAAGCAGCGCACCCTTCCATGACACAGGCTCACGGGGATGACAAACCGAGTGTGTGAGACATGTCCCGAGCAGGGGCATGTGTGACCCCCGGAGCAGTGGTGGGAAGCACAGCTCAGCACAAACCACACGCGAGATGAGTTTCATTTCCCCTCTGGTGCATCTTGAGAGCGCGCTGGCAAACGAGCGAGTCTACCGTTTCTTGCTTCTCAGCACCTGTGACATCACCACTGAATAAGTCAGGGAATCACAACCACATTTCAAAGAATCATTCAGTTTTCTCATTAAGAATTCTATAGGAATTTTTTTTTTTTTTTCCACAGCAACAGCCTTGTCAAAACAATGTTAAAAATAGACCTGGTAATACCTTTCACATTGGTAGGCAGCCATGAATGTTTAACGGCGTATATGTCCGGCAGATGTACATAACTTTAGAATTAGGCACTGAATTTTACACAGTAACATAGAGGACATATATTTGCCAAAAGGACTTTTTAAAAAATGAAGCAAAAAGCAAACCTTGGGCTTGGTTTACCTCAGGGAAGCAAAACCTGTGAGCTGCTTCATTTTCTTGTAGGAAAGTGCTTGTTCAATGCACAGAGTATTTAGGGGTAAATGTATGTGTAAAAAAATTCAAAAGTGGTTAAAACTGGATATTTTGACTCATCAGCTCATATGGTAAGTTCCCCAAATTCAAGGGTCTGAATCCTGGCTCTCAAAGTATAGAATTTATTTTTGAGACAAGAGGCATCATATGCTTGTCTGGGCCTGTACTGCTTGGGAAAGGGACACGGTTTGGGTTAAATTGCAAAGTGGTTAGGGTCAAAGGGCCCCCTGCTGAGAAAATATACTGAGTCTGACAGCTTGGAATCTTTCAGCAAGATCAGGCCTAATGAGAAACTACCTAAAAAGAGGTAATGAAGTAAAATATAATGATTAGAAAATGTAACTTACATTAGTAACTATTTGAGGAGTGTCCTTTGTGAGTTCCAAATAAACCACTGGCTTCCAGAGAAAGGGCTGAAAAACGGGCCAAGCTGGCCTCTAAAGAATCTTCCTGCTTGACATTTCGGAAGTATGGGAAATATGCCTCCACACATTTGGAGGATGGAGACATGGATGTTTCCTGAGTTCTCTACTTTTTGCCAGTAGTTGGAACTGATCAATAGATGATAAAGAATTGATGGCTTTATAAACAGAGCTCTTAAATGTAACTATCAGAACTTTCTGATCAGCCTTGGCTGGAACTTTTTAATCTCTAGAAGTACATCCACCAGTGAAAGTTTTCTTGCTTTTTGGGCAACACTATAGATGGAGATTAACCCTCTTCTTCCCCCCAGGCTCTAAAAATTATTTTGGCCAAAATGTTTAAGTCAGGGGTTTCAGGTAGCTTAAATGAGCTTAAATGATTCATTAAGAATTTTAATGCTTAAAGTAGGCATATTTTTTCCTAGTAGACATAATGACATAACAGTAATAAAAATGTAATATTCAAGTAATTGCTGTAATGTAATTATAGTTTGGTCATCAAGTAAGATTAGAGGTCTGGGATGGCTGTTTGGTGGGTGTGTATTTCAGTGTCTGAATGTAGTCTTCGAGGTGCCTGTCCCGTCTCCCTGGAATGCTGGTGCAGTTCATCACATAACCAGGTAGCCGGGAGCCCAGCTGGGCCAGCAATATCTAGGGGTTCTGTTTACCCCACCTGCCCTCTCTGGATACCAGCATCCTGCCTGCCACAGATACCTAACCATCACAGTAACTGGGAACAGTGTTTCTGGTCTTATACAGACAACAAAAGGAGAAGTAAAGAAGGTCAGAACCCTCCCTAGGGGAGGGACCAGGTGTAGTTCAGTGGCCAGCCTGGAACAGCCACCTCTCTGCCCACCCAGTGCTGTAGCTCTCGGGCGCCCTCTAATCCAAGTGCGGGGCGTGAGGTGGAGGGTGGGTTCTGCTCCTTTATGTCTCTGCTGTGCTGCGGGGTTAGCCTGATCTGGCTTTCGGAGGGGAGAACAATTTCAATAGGTCTGAACAAAAAGAACGGGATTAGGCATTTACCCAAAGTGTATCTTATCAAAGGATTTGTCATCATTGGAGGTATTCTTTGAACTGCTATACATGAATTTCTGTCTGCATTTCTTATTTAATGGCGTGACCCCAAGAAAGACAAAATTCAAGCAAAAGAAATGCTTAACATTTGTGAACCAAAACAATAAAAAAATTTAATTAACAATATTTACAAGGAACAACTGAAAGAACATCAGATTTGTTGTTGTTGCTGTTACTAGTTTTCCTTTGTAACTAATAGGTAATTTGTGGGGAGATAATTTGAGACTATGTAAATTTCTACTACTTATCAGTCTTTCTCCCCCACTGATGATCTTTTAATGCCATAACTCCAGCTATATTTATTAGTTGGCATTCTATGGCAAAGAAGAGCTTTCACTTTCTCCCTTATTTATTTACTTATTTATATTGTATGAACTCAAAATTACTTATCTTATTCTATGCATGATGACCCGTTACTATAATCAAATTTTCCCAGATTTAGCCAGTGGGAGCCTCTTCAAGCTCCCATTTTTGATATTTCCCTGTGGTTCTTTGAGCAACTCTTTATTTTCTGGTGAATTAGGATGTTCCAGGCTAATTTTTCAAGGCCTCTCTCCCTGCCCCAGTCCTGGAATCACCTGTTTTTCCGAGGAGCCTGAATATCAGTGCAGAATACTTAGAAACTAAGATCTGGGTACTAGATGCGAAAGGGTATCACTTTTTCAGTGTGTAAAATTTATTTCCAGTGTGATTGGTCAGTTTGGAAGAATTCAGGGTGTCTATAAAGAGCTGAGTATCCAGAGGTGAAGGCTGCCTTTGGATCCTGAAAGATCCTGGAAATCTAAAAGGAAATCAGCCCCCTCACCCCCAGTATTACAGATCTGTCACACAGGATGCCAATTCCAGTCTCAGCAAACTGATAAGATCCTTAGGCTCTTCTCCCTCTGAGCAAATGCTGTTCTCTAAGCCTCTGATAGCTCTAGATGTCTCTTAACCCATGGTTCAGTCACAAATCAGCAATGTAGAATACTTCACAAACTCAACTTCTTGCCAATATCTGTCACTTTAAATATCTGTGGTCTCTAAATGCCCTCTTATGGACATGAATCTCACACCTACAAAGGCCGGCCATGAATACAGGTAGCTACCTGTGCACAAGTGCCTCATCATTCCTGCTTGCGTGTCACCTCAGTAAACAATGTGTAGAGTCTCATTCTTCACCTTGAGTCTGCGGTCCTGTTTTCCACAATGGTGACTGCTGAGCTGTGGCTTCAGGGAAGGTGGGAGGGCCAGAGGGTGGCACCAGCGGCCAGAGCAACGGTGGGCGTACAGGATTTCCTCTTTTCTTCAACTCCGTTGAGCGAAGTTGAAGGAGGGCAAAGCGTGGGATTTGACTGATCCTGGAGAGCTGTTGGCTTTTACTTGGCATCTACACTCTTAGGGCTTGAAAAATGTTATTTTTACCCTAAACTTCTATTTCATTAATCTTGTGTTAAGAGTGGTCTAACCCTGTTAGTTGGGTAGGCTGCTTCTGTTCCATTTAGCATATATTTCCATAAGTGTTGAGTGGAGAAGGGGATGGAAGAGGCAGAATTTCTAAACTATTGACCTTGGAGGGACTTGTACGAAGGTGTGTCTGACATGAGTGTAATACAACTGAAAAGTGTAATATAACCAAAAAAGCTCCAGTAAATGGTAAGTTATGGTTGGCACTGATGATTTATGCTAAGCAGAATCAACTATGATGGGAACATAAAATATTTCTAAGCTTACACTCTATTCACTCAATACACATAACATTCAATCTTCCTCCTTAAAAAATAGATATTTAGAGCACTGAGAATCTCCAGAGGAAATCAGGTTATTTACTATCTATCTTTGTGTTTGCCCATGTCACACATTCCAAGTTTAAGAGTTGGAAATGCTTTGATATTCTCAAATGAAAGGTACTGTGTGATGCCCCCATTTAAATGTAAATCCTACTATTATATTATTCCTGCCATTACATTAAGTGACTTTCCTTTCCACTGACAATTTGAAGGGGGAATGTCAGAACAAGTCTTCAGTAGCCAAATTGTTTCATTGTTCAAGTATTGACAGGCCAGTTGCCTAACCAGAAAATGCAGAATTAAACCAAGGAAGCTTATTTTGAGAGCAGGTCTGTGGCAATCTACCATATGTAAGACCAGGAGGTAAACAGGAAGTACTGAGTTGGCTTGGTCTACTCCTACAGGCAACAGATAGAAATAAAATCAGTGTTTACCAAATGGGAAAGCACAAAGCTGGTACAGAGAGAAATGCTATTTTCATGCTTCTAAAAAGGTATTACAAATAACACAAAGTTTCAAACCTATAATTAAAAACTATTTTTAAAAAGCTTTGATTAGGTTACCTTCAAAAATAGACATTGTAGGCTGAAATAAATTTCTTAAAGGTCAACTTCCACCTATGCTGGTTTCCCCTAATCCATTCTCTCTAATGCTCTCTTAAACAACAGACTTCAAGAGTAAAAAGTATGTCTCAGAATCACTGAGTAGAAGTTCAGTGCTCCCACTTAACAGATGGGTAATCCAAGGCCCCAAAGTTAAAGCAATTTATAAAATGTCACACAGCCAAGTAGGGGCAGGGGGAATTTAGGATCTGAGTTATTCATGAGGCAAAAGTTATGGATAGACTGAATTTCTTAGTGCCAGACACAAGAACACAACCCTTTTGGTAAAGGGGCTAAATGCATTGTTGGTGTAGTTTTGACCAGAAGCCAAAAGAGAGGTTCCATGCATTCAAACTGAATAGACTCCCCACCTTTAGAAAGGACAAGACCCTTTCCTCTTTTGTTGTCAAAAGCCTCAACTGAAAAATGAGGTGATTCTGCAGTTCTAATATTGTGAATCTGAGAAAAGAAAGAACTGAAAAAGGTGATATGATCTAGGGAAGTAGAGAATAAAAAAATGGAAATGGAGATAGATTTTTTTTGGGTGACAGTAATTCATAATATTTAAAAACCTAGTTGGGTTGTTTGAGGTCAATTAAACTTTAGTAACCCAGTTTTCGGACCAACATCAGCACTGAACCCAGGAATAGCCCAAGAGAGGGATGGGCAAAGTACAAGATTAGGCAATTCAAAAAAGAACAGCGACACATGGCCATAAACACATTCAAAATGTTCAACCTCAATGGTATTAAAAAATGCAAATAAATGCAGTGGTCAGACCTTCCCCTTCTTTAAACTGGAAAATATTAAAAAAGGTAATGATACCTAGTGTTGGTGAAGGCACAGGGAAACTGACTTTCAAACATTGTTAATGAGAATGAAAACTGGAAAAACCCAACTGGAGGGCCATTTGGATAAGTCTCAAGCTTTTAAAATGAGGAATACCTTCCATGGAGCAATTCCAATTCTGAGAATTTGCCTTAAAGAAGATAAACAGAGATTTCCACAACCAGTTTAGTGGATTACAACCGGGCGCAAATTCTTTGCTGCTCCTCTTACCAAGAGATAGAGCCTATTGCCCTTCCCCTCTAACCTGGACTGGGTTTGTGACCAGCTTTGACTGCAAAATACAGAAATGATGCTCTGGAACTTCAGAGCCACACCTGAAGAAGAATCACAGTTTTCATTTCATCCCTCTTGGAAGACGACTGCCTTTTTTTTTTTTTTTTTTTAATTGAAGTATAGTAACAATATTGTGTTAGTTTCAGGTGTTCAGCAAAGTGATTCAGTTATATATATATTTATTAATATATTTCAGATTATTTTCCATTATAGGTTATTATAAGATATTGAATATAGTTCCCTGTGCTATACAGAAAATCCTTGTTGCTTATCTATTTTATGTATAGTAGTTTGTATCTGTTAATCCCAAACTCCTAATTTATCCATCCCCTCCCTCCCTTTCATTTTGGTAACCATAAGTTTGTTTTCTATGTCTTTGAGTCTGTTTCTGTTTTGTAAGTAAGTTCATGTGTATTGTTTTTTAGATTCCACATATAAGTGATACCATATGATATTTGTCTTTCTCTGTCTTACTTCACTTAGTGTGTTAATCTCTAGGTCCATCCATGTTGCTTGGAAGGACTCATTTTTAAAAAATGCACATTTCTGGTCTCTCCCAACTACTGGATGTGAATCTCTGAGGGATGAGCCTAGAGACACACACACACGCTTTCCCATGTGCTTCATAAATGATCGTGGTTATAAAAGTGTGAGAGCCGTGGTGCAGAGGGAACACCACCAGCATCACACCTGACCAGCTAGGCATTTGGACAAATGCCCAGAACATTCTTGCCCTGAAGTTACTGCTTCCTGGGCCACAGATGGAGTGCCTCTAGGGGCACTGAGGACCCCTCCTCACACGGGAGGACCCTGGGAGTAGGAGAAGCCATGCCTACACCCCCTTAGTATGATATTCTTTAGGTCCATTCATGTTGCTGCAAATGGCAATATTTCATTCTTTTTTATGGATGATTAATGTTCCATTGTATGTATATACCACATCTTCTTAAACCAATCATCTGTTGATAGGCTCTTGGGTTGCTTCCACGTCTTGGAATATTGTAAATAGTGTTGCTATGAATACTGGGGTGCACATTATCTTTTCAAATTAGTGCTTTCGTTTTTTCCAGATATATACCCAGGGGTGGAATTGCTGGATCAGAGGGCAACTCTATTTTTAGTTTTTTAAGGAACCTCCATACTGTTCTCCATAGTGGCTGCATCAATTTACATCCCCACCAGCAGTGCAGGAGGGTTCCCTTTCCCCACACCCTCTCCAGCACTGATTATTTGTAGACTTTTTGATGATGGCCGTTCTGACCAGTATGAGGTAATACCTCACTGTGGTTTTGATTCGTATCTATCTGATAATTAGCGATGTTGAACATCTTTTCACGTGCCTGTTGGCCATCTGTGTGAAGCCAGTTGTCTTTTAAATGCAACTACTCTGAAACTATCATGTGTGAGGAAGCCAAAGGTTGTCAGAAGCAAAAGGAGAGATCATGTGGAGCTCTGAGGCTCCAAATCTCCAAATTGATGAGCAAAGCCTTTTTGATCCTTCTGGTCCAGCTCAGCTGCCTGCTAAACGCAGCTGATAACTACCAGATGATGCCATACGGAGCAGAACTACCTAGTCAAGACTTGCCTGAATCTCTGACTCCCCAGAATCGTGAGAAATAATAAATCATTGTTGTTTTAAGCCACTAAGTTTTGGGGGGATTTGTTATACAGCAAAATACAACTGAAACAGAAAGAGGCAGGCTCACCCCATCAAGCAAGGGACCATACCAGCTGAGGTGTTTATTGAGGGCTAAGGGAGTATGAACTGGCTAGTGGAAGAAGGAAGTTATAAGCACTAGCTATGACCACTGGACCTGTTACAGAAATGATGACAGGAGTGGTTACGAGTGTCTCTTCCTTACTTTAATGTGAATACAGCGTATTTGTTTAGGTATTAAACAATTCTTTATTATTTCCCCCTCTCCCTTTCCCCTATTATCAGGTATTAATAGTGGTTAGCCATATATCTCAGTATTTAAGTTGCAGGATATCAAAGGGGTATATCCTAACTCATAGAAAAGAACAAACATCACCCCAAATGCCCAAATGGATGCATCATATGGGACTATATCCTTTTTTAAAAAAATAAACTTTAATTTTAGAATAGTTTTATATTTATTAAAAGAATTACACAGATAATACAAAGTTCCTATATACCCCACACCCAGTTTCTCCTATTATTAATATTTTACATTAGTATGGTATATTTGTTACAATTAATGAACCAATTTTGATATGTTATCATTCACTAAAGCCCATACTTATATTCAGATTTCCTTAGTTTTTACCTAATGTCCTTTTTCTGTTCCAGAATCACACCTAGGACACCACATTACATTTACTTATGACATGTCGCCTTAGGTTCCTCTAGGCTGTGATAATTTCTCAGACTTTCCTTGTTTTTGATGACTTTGACGGTTTTGAGTACAGTCAGGTGTTTTGTAGAATAACCCTCAACTGAGATTTGTTTGATGCTTTTCTCATGATTAGATTGAGGTTATAGATTTTCAGGAGGAAGACCACAAAGGTATTGATATCCTCTTTGGAGGAGAGGGTTAGCATGCGTCATGCTAGGGGGAAGCATTTTGCTATTGCCTTTATTTGGAGGATTTAATACTACGGTTAAAAGTGTATGGTGTATGGATACCAAGTTGACAAAGGGTAGACTATTTGGTACTGTGTCAACTTGGTGAAACTGAAACTACATTTCCAGATTTCCCTTCCCTATATGGTTCTGAGTAGAGTTGGCCAAAAGAGAAATTTATGCAAGATTTGGAAGACGGCAGTGAAGCAGTTATTAACCTTTGAAGTTCACTGTGGTTAGATGCAGTTACTGCCACAGAAGTACTGGTGGTTCTAGCTTACCCTCCCTTTCCTCCACTCTCCATCCAGCTCTTCTTCCTGACTGAGGATCCTATTTCCCAACAGAGGCTCCAAGCTCACTACCAGACACTTGGTGGCAGACTCACAGAGGTAGCAGTTCTACAGAAGCATGGCTTCCTACAGACCTTCCTGTGAGCTGTCACTTTGCAGCTACTTTGTCAGGTGGTTGTGCTTTGCTTCCCAAATTGATGGGTTGTGGACTTTTTCTCTGATCCTCCAACTTCCTTCCTAGGGTTTCACTTTCCCAAATCCTCCCACAGCTCTGGAAGATCTGATTCCTATAATAAAACCTTTATCCCATAAGCACAGTGGTTCTGACTCTGACTGTACTCTGACTGATACATCGAGACTAATCGTTGACCTGAGAACAATTAGAAAAGCTGGACAAAATGCAAAACAATTGTGTAATAGTTTTCTATGCTGCTGTTACAAATAACCACACATTTAGCGGCTTAAACACAAATGCATTACCTTACAGTTCTATAGGTCAGAAGTCTGCTATGGGTCTCGTGGACTAAAATCAAGGTGTTGGTAGGTATGTTACTTTCCGGAGGTTGTAGGAGAGAACCACTTCCTACTCAGATTGTCGGGAGTTTTCAGTTCTTGGCTGTAGGACCAAAGTCCCGGTTTTCTTACTGGCTACAAGAGCCATTTTAGAGCCCACCACATTCATTGGCTCATGACACCCTTATTCCATCTTCAAAGCCAGCAGTGTCAAGTCCTTCTGATGTCACACTATCTTCCCCACTTTTCTGCCTCCCTCTTCTGTTTTTAAGAGCTCATGTGATTAGATTGGGCCTACCTGGATCACCTAGGATAATCTCCCTTGATTATCAGTTGATCAGCAACCTTAATTCCAGTCCTGCAACTTTAATTCCCTTTTGTTATGTGACATCTTCACAGGTTCTAGGGATGTGAATGTGGACATCTTTGGGAAGCACACTTTATTTGAGGCATCAGTAAAAAGCCAAGGCAGTCAGGGTTTGAGGGACTAGAAATTGAAGAAGAGGAAAGTTCATTTTTTCCTTCAGGGAATTTGCCAATTAACTGTGAGAGTAAGAGAAGCTGCATGGGAAGCAGTGGTCTAGGGCTTGCGGCAGTCTCACTGGGCTGGAGAGGCAGAGGTTGGAGCTTGGGGCTGAGGTACAGAGGTAATGAGGGACCACAATCTTAGACAGGAGGTAACTGCAGAGAAGTGAGCCTATAATTCTACATGAAATTCCTCCTTGAAATATATGTCAACTCCAAAGCTGCACATGTGTGGGGTGAGTGAGAGTAGAAGCTGGGAGACGAATGAGGTGAGCAGAAATTTCATCCATCTTGTGGGTCCAGGGAGTCAGGGGCTGGATTTCAGTGCTCACCAAGGTTGAAGGGTCTGGTAAACACCACAGGCTCTCAGCTGAGACCCTAGGTATACCTTCTATGAATAAGGGCAAAGTAGAAAAAGATCAACCTTGATCTGACTACATCCCTGTCCGCTTGCCAGAAAATTAAACCCTCTCTGGAAGAAATCATCATCCAGAGCTTCTACATTTTTTCACATACAAGGTCTGGTATTCAGCAAAAAAATCCTAGGCACAGTGGGATACAGAACAAAGTGATTGAAAACTAAGAGGAAAAAATCCCAGAGTACAGAAGCAGGTCTATAAGCAACCCAGACACTGGGGTAATCAGAAAGGGACTTTAAAGCAAAATTTAAAAAAAAGAATCAAATGGGGACTTCCTTGGTGGTGCAGTGGTTAAGAATCTGCCTGCCAATGCAGGGCACACAGGTTCAATCCCTGGTCCGGGAAGATCCCACATGCTGTGGAGCAACTAAGCCCGTGAACCACAACTACTGAGCCTGCGCTCCAGAGCCCGGGAGCCACAACTACCGAAGCCCACGCTCCACAACTACTGAAGCCTGCGTGCCTAGAGCCTGTGCTCCACAGGAGAAGCCACCTCAATGACAAGCCCGTGTGCCGCAACAAGAAGAGTAGCCCCCACTTGCCGCAACTAGAGAAAGCCCACATGCAGCAATGAAGACCCAACGTAGCCAAAAAAAAAAAAAAAAAAAAAAAAAATCAAATGGTGATTGCATAACTGAAAAAAAAAAACAAACCCTGAAATTAAGAGTTCACTAGATGGGCTTAATAGAATTTTGGATGCAGCAAAAGAGAAGATTAATAAAGATGGGTCAGTCAGTAGAAAATATCCAGATTAATAAAGAAGAGAGAAAAAGAGATGGGAAATTCCAAAAAGAGTATAGGAGACATCTTGCACATGGTGAAAAGTCTGACATACATGTAATTAAAATCCTAGAAGAATATTTGAAGAATAGTGGCTGAGAATGTTAAAAAAAATTGATGAAAGACATCGAGCCTCAGATTCAAGAAATTCTATAAACTCCAAGAAAGATAAATCAGATATGTCTGAAGGAAATGAAAATGCTAATTCAAAAAGATACATGCATCCCAATGATCATTTTGTAATGTAAATAAATATCAAATAACTATGTTGTACACCTGAAACTAATATAATGTTGTAAGTCATTTATACTTAAATTAAAAAATCAATCAATGCAATGTACCACCAAAAAAAGAGAAACTATATTATCATCTCCAAGGACACAGAAAAACCATTTGATAAAATTCAACATCCATTCATTATAAAAACACTCAGCAAACTAAGAATAGAAAGGAACTTCCCTGGGACTTCCCTGGTGGCACAGTGGTTAAGAATCTGCCTGCCAATGCAGGACAACGGGTTTGAGCCCTGGTCTGGGAAGATCCCACATGCCGCGGAGCAACTAAGCCTGTGCACCACAACTACTGAGCCTGCGCTCTAGAGCCTGTGAGCCACCACTACTGAAGCTCGTGTGCCACAACTACTGAAGCCTGCACTCCTAGAGCCCATGCCCCGCAACAAGAAGCCAGTGCAGTGAGAAGCCCGCACACCACAACAAAGAGTAGCCCCCACTTGCCACAACTAGAAAAAGCCTGCGTGCAGCAATGAAGACCCAACGCAGTCAAAAATAAATAAATAAATAAACTTATTTAAAAAAAAAAGAAAGGAACTTCCCTCAATATGATAAAGAGCATCTAAGAAAATCTTGCAGCTAATTTAATGATGAAAGACTGAATGTTTTCCCCATAAATTCAGGAAAAAGGCAAGGATGTCTGTTTTCACCATGACTATTCAATAGTGTACTGGAGATGGTAGTCACTGCAATAAGGCAAGAAGAAGAAATAAGAAGTATACAGATTAGAAAGAAAGAAAAAAAACTGTCTTTACTTGCAAATAACAATCATCTATGTAGAAAATTCCAAAGAATACACAAAAAGAAAACAAAACAAAAAACCCTGAGAACTATTATAGCTAATAAGTGAGATCAGCAAGGTTACAGGAAAAAAGGTTCATATACAAATACTGATTTTATTTCTATATATTAGCAATGAACCAGAAATTGAAATATCTATGGATAAATCTAATAAAATATGTACTGGATTTACATTGTGAAAACTATAAAACATTGATGAAGGAAATCAGAAAAGACCTAAGTAAATGAAAAGCTATTCCATATTCATTGATCAGAAGGCCTAATACAGTTAAGGTATCAATTCTCCCTAAATTGAGCTATAGATTCAAAGCAATTCCAGTCAAAATCCCAGCAAGTGTTTTGTAGAAATATGGAAAATCACAGAACCTAGAATAAAAAAAGATTTTGAAAAGGAAAAGCTGAAGGATTCATAAGACCTGATTTCATGACTTAGTAATCAAGACAGTGAGGTGCTGTCTAAGGATAAGCATATAGATCAATGGAACAAAACAGAATCCAAAATGGACCCACACATATATGGTCAATTGGTTTTAGACAAAGGTGTCAAGGTAATTCAATGAGGAAAGAATAATCCTCAAAAAAATGGTGTTGGAACAGACATCCATGTGCAGGGGAAGAAAAAAAAAGGGATCTTAAACCTTAATTTGCACCATATACAAAAGTAAACTCAAAATGAACCAAATACCTAAAAGTAAAAGTTGAAATTTAAAATATCAAGAAGAAAACATTGGAGAAAACCTTTGTGAGCTTGGGTTAGATCAAGATTTCTCAGATAAGACACAAAAAAGTATGATCCATAGAAGAATAAAAATTGATAAATCAAACTTCTTCAAAATTAAAACCTTCAGCTCTTCCAAAGACTCTTTAAGTCAAGTCCCAGACTCAGAGAAAATATGTGAAAAACACATTTCTGTATCTAGAATATACGAAGAACTCTTATATTGTAATAAGAAGACAAACAACCGATTTTTTAAAATAGACAAAAGATTTGAACCAACAAAGAAAATATATGGATGGTAAACCAATACATGCAAGTGCTTAGTATCATTAGTCACCAGAGAAAAGCAAAGTAAAACCCCAGTGAGATACCACTATTTGCCTATCAGGATGGCTAAAATTAAAACAAGACAAAACAAACAACAGAATAGATCATACCAAATGCTAGCAAAGATATGGAGCAACTAGAAATCTCATATTTCTGATGGTAGTGCCAAATGGTACAGCACTTTGGGAAAACACTGTCTGTCTCTTATAAAATTAAATATTCACTTACCATATGACTCAGTGATCCCAATCCTAAGTGTTTACCCATTACAAATGAACATATAAATCTACACAAAGCTCTGTCTATCCATGTTCATAGAAGCTTTATTCTTAATAGTCAGAAACAATCGAAAGGTACACTTAATAATGAATAGATAAACAAACTGTGGTGCATCCACACAAAGGAATATTACTCAGCAAGAAAAGGAAATGAACTACAGATACACACAACCACATGGATGAATCTCAAAAGCATTACACTCAGTGAAAGAAGACACAAAAACTTTAAATCTAAATTTATATAGAATTATTCCATTTTATGTGATATTCTGGAAAAGGTAAAATTACAGAGACAGAAATCAGATCAGTGGTTGCCAGGGGTTAGTGATGAGTGGTAGATCAATTACAAAGGAACATGAGAGAACTTTCTGGCATTCATGTATCTTGATTATGGTGGCAGTTACACAACTGTGCTTATTTGTCAGAAGTCACTGAATTGAACCATACATCTAAAAAGGGGTTATTACTATATGTAAACTATACCACATTAAGCTAATTTTTTAAAAAGAAATAAATATATGTGCTGTGTCTAAAAAAAACTACTGCAACATAAGAGGTAATAAATAAATGCACTTAAAAAACTGCTAACCCAGGAATTCCCTGGTGGTCCAGTGGTTAGGACTCGGCTCTTTCACGGTTGGGGCCTAGGTTTGATCTCTGGTTGGGGAACTAAGATCCTGCAAGCCGTGCGGTGCAGCCAAAAAAAAATTGCTAACTTGGAGTTGTGAAAAAAATTCAATAAGTAGTGAAATATATCAAAAAGTTTGAAATAATGTTTATGAAAAACTAAGTACATCATAATAACTCTTGCTTGTGGTGGTCAAATTTCTTATTCTGTTGAAGATGTATTGTGAATTTGGAAGTACTAAAATGTAAAAAAAGAGTTATGTTGAAGAACACAGTTGAAGAAATTCAGAGGACTTTGGAAAGTCAAGGGAAAGCAAATAGTTGAGGCATGGAGTCAGACAACAAGCCAGGACAGAAGTGAGAAGAAACAGTTAAAGGCTGGAGAAGAACCAGAGGACAATGACATGGGTATAGTGTTGCAAGAATTTGCAGAATTAAGGACTGATCAATCATTCATTTATGTTGGAAAATACTAACGGAACATGCACTAGTGTCAGGCCCTGCTCTAAGTGCTGGGGACACAACAGTGGACAAAACAGACCATAATCCTGAATCTCAGACAGTCTACATTCTAGAGGGAGGAGATAATAAACAAAATAAATAAGTCTAAGAAATGGTACGGAAGTGTTAGTGAAAAAAAAGAAAACAAGGAAGCGGGATATCGTATGTAAGGCAGAGGCTGGGGCTTCAATATTTAAAAGGGGGGTTAGAGAAGGCCTTATTGAAGAACAGGTACTTGAGAAAAGAACTGATGCAGGTGAGGGAGCCACGAGGAGAGCTTTTAAAGGTGGGTGCTTTTAACACTGTGTTCTCATGGTGTATTCAGCTAACATCCATCCACTTTGTTGAGACCCATTTATTTAGCTTCCATAATAACGATATAAAAAGATACCACTTAATGTGATAACTGGTTATGTCAATTTATAAAAATGATTTACAGAATAAATATAATCTTCATTTCAACCAAACAAGAAATATTAGAAATCCAACTGAAAGAAAACCACACACTTCAATTTATTTTCAACTACTACTACCTCTCCTCTCTCAAACCTGCCCCTCTTTCAATTTTCATTATACATGATTCTGAAAAAGCTGAATGGCACAGTTTAATGTTAATAAATTTTTGAGTATTAGCTAGGAAAGGGGGTTAGAAAAAACAGGAGGAAATAGCCTATCCATATGAAAATAATAATCACATAATATTTATTGTCTGGGATTGAAATGTTTCAAATATGCAAAGCAATAAAATGTCAGGAAAAGGAAAACTTCCTAATGTTAAAAAGATCATGAATTTTCCCCAAAATAAGACATATGAAAAAAGTTCGGGTGATACTTAATGTCAAAAGAAAAAAATACCCTTAAATTTAAGCTAAAGAAGCTTAAAACCTTCAGAGGGCACAACTTACTCACCACTGAAGGGCTGCAGAGACAATGGCAGTTACTGTAAAAGCACAGAAGGCAATAGTTATCTTTTTTTTTTTTGACCTTGAGAATCACTTTTTAACCTTAACAAATTCCCTGACTCATGCATTCTATAACTTGTACTTTTGCTACCTCTTGAATGAAAAAAAAAATGTAATGTCAAAAAGCTACAAGGATTTCAGTGTCATTTTTAAATAAATTTATGTTTGTATTTCATAAATCACAATGGCACGCATGTAAATATTTAGAGCGGCACCCATATGGGCAAAACATGTAACATATTTAATCTATAGATAATTTAATGTAGGTGGCTTCTTGAGCCCTTTTCTGGAACTCTACGGGTCCCCCTAGGTCCTTGCTTCACTGTTTGGGAACTGTCGACACCATGTTGATTGTTTGGCTTTCATAGGTGCTAAGAAAATCTTTTTTGAATGAATGAATGAATGAACAGAGATAAAGAAAGCAGACGTTTTAACTGCAAGCTGTTGGGTGAAAAACTGTTGCTTCCTGTTCACAAAATCTCATTATTTTCAGTCTAAACAGATCTTCACATTTGCTCTAAGTTCAGAGAACATGTTATTTCTATTACCTTTAGGGAAATCTCATCCTAAAATAGCTTGTTGTCTTTAAAGCAAACTAGTGGGAGGCCTAGCAGGTTTTCAAAGATGCTGCTATAAACAAAAATGGAGTATGTCTGTAAGTCTTTTTCAAGTGTGTATAGATTCAAGTAGGACACAAAGGTTCTTAGGTCTTTAGTAGTATACAAATGTGACTAAGGTTACCTCCCTCTCTGAGGTCATTAACCCCTTCAAATAAGACTGTAGTCAGAGTGACCTACTCATAAAGGCCACAAGAAACCTGACTCATGGCCTGCTTTGAATTGCTTTCTCTGAGACACTGTATTATTGTCTTTAAGAAAAAGGCTGTGATCATCTATAGTTCTTGAGATTTGCAGCCAAATAAGTCAAACAAGCATCAATAAGAGATTAAACAAAGACTTAACCAAAAAAAAAAAGAAAGAAAAAGAAAGAATTTTGTGCTCATGTTTGTTAAACAACCAAAAAATATTTATTGAATACCTAATATGTGCATGTGGCGATTACAAAGAGGTATAGATTTAAGACTTGCCCTCAAGAAATTCTTAATTTCTTGAGGCAGGCTACAAAGCACACGGAGAGATGATTAGGGACAGAAAATAGGAAGTATAGAGACCAACAGGGGCATAAAAATTCAGAGGATGCAGAAGGCACTGTGCCCTGAGGCAGGCAGGAAGCTTTATGGAAAAGAGCTAGAGAAGGAGAGCACCTTGAAAACCTAGGGAGGAAGAGGCAGATGGATTTTTCATATGGTTCACAGAGACACATGACTCTGTATATTGCAGGGGAAAGGCACCCTAAGTGACCTTGCATGTCTCCATCTGGATCACGTAGGCAAGGTTCCACTTCACTCTGTGATCATCCCAGGGATGCGGCAAGACAGCCAGTCTTGGGAGGAGCTGCCACAAGGAATCATCTGCCTCCCTGGTTCTGGAGAGACATGGGATTTTCCACCTCGCCCTCCTTTTAGGTATGGATGAAAGCTGGTAAACTGCTTGGCTGTGGTTTAGAGTTGGTGTCTCCATGACACAGTGACCCATCACTCTGGTCTTCTGTCATCTGGACCCTAGATTTGGTATATTCCTGTGGGATTAGGACCATGGAAAGTTGACACCATGCTGATCTTGCTTAGGCTGCCCTGTAAGTCACAAACTTCCTGCACCATCTGGGCTCATTGTCTCCTCCCAGGCCAAACCTATGGAAGTGTGGCCGGCCAACCTGCAGGAGTCACTGCTGCTTAGAGACTGCTCGATGGATTGGCACATACAGGTCTGGAAGGAGTGATTAACTTTTCCCAAGTAAAGTGGTTGGAAGAAGTAAATCAACGCCATTCAGAGAAGAAAGCTGCAGGTACGTAGTACCCCAGGCTGCTGTAGTGCTAGTTGGCATCTTAACAAACAAAAATCAGAAAGCGACTTGTTCGGAGGCAGAACAGACCTAGGGTTGAATTAAAGAAGCTGCTAATCACGGATGAGGGAGGAAAACCATCATTTCTTTCTTTTTTTAAATTGGGGTACAGTTGTTTTACAATGTTGTGTTAGTTTCTACTGTACAGCGAAGTGGAGTTCCCTGTGCTATACAGCAGGTTCTCATTAGTTATCTATTTCATACATATTAGTGTATATATGTCAATCCCAATCTTCCAATGTATCCCACCTCCCCTCCCCCCTTGGTGTCCATACGTTTGTCCTCTACATCTGTGTCTCTATTTCTGCCTTGCAAACCGGTTCATCTGTACCATTTTTCTACATTCCACATATACGCGTTAATACACGGTATCTGTTTTTCTCTTTCTGACTTACTTCACTCTGTATGACAGTCTCTAGGTCCATCCATGTCTCTACAAATGACCCAGTTTCGTTCCTTGTTATGGCTGAGTAATATTCCATCATATATATGTACCACATCTTCTTTATCCATTTGTCTGTCGATGGGCATTTAGGTTGCTTTCATGACCTGGCTATTGTAAAGAGTGCTGCAATGAACACTGGGGTGCATGTGTCTTTTTGAATTATGAAAACCATCATTTCTAATTCAAATTGTTTTCAGCAACTTTCTTTCCACTTTCTTCCTTTCTCTGTCCACCACTCCCCCCAAGCACACACACATCCTGGACTAGGAGAAACAATGACTATGTCACAACTAACAAGCAAACATCTAAAAGGGACATTTGTATAAAGTCGCAAGGGGTTGCCATACGTACTTCTGTATCTGCCACTGCAAACACATGTACACAAGATGGGGATTACTTTATAACATGAGATAAATACCTTGTATGAAAGCATAAAATAGTAGCCTATGTAATAAGAGCCTTCTGGAGAAATCTGGTCTCCACAAAGGAGAGGCTTTGTACACATGGATTTTTGAGGAAGTTTTTCTCATAAGTTGTACAGGGATTCTCAGTATGTGCATTGATCATATGTATTTATCTTAAGGTTTAAGACATTACAGAGGACTTGGCATCATTCTATATAATTATAGTATATTATACATTACATGATATTCTATTATACACATAATACTTGGCCTTAGGGAAGGAATGTTAAGTTAAAATGAAATTTTCTTGTAATCAAGTTTTTTTAGTAGAGAAGTGCTTCTAGGTTCAGGGCAGCAATTCTCTTTAATATGTTATCAGAACTCTTTAGTACAATCCGTGCTGTACAACAGTGGTTAAGAGCATGAACTCTGGGGTCAAAGTGCTGGCTACAAATGCTAGCGCCATCTTGGGCACTTCTGCATAAGGCAGTGAAGCTTCTGTTCTTAAATTTGCGTTCTATCACCTCTGGGCAACAGGGAGAATGACAATGCATGTCTCATAGTGGGGTCGTGAGGATTTAATGAGATAGCCACACAAAGTGCTTAGTATACAGGGTGGCACACGGTGTCCTACAATTATTATGTAAAACTTATTATTAAAATACTGATACAATAAATCATCATTTTTGATAGCAAGTAAATTGTTATTTGAACAGTTATATAAGTAAGTAATCCTCTTGCTTCTTGATTTTTTCTATATCTTTTTCTATTTTTATCTTCCTTTGAATAAAAGGGAATAGTGAATGAGTGGTGGTGATGAGCAGAAAAGGGAACATGAATATAATACTGTATACAGAGTTACAGCGGTTTCCAACAATGAAATACTGTATCTGGGTTTCTCATGACTTTGTAGGAATTGATTGTTTTAAAATATGCTTCAATTGCCAAAATCCCCATGACTTATGACAGGCTGAATATTTGATATTTTCTTCCAGAAGACAAATGTAAGTCTCTTTCTTTGTTTCTTCTTCTTCTTCTTTTTTTAAAGTGCTATAGTATCACTATCCTAGTCACGACGCTAGAAACTTACTTTAAGAGATATGACTTTTTCATATTTGAGTTTTTAAAGGCATCTGGCCCTTATTTAACCATCACATTTACATCCAATTTCTGCAGGCATGGTTTTGTTGTTTAAGCTTGGCTTGATGCCCTCTGCAGAAAGCCTTTGCTTTAATGAACACAACCCCACTGAAACTGCTAGAGTCCCCTGGTCTGCCCCCCTTCCCCGCCCCCAACCAACTGTACAAGAAAAGCACAGAAAGTTTCACCTTGCACTTCAAATAAGAAGATAAAAATAAGAAAATAAATTGAGGTAGAATCAGCTTTATGTGGCTGCCACTGCTATGACATATTCAACTTGATGCCCTTATATTATTTGCAGAAGTGTTTATGTACTATGAAATGTTCAGCCAGAGCATACAGGAAACTATAAAATATTTTATGAGATGTATACATGGTTGATGGTAGAATTTTAAATGCAACTTGGGAAGGTTCTATCTAAATTCCAGGAGGGCAGATGAGGAAATACTTTCTCTGTAGTGACTCAGTTTTACATAAGGGGTTATATGAACTGGAAAGAAATACCTGATTTGGGAACTATACAAAATTTTTTTTCATAAAATTAAATTTTATAATTTATAGACAAGTAAAATTGTTTTCTTTCAGACCAAGAATCACCAGTTATGTTTATTTGTCTTCTACATGGTAAAAGCATTAAACGTGGATTGTTTATTATTTTATAGGAACAAAGAACATGCAGTAATAAATGAAGAATCCTCCCCAGATACAGGAAGTATATACACCATTAAAAAACATTTGTGCTTCTGATGGTTTTTAAATAACAACTCTTGGTTCTAAAACTGGAACATTATTTTTGAATCTCAACTATTGCAATACGTGAAGGCAGAAGGTTAATGACATATCCTCAAAATGGCATGTTTAGAAAGTTGCATTTCCAAATTCAGGTGAAGGGAGAAATATATTTCTGTTTCCTTTATCCTCAAGTCTATAAGGCAGTGCCAATTTCCCATAAGAGAAGTTATTTATTTACTTACTTATTTATTTATTTTCAAATTCCAGCTCCCAAACACAGGCCTACAGAAATAGAAACTATTTTGTGCATTCACATTTGATTTACAATTAAGCCTGACTTTTGGTTTATTTTTGTTTTGTTTATTTATTTAAAATTTTAATTTTCTATTGGAGTATAGTTGATTTACAATGTTGTGTTAGTTTCAGGTGTACGGCAAAGTGATTTAGTTATACCTACACATATACCTATTCTCTTTCAGATTCTTTTCCCATATAGGTTATCACAGAGTATTGGGTAGAGTTCCCTGTGCTATGCAGTAGGTCCTTGTTGATTTTATATACAGTAATGTGTGTATGTTAATCCCATCCTCCTAATTTACCACCCCTCCCTCACCTTTCCCCTTTGGTAACCATAAGTTTGTTTTCTAAGCCTGTGAGTCTGTTCTGTTTTGTAAATAAGTTCATTTGTATCATTTTTTAGATTCCACATATAAGTGATGTCATATGATATTTGTCTTTGACTTCACTTAGTGTGATAATCTCTAGGTCCATCCATGTTGCCGCAAATGGCATTATTTCATTGTTTTTTATGGCTGAGTAATAGTCCATATATTTTTATGTGGTATATAAGTACCACATCTTCTTTATCCATTCATGTATCAGTGGACATTTAGGATGCTTCCATGTCTTGGCTATTGTAAATAGTGCTGCAATGAACACTGGGGTTGCATGTATCTTTTCGAAGTATGGTTTTCTCCAGATATATGCCCTGGAGTGGGATTGCTGGATCATATGATAGCTCTATTTTTAATTTTTAAAAATTTTTTGATTTTTTTTCAATTTTTGGCTGCGCTGTGCAGCTTGTGGGATCTTAGCTCCCCGACCAAGGATCAAAACTGCGCCCCCTGCATTGGCAGTGTGGGGTCTTAACCACTGGACCTCCAGGGAGGTCCCTACTTTTAGTTTTTTAAGGAACCTCCATACTGTTCTCCAGAGTGGTTGTACCAATTTACATTCCCACCAACAGTGTAGGAGGGTTCCCTTTTCTCCATACCCCCTCTAGCATTTATTGTTCATAGACTTTTTGATGATGGCCATTCTGACCGGTGTGAGGTGATTGTAGTTTTGATTTGCATTTCTCTAATAATTATTATTGATGTTGAGCATCTTTTCACGTGCTTTTTGGCCATCTGTATGTCTTCTTTGGAGAAATGTCTATTTAGATCTTCTGTCCATTTTTTGATTAGGTTATTTGGGGGTTTTTTTATATTGAGCTGCATGAGCTGTTTGTATATTTTGGAGATTAATCCCTTGTCGGTTGCTTCGTTTGCAAACATTTTCTCCCATTCTGTGGGTTGCATTTCCATTTTGTTTATGGTTTCCTTTGCTGTGCAAAAGCTTTTAAGTTTAATTAGGTCCCATTTGTTTATTTTTGTTTTTATTTTCATTATTCTAGCATCAACATCACGAAGTCATTAGGAAGATCAATGAACTACCAAAGGTAAGGTTCCTGACACAAAGTAGGTGCTCAAAGTATGTTAATTCCCCTCTCCCCTGCTTACAGACCTCTTCTTTAAAATTGATGTATAACTGGCATATAACACATTATTTAATTAATATCACAGTCCCTCTGAAGAAGATTTTAATATAATGCTTATGCTTTAGGATGTGTCCATAATTAGAATCATTTAAAAAATAAATCTAGGTTATTGTCTAAGATAAACATGCCATAAAACCCTGATGTGTCTTGGTAATATCTAATGCAAACCCAGTATGGTGGAGTATAAGACTAGACAGACTGATAATTAGGGACCATGGTCTGGTCTCTGGTCTGTCATGGCACTGCTGAGTGACGTTGGTAAAGTCAGTTTTCCTCTCCAGGCCATCATTTTCCATCTGTAAAATGAGTGGTTGTTTTCAATGATCTTTAAGACCATCTTCCACTCTGACAGTTTATGATTCTACATAGCAATTTAATCTTTAAAGAAATTTATTTAAGTCACATTTTCTGAAACTTTCCCTTTATAAGTTTTTTTCCCCCCTATACTCACTGCTTAAGGAAATTTTATTTCACTTCAAATTTAGTGTTGTGGAAAGAGTCAGAAAAAGAACCTAAGTGTAGAAAAGAAAAAAATAGAATTACAAATATTAATATTGAGCCATTACGGGGACATCTAGGCTGGTTCGGGACAGACATAAATGACCTTGTTTTATTCTAAATTCAGCTCGCTGGCTTATGATGAAAAGTGAAAGGTTATTATATGGACTTACTGGGCAAAACCAGATTTTATAAATAATTACCTGTCAGACTGTTCAAGATAGACAAACATACGCCAGACCAACAAAAACACAGACCTGTCATATTTCTGAGAGAAATGTACGTTGAGTCTTCCTTCTCTGGGACTATAAGGAGATCAGGTAGAATAAAATGAAGGGAAAAAAATCTAAACCCTATATTTTCTGCCTTGTGCATACTTTAAAATGTATAATGTGGGAGAGGAAGAATTTTGATGTGAAAAATCGGCTCCTGAAAATTTTATACATCTATAAGCCTGGCATAGAAACCAAATACAATAAATGCTGTCGTTTTAAAAGTTAGGATGTTTACTGCAAGCTTATAATTTTCCATGATTAGGGACGCCAAGAAAAATAAGAATGATGATAAAAAGAAAAGTTTAATCATACATTTCACCAAGCACAGATGGAACATCAAAACCCTTTGGCAATTTTTTGATATTATATATCTGCATTTTTTTGTTCTTGACATGAAGATTTTTTCCAGAAGGACTAACATAGAACAGGTAAGTGATAGTTAACAAATGTGAATAATATGGCACAATCACATTAACTGAGCCTCACTATGATTTGGTCACAGGAGGAAAATCTTTCATGCTTCTCATTTCTGTTTTTATTAATTCTTTACAAAGCCTATCTCAGTGTGTGTAGAAACCACGATAAAAGTAAAATTATACAAAACTCATAAAGAATGAAAGAAACAACTTCCTTCTTTGCAATTCGAGTTCAATCAAGAACTGTATATAACTGCTATATTTTGGTTTGCTTCGTTACTGTTCCTTGTTTACTGGAGAAAGTATAGATGCCAGAAGGATAACTCAGCTGCTACCAGCAAGAAACTGCCCAGCCCACATTTCAGTCTAGGTGTTAGCGCTTTGGAGGGAGAAAGCAGATCACTTGGCTCCCCATCCATTGATTCTAACCGCTTTGCTTCTAAATGGGTACAGCGTGTGTGTGAGGGCTGGGCCTGGGGATCGGAGGGACAGGGGAAGGAGAAAAATGAAGATGGGGAAGAGGGTCTACGAGGGGAAAAACACACGATAGGCAGATACTCAGAAAGTTGGGAAGAAGCCATGAAAATGACATATATACTACACGTGGGGTGAAGGGAAGAGAAGATGGGAACAGACAGTTCATCAGGCCAATTAGGTCTTTGATTAGTGTGAGTTTATAAGATGGACATTTGTCTGTAAAATACATGTAGATCTAGACATCAAATGTCAGAAGGTAGAGTTGGTGGGACAGTGCAAGGGGAAGACTGACTGTTCTTTTGTTTCCTTTGTCCGAAACCTGGATTACAAAATGCATCAAATAAAACACAGACTAAACACTGAGAAAAAAAAGTCACCGCTTGTAAGTTATGTGGGCTGAGAGCAGTACATCTATTCCAAATCACAATTTCAAAATTGTGTGATGTGCATGCTTGCCCACCTACACACCATCCCAAACATCCTGCCATTAATTGGCTAAATGGCCCATCCAGTAAACAAGACTAAGTGTTGAGGGGGCTGGAAAAGGGCTGGAGTCAGCCAGTTGATAGTCACAACAAACCAACCCACTCCCAAGGATGCGGAGAAGGTAAACTTGTATTTTATTTTGCCCAAGGAGGGGAACAGAAATCACCTTAATATAACATTGCCTTTCCTGTTGTCGCACTCACAGTCACATCAGCAGGCCAGAAAAGCCATCCCATTCCTGCGGTAGGCACTCTGTCAAAGCAAAAGAAATCTGCAGTGAATTATCACATCAAGTCAAACCAGGAAAGGAAGCAAAAGAGCAAACAGAACTTTCTTCCTGTTTTGTAGACTCTGCTGGCTACAATCTAATAGGGTGCTTAATCTGAACATTTCTGGTGGCAAAGCTTTAGCAGCCACTCTGTTAAAAAGTCAGTGTGGTTAACAAGTGGTTAGTGATTCTATTTTGGGGGAGTGGGAGATACCTAAAATAAGACATCCCATTCTGTTAATTGATTGGGCTTGGTTAGGCCAAAGACATGTTGTGTTGAATCTGTTTGTCCTTTATAAACATGTGCTCTCTATTGGACATGCCCAAGAATCACTTCTAACTAAGTCTCTTAATAGTCTGTAAATTACTGACTCATTATATCCTTCCCAGGCATAATTTACAGTCTCAGCGAAAAGCTATGGGAACAGATACTAACAGAGCCCCCCCCCCACCACAAATATGGTGATCTCTAAGGAGTTCTGTACATTATAGACATTACGGAAAACTTGAATCCTACATAATTTTATATACATTCATGTACATATAGATGTATAAATGGATATGCATGATGGGATAAAAATACTCCCATAAAAGAAAAATGGGAAAAGCTACTAATTGCAATAATGCAATATATTCCAGTAAAGAAAGTAAAATGGCGTGATTTCTCACCCCAAGAGATATATTCTGCATTTCAGAGTTGGAAGAGTTGGGCCATACAGGGCCTCTGTGACTCGTCCTGATACTCACAATGAGACCCAGAGTGAAGCAGAATTAAAATCCGGGATTTAGGAATAAAATACCCCTTTTCACCACCATAGTTTTCATTATTTAAACTAGGAACAGCAACGTTCAGAGAATTCATAACCCTCAATTAAATGGAATTTTTCTATAATCTGTTTTCAGAAAAATGGAAAAAATGACAAAATCTCACATCAGGGATTTTTTTTTTTCCTTTAAGCTAGTAACTCTGGGCTGTTCTGGAGTCTGTAAACTTTCGGTCCAATAAATTTACCTTCAGTAGCCATATTATAGGAAATATAGAATAAGCTTTTATGGTTAAGATAATGTTATGAAGGTGCTGAGAGTTTAATTCTAAAAACATGATTATTTTTAATTATACAAAAAAAAAAAAAGGAAAGTGGACCCAAGCTTTTTAGAAAGACTTCTACCAATATGAGGTGAAACAAAAATGGTTTTCCAGATAACTTTCTGTTAATCATAAAATTCAATTAACTTCAAAACCTTCCCTCCAAATCTCCTGCTTACACAGGATTTACTATGGTTGTCAGGCTTTGGCGCCCTGGCTGAAATTTCATCGGTGGGTTATGCTGTTACACAGTTCACTCCAGATCAGCATATCAAGGATGAGAAAACAGTGGCAGATTCCAAGTTTCCTTTCTCAGGGATCTCTGGGAGCTCCATCCTACCATTGGACTTTTTGTGCCACAGGGCACTTTCAGATTGAAGCAAACATTCTAACAAAGGCTAGAAAATTCCAGCTCTAGCTCCTAAGATTGTGCACCGGAGAACAGTGGTTAAGTGAGCTCCTTGGAGAGCCACAAATAAGTTGCAGGAACGGATAAGGTGTCTTCCCACAACTACAGGCAGGGGAGCCTCAGGCCTTGAAACAGCCCCTTCCGCCACAGCCGCCTTCGAGAGGCTCACGCCAAAGTAATACTTTCAGCTTCTTAACCTTGATATTTTACAGTTTACAACCACAGTGACAACCTTTAACATAACATAATATTGAAAGCACAGGGATGGTTTACATGGAGATAAATGGACCTGGGAATAAAGCTGGGTTCCTCTTAAAGGTAAACGGTTGAGGTGAGCCTTCCTTGAAAAAGCAGTCTTGGCTCGGGAGAAGACTGAGTCTTGGCTGAGCTCACCTGAGAAATTACCACATTAAATCTTTCCAGGGTGGGCGATATGAAATGGTTCGCTCCAGTACTGAAAAGGTCACTTTTCAAAAATCAAGCCACCTTCACAGATAATTGATTACTATTGTTTGCAAACAAGTAAAAGATGACAGGCTTATGTAATAACATAGACACTCAAGTAGCCAAGTTTAATGAGAAAACCAAAGTTTAGAGCTGACCCAGATTTCTGGAATAAGTTCTTCCTGTTCTAATTCTAAAATAAAGAAGAAACAAACGAGCATGTGTAATTAGTGAAGAGCAATTTCAGCAAACCAATCCCCTAGGGTCCTCCACCCTGAGTCACTGCTTTTTCCTTTTGATGTATAAAGGATGTATGTTGTCTGTCTGTGTAGGGTAACTATGGGAATGTCCCAAATTTGGCATCCCTTCCAGAGTGAGCAACTTGAAAGGAAGATGGATGAAGACAACTCATCTTTGTGTCAACTGTAAATTTCTCTCTATTTGTGTTGCGAATGCTGAAACTAAATTTAAACATTCTTGGTGTGAGGGCCTTCCAGAGGCCACATTCTCATGAAACACTCTGTATCCCACTCACTCTCTACTGTCAGATCCTATGAATGATTCACAGACATCCTTAGTTAGTAAAACCCAGACCTTGACCAGAAAAAGCCAGGACCTCCCCAACTACTGAAAAGTATAAATTAATCAATAACACAGACCTCGCCCCCCCCCCCCAAACCAGCTCTTACTGCTATATACCACTTAAGCTTTACTTCTTACTTAATAGAGCTCTGTTCTCAACTACTGTTGGCTCCTATGTAAATGCACTGAACAGCTCAGATATTTTAGCATCTCCCAAAGTTACCAGCAAAGATGATATATATATATATATTTTAAAGGACCAATTGTAGTTCTTAGGCTTTTTTTTTTAAAATTGAGTATCAAGCTAGCTCCCCATTTTTGACATTCTTTTATTCATTCAGCTCCAAATTATGACCTTTTACTGGAATCTCAATCTACCTGGATAAACAGACATAGATTCTAGTTGCTGCACTGGGCACTGGTGGGGAAATGAACTAATTAAGGGTGTACTTTTAAAATATGGCTTAAAAAAAATCATATGGACAATGAACAAGCTAGAGAAAACATTTAAATCCCAAACTGGTTTACTTCTGCTTTTTTATGGTTCATCATAAATTACACATTTTAAGGAATGCCAATTAATATTAAAAAGCAAAAGGTTAATATTTATCTTTAGCAAAAGAAGATAAATATGCTCTAAAACATAGCCTGCAGTTTGAATATGATTGTATGTGTGTGTTATTTATGCCATTAGCCTAATTAGTAAGGCTTTAATTATAGATAAAACCACGCCCCTCAGTTCAGACCTGTATTTTATTCTTACTACTACATTTCCTGATCAATTTTGGCATCACTGAGGCGGAGCTGTTGCTGCTCCACACCCTGTCCCATGGGGCCAGAGTTACGACTCTGACCCACCATCCCCAGGATGTGCTGTTGCTGCACCCTGAGCCCAAGCCACTACTGTACCCTGTCACCCCACAGCTGGTGCCACTGCTGTATCTCCCCACCCTGGGGCCCAAATCACTGTGGTGAGCCCCAAGGACTCAGACCCTGGGTCCTTGGAAGATATACACAAGCCTGCACCTCAGACACGGGCACTGCCATCACTGCAAGTGTACCTGTGCCCCAGGACCAAGGTAGTTCCACATGTGCCTGATCCTAGAACACCGGCTCCACTGCCACTGAGTGCCAGCTCACTAAACCTTGTACCAAAATGGATCCCCTTGGCTAGAACTTCCATTCACACGCAAAAAAGAAAGACCCCAGCAGCAGCCTCTGCCATCGAGGACCCCAACAGCCCTAGATGTCACTGCCACTTGCAGGACCTCTGCAGTCTGGGCCCCTGCAGTCTTTGCCCAAGTTGACCTCAGCTGATGGAGCTGCACAGAGATTATGCCACTGTGCTTTCCCCAGAATCAGAGCTGCTGAACCCCATCCTGCCAGAGCCCTCACAGACACCTTCAGGTGAAAGTCTTTCCCCTCCAGAGTCAGTCTGAAAAGGCTGGAAGAGTTGACTGCTCCCTCAAATGTGCAAACATCGATGCAAAGCTACTAGAAACGTGGAAAAGCAAGGAAACATATCACCACCAAAGGAACTCAATAATTTTCCAGTAACTGACCATAAAGAAATGGATATCTGTGAGTTACCTGAAAAAGAATTCAAAATAATTATTTTAAGAAAGCACAGTGAGATTAAGAGAACTGACAGACAACTCAATGAACTCAAGAAAACAATGCATGAACAAAATGAGAAATGCAACAAAGAGACAGAAATCATAAAAAAGAACTAAACAAAAATTTTGGAACTAAAATGCAAGAGAGAGCTTCAAAAACAGAATCAAGCAGAAGAAAGAATGTGCAAACTTGAAGACAGATTTCTTGATATTATCCATTAAGAGGAGAAAAGCAATAAGAATGAAAAAAGGGTGAAAAAATTCTGTGTAAATTAGGGGACACCATTAAGTGAAATAATGCAGTCAGCCCTCTGTATCTACGGATTCCACATCTGCAGATTCAACCAACCAAAAATATCTGGAAAAAAAATTCCAGAAAGTTCCAAAAAGCAAAACTTGAATTTGCTGTGAGCCGGCAACTATTTACATAGCATTTACATTGTATTTACAACTATTTACATAGCATTTACATTGAATTAGTTATTATAAGTAAACTAGAGATGATTTAAAGTATATATGGGAGGATTTACAGAGGCCACATGCAAAAACTATGTCATTTTATATAAGAGACTTGAACATCTGCAAATTTTGGTATCCATGGTGAGTCCTGGAACTAATCCCCCACAGATACTGAGGGATGACTGTATTTGATTTATGGGAGTCCTAGAAGGAGAAGAGAGAGAAAGGGTCAGAAAACTCATGTAAAGAAATAAGTTCTGATATCTGGGGAGAGATATGACCATCCAGAAACATGAAGCTCAGGAATTCCCATATAGATTTAGCCCAAAGAGCTATTCACTGAGACATATTATAGTCAAACTCTTAAAAATCACTGACAAAAAGAGAATTTTGAAAGCAGCAAGAGTTTAAAAAGAGCCATCACATACAAGCAAACCCAGATAAGGTTATCAGCAGATTTCTCAGAAGAAACCTTGCAGGCCAGGAGAGAAAGGGATGATATATTCAAAGTGCTCAAAGAAAAAAACCTGCCAATCCAGAACACTTTACCCAGGAAAGTAGTTCCCGGGTAGAGATAAAGACTTTCCCAGACAAACAGAAGCTGAGGGAATTTATCACCACTAGACCTGCCTTAGAAGAAATGCTAACGGGAGTTCTTCAAGATGAAACAAAAAGATGCAGCAAAAGCAGTTCTAAGAGGCAAGCTTATAGTGATAAATGCCTACATTAAGAAAAAACGAAGATTTTACGCACCTATGGTCACCTAACCTATGACAAAGGAGGCAAGAATATACAATGGTGAAAAGACAGTCTCTTCAATAAGTGGTGCTGGGAAAACTGGACAGCTACATGTAAAAGAATGAAATTAGAACACTCCCTAACACCATACACAAAAATAAATTCAAAACGGATTAAAGACCTAATTGTAAGGCTGGACACTATAAAACTCTTAGAGGAAAACATAGGCAGAACACTCTTTGACATAAATCGCAGCAAGATCTTTTTTGATCCACCTCTTAGAGTAATGAAAATAAAAACAAAAATAAACAAATGGGACCTAATTAAACTTAGAAGCTTTTGCACAGCAAAGGAAACCATGAACAAAACAAAAAGACAACCCTCAGTATGGGAGAAAATATTTGCAAACGAAGCAACTGACAAGGGATTAATCTCCATAATATACAAAACAGCTCATGCAGCTCAATATAAAAAAAACCCCAAACAACCCAATCAAAAAATGGGCGGAAGATCTAAATAGACATTTCTCCAAAGAAGACATGCACATAGCCAAAAAGCACATGAAAAGATGCTCAACATCAATAATTACTAGAGAAATGCAAAATAAAACTACAATGTGGTATCATCTCACACTGGTCAGAATGACCATCACCAAAAAAATCTATAAACAATAAATGCTGGAGAGGGTGTGGAGAAAAGGGAACCCTCCTACACTGTTGGTAGGAATGTAAATTGGTACAGCCACTATGGAGAACAGTATGGAGGCTCCTTAAAAAACTAAAAATAGAACTACCATATGACCCAGCAATCCTGCTCCTGGGCATACACCTGGAGAAAACCATAATGCAAAAAGATACATACACCCCAGTGTTCATTGCAGCACTATTTACAATAGCCAGGACATGGAAGCAGCCTAAATGTCCATCAACAGAGGAATGGATAAAGAAGATGTGGTACATATATACAATGGAAGATTGCTCAGCCATAAAAAAGAAGAAAATAATGCCATTTGCAGCAACATGGATGGACCTAGCGATTGTATACTGAGTGAAGTAAGTCAGACACAGAAAGACAAATATCATATGATATTGCTTATATGTGGAATCTAAAAAAAAAGGGTACAAATGAACTTATTTACAAAACAGTAATAGAGTCATGGATGTAGAAAACAAACTTATGGTTACCAGGGGATAAGCGGAGGGAGGGATAAATTGGGAGACTGGGACTGGCATATACACACATATATACACACTGCTACTAAAATAGATAACTAATAAGAACGTGCTGTATAGCACAGGTAACTCTACTCAATACTACACTGTAATGGCCTATATGAGAAAAGAATCTTAAAAAAAAAAAGAGTGGATATATGTATATGTATAACTGAACCACTTTGCTGTACACCTGAAACTAACACAAAATTGTAAATCAACTATACGCCAATAAAAATTTTTTTAAAAAGGGAAGATTTTAAATAAACCAAACCTTATATATTATATAACCTTATATATTTCAATTATCCCTCAATAAAGCTGGAAAAAAAGGGGTAAAATTTCATTATAGCAGGCCCCAAATTCACTTACAAATACTTCATTCCTCAAAGGCCTAAGACAAAAGATTTTGGTTCTATTATCTGAATTCCTATAAATTTGCAGAATTGGATTTTAGCAACTCTTTATTTAGAGTTCCAGCTTGGTGCTTGGTGGTGCTTGCTTGCACCACCACTTGTGCTTGGAGGTGCAAACGACACAAGGATAAGTAACACAGTCCCTGCAGTCACTAAAGCTTCCAATTTAATGCTAATGGTTTAACCACCAGCAGTAAAATGCATTGAGAGGTCATTTTCAAGGGTGGGAAAGAAAAAAACAAGGTAGCCTTTTTGTTTTCTCTTTTACTTTTAATCATAATATTTAATTTCAAATAACACTTAAAAGGGCATGAGATTGTATATTTCTTAAAGCAGGGGGGCAAATATTAAAAAATACTACACTTTAAAAAAAATGGTTTATGCAGTACAATACTTCCATGTCCATATCTAATTTAGCCTTACCACAACTAGCAAAAAAAAAAGGTCTTGTTATTCTCCTTTTTAAAGTGACATGTCTAGTGGGTGATGAGTAGATTTAGGATTCAAAACCCAGGGCCGGTATTCTTTTCATTATACCACACTGTCTTACATTAAAAAAAAGAAAACAAAAAAACCCCTGAAATCTGGCCTAATTTATTCCATCCAGATTACTATAGATATACATATTCTCCTAGTCCTAATAAACTCAATTCTTGCTAAAGATCACTTAAAGTAAATTAAAATTAACTAGATTAGTCTGGCACAATCCTTCAGAGTGCAAAGATGGGACCTGAATCTAAATCATCTTCAGTTTGGAGGCCCGCTCAACTGGAGCTTATTTTCCAGACTAATTTAAAGAATAGTATATTAAAAAAAACATTGTGCATCCAAATAACTTGGGGAGCTTTACAAAAATAACAGATACTCTGGCTTCACTTCTTTAAAGTCAATTGGTCTGAGTGGAGTTCGAGTTTGGAATGTTTGAGAAGCAATCCCAGTGACCTGGATGCTGGTGAGGGCTGAGAATGGTGGTGGAATAGGTGAGTACACCATTAACAGGACCCCAAAATGGTTTGGTCAATAAATGGAACCCTCTCAGAGTCTGTCATGATTATACAGTAAACAATATTTCATAATGGAAATCCTAATCTTAGCATTTAATTTAATACAGAAGAAACAGAAATTAGGTTTTTGGACCATGCCTTTTACGCAGACAGCAGACGGGTTACCTGTTATCTCTCACACTTCTTACTTGTGGGTCATCTGTACACTAGTCATTGTTTTTCTCCTTCCCAGATGCTGGGATGCTGCTGTTAGGCAGCACAGTCCTTCAGACCGCCACACCACGTTTAATTCCATAATGGCAAAGGGATTTGGAAATTAAGCCTACTAAACCAAGTTGAACAAATCTTTTGCTTACATCTAAAATCAAGGAACAATAAAATTTTGGAATTGGAAAGTATCTTTGTGAACTCCTCTAGCCCAATTCCTAATTTAACAGATGAAAAAACCATTGCCCAGAGGGAAAGAGAGACACATCCATGGGCATGTGGGGAGAACCCAGGATGGTTCTCATTCTGCCCAAAGCTGTGTGTTCAGCTCCTCTGACCTTAATGGGGAAAACAGATGTAGGGGAAAAATTCATTTTTCCAGATAAAGTACCCTTGGGAGCAGAACAAAAGTGAAGAGACTGGGCGAAGGGAGGGACTTCATGACGTCCAAAACAGGACAGCTGAGTAGTTAGAACAAGGCAGCCATCATGAGCTTTTAGTTCTACTTCTGCCTCTTCTGCTATGTGATTAGCTCTCCGTTAGAGAATCACCTAATATCCCTGAGTGCCCCAAATTATAATTTTGATAAATGGATGAAATAGCAAAATAATTAAGATAAACTTGGCTGAAAGGTTCTGTGGCAAAAGTATGCACCTTTAGAACCTTCAAGGGAAAGACGTACCATTTGTTCATGCTGAAGTCTTACTAAGGCTGTGCTCAGTGTCTGATTTAGGGCCAAGCAAATAATGTGGCCTGCCTAGGTCTGTCTGGAGTTGGCGAATTTGGGTTAAATCCAGTAGAAGAAGGACAAGGAAAAGATTTGGAGCATACATTCACCCTGTCCCAAACTACCGTTAACTCCCAATTAACTAAGTGTAGGGTAGACTCTCTGCATTTTGGATGATTTGTGGGCCACAGGAGCCGCCCTGGTTACCAAGGGCCTGGTGGTTTCCCAAAAGCTCTTTTCCACTCCACAAGGATGAAGAGGGCACAGAGGGCAGAGGTTCTACAGCTACTGGCTTGGCTTTGCTGGAAGGAAAAGGTGAGGGAGGTTGGAGAGTAACCGAAAGCAACAGTCTTTCCCTAGTCCTTACTAATTAAGTTAGCCTAAGTGTTCTATTTATTGGAACACTCGGTTGGCTGGGGTTGGGAAGGTATGTACATCTCTGCATTTCACGTATAAATGCTGTTCCACAAGACAGCTGAATTAGCCCTCCTCTCTGCCCCAACTCACTCCCAAGTTACTGTGAAACCAGTTGTGCTTTTATCTGGCCTTTTTCTACCTCTCTTCCGGTAGCAACATCGGAGACTATACCAAGTTGCCTCAAATTCCACTGCTCCCGTAAGCACAGATTCAGCCCTGCCCTCCGTGGGGTCACTGGATTCAGAGTCCAAGCCCTCTCTCGGCGCCTCCATTTGCTGAAGGAGGTGACAGTGCCCTGAGAGACACACTGTTTTGCTTTAATACTATAAATCTTTGGACCTCTGGAGCTTCATATCAAAGCTACGTAATAGCTTTTGAAAAGATAAAATATGCTCCCCTTTTCTTGCTGCCCTTGTGTCTGCGTGTGGGCAAGAGATTTAATTACAATGAATAAAACCGAATGGTGGTCTGAGACTCTTAAAATCAAAGTGGGGATCATGGCTGAAATTCATTAGCAAACATAAATACAAATAGGCACATCTTGTTTGTACCAATGCCATGTGACTTTCCCCTTTTTGATAATTTCATTCTAACTGATATTTCAGAGAATCTAAATTGAACCATATGATGTATAGCATTGTAACGTGCAAAGCTCTTCATTAAACATTTTCCTTTTTTGTGTACTTCCCCATGTTATAAATATCCAGTGAAAATCATGGAGGGCAGTTTGTCAGACAGCAGAGCCTTGATTTAAGACAGTGGAGGGAGCCCTGCCCTCTAAATAAGAGGTCTTCTCTGGCTGGCAGAATAGGAATAAGACATAGCATTAACTCCCATTCTATTCCAAGTAACTGGAGCCTATAAATCTTGAGGAACGTGTCATTTTATGCATGTTTTTCTCTAAGTCTGTATCATATTCTTCTTATAAGTTATTTCAGGATTCTGAATATAAACATCTCTAAATTAAAATTTAATTATTAAAAATTACCATTTCTAATTGCCCAAGTCATTGCAATCAAATTATATGAGAGATGTGTTAATTTCTTGTTGTTGCTGAGAAAAATAATTATGTGGTTGATACAAGTAGCATTGCATTTTAGAGAAAAGTTTTTTGTGAATGTCATTTTTAGCAACTTTACATGAGTCTAACTAAAAGTGTGCCATTTCTATGTTTAAACTATTCTTTCCATGATATTGTATGTACTTAAATACATCTATGGTAATAATAATTTAATGGCAATAATATTAAACTTTTCTTCAGCTACCTATACTGTAAACAAAACACAGATGTCCGAATTGTTCCAAGCTGCAAACACATATAAGTATATGTATAAACAGTGCCAAACTGGCAGGAGTTAGTAATCAAAATCTCCATTTTGGGGGGGCAGTTTAGTAAAACAACAGTTAATTCTCATTTTTCTTGTTTGACCCAAAGCTCTCCAGAAGGCAGGAAGTTGCTATTTTATTTATCTCTGTATGTCCAGGGTGCAACCCAATGCACGGCACATAAGTAGGTGCTCAATAAACAATCATCGAATGAATGAATGCATTTGACTTGCAAGTACCTTAGTTTCCTCCGGACAACGAGAAATGCTAACATGTGTTCACCATGACAGCAGGAGCTGGGGTATTCTCAGCTCTGAAAAATTAGGTTTAGACCACACACTTATCATTTCACCAGATAACCGTCAGCAGCAATTGTTAAGAAAAATAAATTAGTGACCTTAATAATTCAATCATAAGCAATGCAACAAAGCAAAGGGTTACTCTGATGTTAGTTCACAGCTCCCAATGGGAGCATTTCTGGGCTTCTCATTACTGTTTTCTGCCAGGAGTAAAAACTTCTGTTATCTATGGAGCCAACTGAATTGTTTGCCAGAAAAAAAAAATCCAAGTCGTCTAAAACAACACTGTTAAATTGTTTTGTGGCATCTAAACATTTTAAGTTCCAATATTCTGTTACTGAAAAGTTTATAGTAGTATAAAATAATTTTTTAACAATCGTGGTTGGGTGGCAATGTTGCTCAATTGTATTTCTTATTTTCAAAGTTGTCAACAATGATACAATAAAAATTAAAAGAAAATACTGCCTCAATGGCCTTTGCCACATCAAAAAATACAACATGAGGAATAAGAACACGAATAGCAACAGCTGTTTACCCATGGTCAAGACACCAATTTAGAAGAGTAAATAAATTATAATTAAGATATTCAAGAATTTTTGGAAGACAGTGAATAATAAAATTATGACACAGAACTATCAGGACACAGTAGTTAATATCAATCACTGAGGTAGCCACCTGAGAAGGTATATTTCTGTATGAAGCTACTGTCATTCATTCATTCATTCATTCATTCATTCATTTATTTAATAACATAGGCTGTGAGGTGCAGTAGTGATCACAGCAGTGATCACAGAAGTGGTTCCTACCCTTCATATGTTGAACAGTCTAGTGGGGGAGACATATTGAATGAGAAATGACAAAAGTAATGGGAATTACAAAGTGAGAATAGAGTGTAATGGGACCATATAAGAGGATAGTAGAGGTGGGTGGTGGTGATCAAGGAAGCTTCTTGAAGGAAAAGACCCTCAGCTGAGGCCCGAGTTGGGGATGGGAGGGGAATGCGTAGCAGGACAGAAAAATGTTCTAGGTAAGACCCAGAGGAGAGAGAGCCTGATTTATCTTATTCCCAAATGCCAGTCTACAGGCTATGCTTGTCACAATAAATATTAAATCCAAGACACCAACCCACACCACCTACCACTGAAGGGTTTATCAAAATTCAGGCAAGAAATGCTCATGTTATATAAACATTCAACCAATTCTTTTGAATCATTACTTTAGAGCCTGATACAAACTCCTTATATTAAATTAGAATAACTGGAGGACTTCTCGTTTCTGAGGTAGCATGTAAGAGGCTTGGAAGGTGCCACTCTGTCCTAACAACAAGTAAAAGTTGAACAAACAGAAAAATCAACAATTCTTCTTAGATCCAAAGGAGAAGTGAAGTGACAGGGAAAACCAATGCCCTTAAAATCAGAGAGACAGACAGGCAAATACAGAGAGTCACAACTTAATGGAGCACAAATCTATAAGCAAAAACCTCTGTGGGGACCAGTGCTGGGGTAGAGAAAACTGAACTGTAACTGACAAACTGCTAGGTTTGTAGTGTGGACAAACCTGGGAGATAGAACTCCAGGGGGACTCAATCATGGGGGATGGGGAAGGGGACCACACTCTTCTGAGTTTTACCTCCTGGAGCTCTACCAGGTTCTCAAAGTGAGTATCACAGAAAACTCTCCTCATGCTTCATGCAGGGAGAGGGGTCAAAGGCATTTTGAAATACACCAAAGCATACTGTTCTTCTTAACAAGGTCTACCTACAGGAGGAACTATTTAACCAGAGCTTAACCTGCAGAGGTTTTATAAGAGCCTAACTGACCTGGGAAAAGGCAAATACCCAACTTCAGTCCACTGTAGCCACCTTGACTAATAGGTTGGTGGGTGGGACACTAAGAAGCACTTGTGAAGGTCACAGTTCAGAGGCACAGGCTCACTAAAAGACTAAGACCTAATCATAGTTGTATAGAATGCGTCCCCTCCTCCCACATCTTACCACCATATTAATAAAGACCTATTTATAGTTGTTCCTTTTACACAGTATATCCTGTCTGGGTATTAAGACAAAATTACAAGATATATTATAAGGCAAAAAACAGTTTAAAAAGACACAGCAAGCATCAGAACCAGACCCATTTATTACAGGTATGTTGGAATTAACAAACTGGGAATTTATAACAACTATGATTAGGATGCTAAAGGCTCTAATGGATACAGTAGACAGCATGCAAGAACAGATGGGCAATGTAAGCAAAGAGATGGAAATTTTAAGAAAAAATCAAAAAGAAATGCTAGAGATAAAAAACCACTGTAACAGAAGTAAAGAATGCCTCTGATGGGTTTGTTGGTAGACTGGATATGACTGAGGAAATAAACTCTGAGCTTGAGGATACTGCACTAGAAACCTCCAAAACTGAAGAGCAAAGAGTAAAAAGACTGGAAAAAAAGAACAGAATATCCAAGAACTGTTCTCTAGGAACCTCCAAAACTGAAAAGCAAAGAGTGAAAAAACCAGAAAAGATGGAATAAAATATCCAAAAACTGTGAGAGAGCTACAAATGGTATAACATATGTATAATGGGAATACCAGAAGAAGAAAAAGAGAAAGGAACAGAAGAAATATGTTAAAAAACGACAACTGAGAATTTTCCCAAATTAATGTCAGACACCAAACCACAGATCCAGGGAGCTCCGAGAACACCAAGCAGAATAAATACAAAAACCAAACTACACCTAGGCATATCAAACTACAGAAAAATGAAAAAAATTAAAAGATGCCGGAGAAAAATAACACCTTACCTATAAAGGAGCAAAGACAAGAATCACACCTAACTTCTCCGAAACCATGTAAGCAAGAAAAAAGTGGAGTGAAATATTTAAAGTGTTGAGAGAAAAAATCCACCAACCCAGAATTCTGTACTCTGTGATGTAATCCTTTAAAGGTGAAGGAGAAATAAAGATTTTCTCAGACAAACAAAAATTGAGGGAAGTTTTTTTTTTGCTAGTAGCCCTGCTTGCAGGAAAATGTTAAAGGAAGTTCTTTAGATATAGTTCAGAAACCTGGATATACATAAAAAAAGGAAGAACACTGGAGAAGGAATAAGTGAAGGTAAAATAAAAACTTTTATTCTTAATTGATCTAATAGATAATGGTTTGTTCAAAATAATAGCAATAATGTATTAAATTACATTGCATATATACCCATGTTTCTGTATATTTATGTATAAGTGAAATGAATTGCAGTAACAATACAAGGGACAGGAGGAAGGAATCAATATTATTTTGTTCTTATAAGGTACTAATAGTACCTGTGAAGTGGTAAAGTGTTATTGGAAAGTGGACTTTGATTAGATGTCAATGTGTTATTACAAACACTAGGGCAGCCACTAAAAAAAGTAAAATTAAAAAAAAGGAGTATAACTGACATGCTAAGAAACGAAAGAAGATGGAATCATATAAAATGCTCAGTTAATACCACAAAAGATGGAAAAAGAGTGGAAGACAAAAATGGGGACAAAGAACAAGGGCAGCACATAGAAAACAGTAACGAATATGGTAGATATTAATCCAACTATATCAATAATCACTTTGAATGTCAGTGGTCTTAACACACCAATCAAAAGACAGGGATTATCAGAGTGGATCAAAAAATAAGACCCCACTATATGTTGTCTATAAGAAACCCACTTCAGAGGGCAGACAGCAGAAGCAAGAAGAACTACAATCCTGCAGCCTGTGGAAAAAAACCACATTCACAGAAAGATAGACAAGATGAAAAGGCAGACGGCTATGTACCAGATGAAGGAACAAGATAAAACCCTAGAAAAATTACTAAATGAACTGGAGATAGGCAACGTTCCAGAAAAAGAATTCAGAATAATGATAGCGAAGATGATCCAGGACCTTGGAAAAAGAATGGCGGCAAGGATCGAGAAGATGCAAGAAATGTTTAACAAAGACCTAGAAGAATTAAAGAACAAACAAACAAAGGTGAACGATACAATAACTGAAATGAAAAATACACTAGAAGGAATCAATAGCAGAATAACTGAGGCAGAAGAACGGATAAGTGACCTGGAAGATAGAATGGTGGAATTCACTGCTGCGGAACAGAATAAAGAAAAAAGAATGAAAAGAAATGAAGACAGCCTAAGAGACCTCTGGGACAACATTAAACGTAACAATGTTCGCATTATAGGGGTCCCAGAAGGAGAAGAGAGAGAGAAAGGACCAGAGAAAATATTTGAAGAGATTATAGTCGAAAACTTCCCTAACATGGGAAATGAAATAGCCACCCAATTCCATGAAGCACAGAGAGTCCCATACAGGATAAACCCAAGGAGAAACACACCAAGACACATAGTAATCAAATTGGCAAAAATTAAAGACAAAGAAAAATTACTGAAAGCAGCAAGGGAAAAACGACAAATAACATACAAGGGAACTCCCATAAGGTTAACAGTTGATTTCTCAGCAGAAACTCTACAAGCCAGAAGAAGTGGCATGACATATTTAAAGTGATGAAAGGGAAGAACATACAATCAAGATTACTCTACCCAGCAAGGATCTCATTCAGATTCGACAGAGAAATCAAAAGCTTTACATACAAGCAATAGCTAAGAGAATTCAGCACCACCAACCAGCTCTGCAACAAATGCTAAAGGAACTTCTCTAAGTGGGAAACACAAGAGAAGAAAAGGACCTACAAAAAGAAACCCAAAACAATTAAGAAAATGGTAATAGGAACATACATATCGATAATTACCTTAAATGTGAATGGATTAAATGCTCCAACCAAAAGACACAGGCTTGCTGAATGGATACAAAAACAAGACTCATATATATGCTGTCTACAAGAGACCCACTTCAGGCCTAGGGACACAAAAAGACTGAAAGTGAGGGGATGGAAAAAGATATTCCATGCAAATGGAAATTAGAAGAAAGCTGGAGTAGCAATACTCATATCAGATAAAACGATGTTAAAATAAAGAATGTTACAAGAGACAAGGAAGGACACTACATAATGATCAAGGGATCAATCCAAGAAGAAGATATAACAATTATAAATATATATGCTCCCAACATAGGAGCACCTCAATACATAAGGCAACTGCTAACAGCTATAAAAGAGGAAATTGACAGTAACACAATAATAGTGGGGGACTTTAACACCTCACTTACACCAATGGACAGATCATTCAAACAGACAATTACTAAGGAAACACAAGTTTTAAATGACACAATAGACCAGATAGATTTAATTGATATTTATAGGACATTCCATCCAAAAACAGCAGATTACGCTTTCTTCTCAAGTGCGCATGGAACATTCCCCAGGATAGATCACATCGTGGGTCACAAATCAAGCCTCAGTAAATTTAAGAAAATTGAAATCATATCAAGCAACTTTTCTGACCACAACGCTATGAGATTAGAAATCAATTACAGGGAAAAAAATGTAAAAAACACAAACACATGGAGGCTAAACAATATGTTACTAAATAACCAAGAGATCACTAAAGAAATCAAAGAGGAAATCAAAAAAATACCTAGAGACAAATGACAATGAAAACATGATGATCCAAAACCTATGGGATGCAGCAGAAGCAGTTTTAAGAGGGAAGTTTATAGCAATACAAGCCTACCTCAAGAAACAAGAAAAATCTCAAATAAACAATCTAACCTTACACCTAAAGGAACTAGAGAAAGAAGAACAAACAAAACCCAAAGTTAACAGAAGGAAAGAAATCATAAAGATCAGAGCAGAAGTAAATGAAATAGAAACAAAGACAACAATAGCAAAGATCAATAAAACTAAGAGCTGGTTCTTTGAGAAGATAAACAAAACTGATTATCCATTAGTCAGACTCCTCAAGAAAAAGAGGGAGAGAACTCAAATCAATAAAATTAGAAATGAAAAAGGAGAAGTTACAACAGACACCGCAGAAATACAAAGCATCCTAAGAGACTACTACAAGCAACTCTATGCCAATAAAATGGACAACCTGGAAGAAATGGACAAATTCTTAGAAAGGTATAACCTTCCAAGACTGAACCAGGAAGAAATAGAAAATATAAACAGACCAATCACAAGCACTGAAATTGAAACTGTGATTAAAAATCTTCCAACAAACAAAAGTCCAGGACCAGATGGCTTCACAGGTGAATTCTATCAAACATTTAGAGAAGAGCTAACACCCATCCTTCTCAAATTCATCCAAAAAACTGCAGAGGAAGGAACACTCCCAAACTCATTCTATGAGACCACCATCATCCTGATACCAAAACCAGACAAAGATACTACAAAAAAAGAAAATTACAGACCAGTATCACTGATGAATAGAGATGCAAAAAATCCTCAACAAAATACTAGCAAACAGAATCCAACAACACATTAAAAGGATCATACACCATGATCAAGTGGGATTTACCCCAGGGATGCAAGGATTCTTCAACAGACACAAATCAATCAATGTGATACACCATATTAACAAATTGAAGAATAAAAACTATCTGATCATCTCAATAGATGAAGAAAAAGCTTTTGACAGAATTCAACACCCATTTATGATAAAAACTCTCCAGAAAGTGGGCATAGAGGGGACCTACCTCAACATAATAAAGGCCATATACGACAAACCCACAGCAAACATCATTCTCAAAGGTGAAAAACTGAAAGCATTTCCTCTAAGATCAGGAACAAGACAAGGATGTCCACTCTCACCACTATTATTCAACATAGTTTTGGAAGTCTTAGCCACGGCAATCAGAGAAGAAAAAGAAATAAAAGGAATACAAACTGGAAAAGAAGAAGTAAAACTGTCACTGTTTGCAGGTGATATGATACTATACATACAGAATCCTAAAACTGCCACCAGAAAACTACTAGAGCTAATCAATGAATTTGGTAAAGTTGCAGGATACAAAATTAATGCACAGAAATCTCTTGCATTTATATACACTAATGATGAAAAATCTGAAAGAGAAATTAAGGGAACACTCCCATTTACCATTGCAACAAAAAGAATAAATACCTAGGAATAAACCTAGCTAGGGAGACGAAAGACCTGTATGCAGAAAACTATAAGACACTGATGAAAGAAATTAAAGATGATACCAACAGATGGAGAGATATACCATGTTCTTGGATTGGAAGAATCAATATTGTGAAAATGACTATGCTACCCAAAGCAATCTACAGATTCAATGCAATCCCTATCAAATTACCAATAGCATTTTTTACAGAACTAGAACAAAAAAATCTTAAAATTTGTATGGAGACACAAAAGACCCCGAATAGCCAAAGCAGGCTTGAGGGAAAAAAACGGAGCTGGAGGAATAAGAGTCCCTGACTTCAGACTATACTACAAAGCTACAGTAATCCAGACAATATGGTACTGGCACAAAAACAGAAATATAGATCAATGGAACAGGATAGAAAGCCCAGAGATAAACCCACGCACCTATGGTCAACTAATCTATGACAAAGGAGCCAAGGATATACAATGGAGAAAAGACAGTCTCTTCAATAAGTGGCGCTGGGAAAACTAGACAGCTACATGTAAAAGAATGAAGTTAGAACACTCCCTAACACCATACACAAAAATAAACTCAAAATGGATTAGAGACCTAAATGTAAGACCGGACACTATAAAACTCTTAGAGGAAAACATAGGAAGAACACCTCTGACATAAATCACAGCAAGATCTTTTTTGATCCACCTCCTAGAGTAATGGAAATAAAAACAAAAATAAACAAATGGGACCTAATGAAACTTAAAAGCTTTTGCAAGCAAAGGAAACTACAAACAAGACGAAAAGACAACCCTCAGAATAGGAGAAAGTATTTGTAAATGAATCAACGGACAAAGGATTAATCTCCAAAATACAGTAACAGCTCATGCAGCTCAATATTAAAAAAACAAACAACCCAATCCAAAAAAGGGCAGAAGGCCTAAATAGACATTTCTCAAAGAAGACATACAGATGGCCAAGAAGCACATGAAAAGCTGCTCAACATCACTAATTATTAGAGAAATGCAAATCAAAACTACAGTGAGGTATCACCTCACAGCAGCTAGAATGGGCTAGAAAATCTACAAACAACAAATGCTGGAGAGGTTGTGGTGAAAAGGGAACCCTCTTGCACTGTTGGTGGGAATGTAAACTGATCCAGCCACTATGGAGAACAGTATGGAGGTTCCTTAAAAAACTAAAAATAGGGGCTTCCCTGGTGGTGCAGTGGTTAAGAATCCGCCTGCCAATGCAGGGGACACGGGTTCGAGCCCTGGTCCGGGAAGATCCCACATGCCGCGCAGCAACTAAGCCCGTGAGCCACAACTACTGAGCCTGCGCTCTAGAGCCTGCGAGCTACAACTGCTGAAGCCCGTGTGCCTAGAGCCCATGCTCTGCAACAAGAGAAGCCACCTCAGTGAGAAGCCTGCGCACCAAAACGAAGAGTAGCCCCTGCTCGCTGCAACTAGAGAAAGTCTGCGCGCAGCAACGAAGCCCCAATGCAGCCAAAAATAAATAAATGAATAAATAAATAAATTAATTAAAAAAAAAAAAGACCAAACTCATATAAAAAAAAAAAAACTAAACTAAAAATAGCATTACCAGATGACCCAGCAATCCCACTACTGGGCATATACCCAGAGAAAACTATAATTCAAAAAGACACATGCACCCCAATGTTCATTGCAGCACTATTTACAATAGCCAGGTCATGGAAGCAACCTAAGTGTCCAATGACAGACGAATGGATAAAGAAGATGTGGTACATATATACAATGGAATATTACTCAGCCACAAAAAGGAACGAAATTGGGTCATTTGTAGAGACGTGGATGAATCTAGAGACTGTCATACAGAGTGAAGTAAGTCAGAAAGAGAAAAACAAATATCATATATTAACGCATATATGTGGAACCTAGAAAAATGGTACAGATGAACCAGTTTGAAGGACAGAAACTGAGACACAGATTCAGAGAACAAATGTATGGACACCAAGGGGGGAAAGCGGTGGGGGGTGGTGGGGGTGGTGGTGCTGTGATGAATTGGGAGATTGGGATTGACATATATACACTAATATGTATAAAATGGATAACTAATAAGAACCTGCTGTATAAAAAAAAAAAACCCACTTTAAATATAAAGACACGTATAGATTAAAAGCAAATGGAGAAAGATGTGCCATGCTAACACTAATCAAAAGAAAGCAGGAGTAGCTATATTAATCTCAGACAGAGCCAACTTTACAGCAAGAAAGTTATCAGAGACAGAAGGCCATCACATAATGATAAGGGGTCAACTTCCCAAGATGATGTAACAATCCTCAACAGATACACGGCTAACAATACAGCATCAAAATACATGAAGCAAGAACTGACAGAACTTCAAGGAGAAATAGATGAACCCACTATTGTAGCTGGAGACTTCAATACCCCTCTGAGAAACAAACAGATCCAGCAGGCACAAAATCACTAAAGACATGGAACTCTACAAAATCACCAATTAAGTGGACATAATGGACATCTTTAGACTATTCATCCAACAATCATAGATTATAAATTCTTCTCAAGCTCACATGGGATATTCATCAAAATAGACCACATTTGAGGGCATAAGACATATCCTAACAAATTTAAAAGAATGAAAATCATACAATGTCAGACCATAATGGAATTAAACCAGAAATCAATAATGGAAAGATAGCTGGAAAATCCCAAGATATTTGTAAGTTAAACAACACACTTCTAAACAACATATGGGTCAAAGAAGCAATATTAAGAGAAATTTTAAAATATTTTGAACTAAATAAAACTGAAAACATAACATCTCATAACATTGTGGGATGCAGCAAAAGCAATTTCTAGAAGGAAATTTAAAGCACTGAATGCACATATTAGAAAATAAGAAAGATCTAAAGTCATTCATTTAAGCTTCCACATTAGGAAACAAGAAAAAAAGGAGCAAATTAAGAATAGAAATAATAAGATGCAGAAAACCTCAATAAAATACTAGCAAACTGAATCCAACAATACATTAAAATACATGATTACACCATGATCAAGTGGGATTTATCCCAGGGATAGAAGGATTTTTCAGTATCTGCAAATGAATCAGTGTGATTCACCACATTAACAAATTGAAGAATAAAAACCATATCATCATCTCAATAGATGCAGGAAAAGCTTTTGATAAAATTCCACATCCATTTATGATAAAAACTCTCCAGAAAATGGGCATACAGGGAACATACCTCAACATAATAAAGGCCATATGTGACAAACCCACAGGTAACATCATACTCAACAGTGAAAAGCTGAAAGCATTCCCTCTAAGATCAGGAACAAGACAAGGATACCCACTCTCGCCACTTTTATTCAACATAGTTTTGGAAGTCTTAGCCACAGCAATCAGAGAAGAAAAAGAAATAAAAGGGATCCAAATTGGAAAGGAAGTAGTAAAACTGTCACTGTTTGCAGATGACATGATACTATACAGAGAAAATCCTAAAGACTCCAACAGAAAACTAGTAGAGCTCACCAATGAATTCGGTAAAGTTGCAGGATACAAATTTAATATACAGAAATCTGTTGCATTTCTATACACTAACAACAAAATATCAGAAAGAGAAATTAAGGAAACAATCCCATTTACTATCACATCAAAAAGGATAAAATACCTAGGAATAACCCTACCTAAGGAGTCAAAAGACTTGTACTCTGAAAACTATAAGACACTGATGAAAGAAACTGAAGACCACCAAAACAGATGGGAAGATATCCTGTGTTCTTGGATTGGAAGACTAAATGTTGTTAAAATGACCATACCACCCAAGGCAATCTACAGATTCAATGCAATCCCTATCAAATTACCAATGGCATTTTTCACAGAACAGGAACTAAAAAATTTAAAATTTGTACGGAAACACAAAAGACCCTGAATAGCCAAAACAATCTTGAGAAAGAACAGAGCTGGAGGAATCATGCTCCCTGACTTCACACTATACTACAAAGCTACCATAATCAAAACAGTATGGTACTGGCACAAAAACAGACACAGATCAGTGGAACAGGATAGAAAGCCCAGAAATAAATCCACGAACTTATGGTCAATTAAGCTATGCCAAAGGAGGCAAGAATATGCAATGGAGAAAAGACAGTCTCTTCAGTGAGTGGTGCTGGGAAAACTGGACAGCTACATGTAAAAGAATGAAATTAGAACATTCTCTAACACCATATACAGAAACAAACTCAAAATGGATTAAAGACCTAAATGTAAGACTGGATACTCCTAGAAGAAAACAAAGGCAAAACACTCTGACATAAATTGCAGCAACATTTTTTTTTGGATTCATCTCCTAGAGTAATGGAAACAAAGGCAAAAATAAACAAATGGGACCTAATTAAACTTAAAAGCTTTTGCACAGCAAAGGAAACCATACACAAAACGAAAAGACAACCTATGGAATGAGAGAAAATATTTGTGAATGATGTGACCAACAAGGGATTAATTTCCAAAATATACAAACAGCTTATACAGCTCAATATCAAAAAAACAAACAACCCAGTCAAAAAATGGGCAGATGTAAATAGATATTTTTCCAAAGAAGACATACAGATGGCCAACAGGCACATGAAAAGATGCTCAACACTGCTAATTACTAAAGAAATGCAAATCAAAACTACAATCAAAACTTACACCAGTCAGAATGGCCATCATCAAAAAGTCTACAAATGATAAATGCTGGAAGGGGTGTGGAGAAAAGGAAATCCTCCTACACTGTTGGCGGGAATGTAAATTGGTGCAGCCACCATGGAGAACAGTATAGAGGTTCCTTAAAAAACTAAAAATAGAGTTGCCATATGACCCAGAAATCCCACTCCTGGGTATACATCTGGAAAAAGAGAAAACTCTAATTGGAAAAGATACATGCACCCCAGTGTTCACAGCAGCACTATTTACAGTAGCCAAGACATGGAAGCAACCTAAAGGTCCACTGACAGATGAATGGATAAAGAAGATGTGGCACATATATACAATGGAATACTACTCAGCCATAAAAAAGAATGAAATAATGTCATTTGCAGCAACATGGATGGACCTAGAGATTATCATACTAAGTGAAGTAAGTCAGAGAAAGACAACTGTCATATGATATCACTTATATGTGGAACCTAAAAAAAATGATACAAATGAACTTATTTACAAAACAGAACTAGACTCACAGACATAGAAAACAAACTTATGGTTACCAAAGGGGAAAGAGGGGAGAGTTAAATTAGGAATCTGAGATTAACAGATACACACCACTATATATAAAATAAACAACAAGGATTTACTGTATAGTACAGGGAACTATAGTCAATATCTTGTAATAACCTATAACGGAAAAGAATCTGAAAAAGAATATAACTGGATCACTTTGCTGTGTACCTGAAAAACACTGTAAATCAACTATACGTCAATTAAAAAAGTATAAAAAAACTAAACTGCTGTGTACTGACTGACAATGACAGGCATGCCTCCTCCATGCCTTTGTGTCTCCTTCCCTAATTAAGTGTTCTTGAGGCACTATGAACATATTTTTGTACATATTATACACCTCTATTTCTATAACAGAGTTGTGTTAATGGAATTTGCTACAGACATTTACAATCTGCCTTAGCCATTTAAAATATTTACCTGCAAGTATCGTAAATAACCAAAGTGTGTTCTCCAGTGTGAAAGATTACTTTGAACAGAGCTATCATATTAAATGGCTAAATCTCCTGAAGTATGAAATCATTCCACGTCAGATATATTATTTCTACAGCAGTGACAGTGCTCATGTTATTGGGCATTATGCTAATTAACCCTAAAAGGTGGGCTATTCGGGTCATGATAACTAGGATACTGCACTGGCTCAGATCACCCCTATTCCACTGTTGTTTGAGTCTACTGTTTACTGGTTATTCTGTCTCTCAAAAACATTGAGAAGGTTTAGATTTAGCACGTTAAAAAGCAATGTTCTTAATTTCATTTTTAACAGAGTTATTACTATTAAAAATACTTTCTTTTGAATTATTTTATTAGCCACCAGAAAAATTAAAAAATAGATCTTCAAAAGGCCTATGAAAAATTCAGCACCAATCACGGACCAGGGAACTAAGAAATCAGTTGAGATTCTTGTTGGTGAAAGTTGAGATCAGAGACATCCTTCCGAAAGAATGTGGCTGTTATATTTCAAGAACTCTTACCCTGATTTCTTTAGGAAGGGCTGCGTGAATTCTACCTTTATGTATTCTATTCACGGAGAACCCAAATGGAATGTAAGCAGGCATTCTATAAAGCATAGCCTCAGGATGTGTAATCTTTACTTTGAAATTAATTCAATGAATCATTTCAACCAGGTTTTAGGAAAGGGAAGGGAAAGCTCTTTTGTACACGAGTCTCTCTCTGTCTGTCTAGTCCATGTGGTGGTAGGAGCGATTGAATGGGCAGGTCCCGTCATTCCCAGGGTCCACAGGCCCCCTGTGCACGCAGCCCGCCTCTTCTTGTACACCACAGCCGTGGGAGGTGAGGGGAGGTAAGCTAATGCATGAATAGCTGCCAGGAGAAAAGATGGAAGGGAAAAAAAAGCTAAAGAAATATAGTATTTCAATCAAAGTCTGAAATTTGTAGAAGTGGTTTTGGTCTCAATATAGTAAAAATATTTACCCAAGAAACTCCTACTCGGGTGTGAACATCCTACTTCTAGTGGGATTTTGTTTGGCAAAGGGCTGTGAAAGAGTGGAAGCTAATACAGAACATGTCTATAAACAAATTTATTTAGTTAGTACAGATTGACACATTCACTAGAGGATTTGAGCAATTACATGTGTAAAACTATTTCCTACAGTGGTTTCCTTTTGTGATTTTGCTAATTTATTCAATCTAGACCATTTTCATGCATTGACTGTTATAAGCCATTTAGCCACCCAGGCTGAAATGAACATATGGAGACTCTATGCCTTCTTTCCAATTCTTCATGTAAACATAATTATATGGTGATATTAAAGAGTCAAACTTATAATGAAAAAAAGTCAAGTAAGGTTGTAATGCCTTAAAATATGATGTTGCAATCTAACTTTGGAGAAGAGAGATTTGGAAGTTTTGGCTATGATAATGCACATGAAAGTATTTGGTAAAATGCGAAGCCCTCTATAAGGGTAGGGTGTTTGGATTTGTATACAGTATGTATTATTATCCCAGTTATAATGATATATAATCAAATCATATGCTTGGAGAATTTTTTAAACAAATGCATATTCACTGAAATGCATATTCTCAACTCCAGAAGCACTTTGATTATAGTTCTCTAATAATACATATTTCTACTTGAAAATGTTAATATAATTCAATATATTAATTAATTAATAACTTCTACCTTTCAAGCTCTATTTTGGCCATTATTATAGATCCCATAATGCCTTACATTTGGATGCTCAATAAATATTTGGTAAATAAGATAAAGCCTATTTAAACTTGGGTAGTCCTCATGTAAAGAAAACCAATATAGGTGGACACTTGTATTTGCAAAATGATTTATTTCATAAATTGAGAATTTTAACTTCTCAAACATATACTACTTTATATTTGTGATTAATAAAACAAAAGGCAGAGTAAATTTTCCTAAATAAAGGGTTGTACAACTGCTATTATGGGGAAGGAGGTAGGTATCCATAAAATATATTTATGTGAAGTCCTAATACTACAAATAGTTGGGAATCAGTGGCCTTGCCCCAGAGCATGGATGGGCCATCCAGGTAGGGTATGGCAAGAAATGGCAGGGTCCTGGCATTCAAGGGCAGAGGGAACTTGGGAGAACTGGTTCCTTGAGTAGGCTGAGTGACCAGCTCCTAAAACCTCCTATCTGGACTCAGATCCTAAGGCCACCTGAGCGTGCTCTGTGCTGAGGCAGAAAGGTGTGATGAGAGGATATCAATATCAAAGACCATTCTCGACTATAAATGAGCAGGTGGAGGGAAGGTATTCCATGATTGCATTGTTCTAGAGTTACGTTGTACTGATATTTTTTCAGTCATTTTGAAAATTCTTATTAACAATGGAGAGGTAATGATGGTAAATTTGTTTACCCCTCATTTTAATGTTCCACGTTAAATTTCTTCTCCTTCTCCTTCTCATTATTTGTTTCACCATAATAAAATCAGCAAAGCCATTTCTATGGCTTTTATGCTGAGACTAATTTTGTTTACAATTACCATCTTGATATAATGGTAAGGAGAAGGTGTTACTGGTTAGATTGCGTCCTCCAAAAAGAAAAGTTGAAGTCCTAACTCCCAGCAGCAGTGACTGTGAAATAGGGTCTTTGCAGATGTAATCAGGTTAAGATGAGATCATTAAGGTGTTCCTTAATCCAATATGGTGACCTTTAAAGAAGAGATAGACACACAGAGAGGACACCATGTGAAGACAGAAGCAGAGATTGGAGAGATGCATCTACAAACCAAAAAACACCAAGAATTACTGGTCATCACCAAAAGCTAGGAGAGGCCCGGAACAGATTCTCCCTCAGAGCCCTCAGAAGGAACCAGCCCTGCTGACACCTTGATTTCGGACTTCTAGCCTCTAGAGCTCTGAGATGATAAATTTCTGTTGTTTCAAGCCACCCAGTTTGTAGTACTTTGTTATACAGCAGTCTTAAAAAACTAAGGTAACTCATATACATTCACTATTTTCTTTTATAGATTAGTATGGTTTTAAACAAATAGTCTGGAAACTAAGGCCATTGCTGAAATCCTTTCAGTCTAAGAAGTAGAAACAGCTGCTTTTGCAAGAAAAAAAAAAAAAAACCACTACTTTTCTGGGCTGAGAGGGTCAAATGAGATCAGCTCTGCTTCCACTTGGCCAGACTTTTACCTTTGGCTTTCACAGCAGGTAAAGGGGTGCCATGGCCACTTGAAACAAAATGTATTTTTAAGCAAGTCTTTCCTAAATGATAAATCTAGGGGGGAAAGAACTTAAAGTGATATCTTCAAAACTGTGGCATTTTCATCTCAAACACTGTGTAAAAGTATAAGAATAGAGAATATCAAGGCATTGGCCTTTAAAGGAAGAAGTCTGAGATATTTTTAAAGCTAAGTTCCTGATAATGGCCATCGCGCCATAGTCCTCTGCTTTAAGGCTAACCTAATAACTAAGATCAAGTTACTTTATTTTTGACCTAGTGAAGCCTAGGATCAGTAATTCCCATCTTTATAACGTGTAAGAGAATATTAAACACATATATTATGGTGAAAAAATTTGTGTATGGGGAAATATTTTAAAAAATTTAAAACACATATGGGAGTTGTATTTCTGGTAGCCACTGACTGAGAAAATAGGTAAATGATCAAAATCCTGCAATGATGGGTTTAGATGAATGTTATTAATCACAACAGTACCTACACACGGTTGAAAACACATCAAGACATATCAGTTATCCTCTTTATAGACAGCACTTATGTGTCTTTGGGTCTGGGGATGTCCCATTCTAACTATAAGGCTCTTGGGGAACTCAGGTTCACAGGTTTGAAAATGGCCCCCCCAGCTTACATTTGCTTATT